>NC_041392.1:197662630-197820929 GCF_002162155.2 Triticum dicoccoides
TAAATTAATTAATTAACTTAATTAATTAGGTTTAACTAAACTAATTACTGGTTAGTCTAATTAGTCATCTAATTAGTTGGTGTGTATGACAGGGCCTCACCCTCTGTTGACTGGTCAACTAGGACCCCTGTCCCACTTGTCAGCTTCTGGTATTTTTCTGCGTACGCAGAGTTGGGTGCACCTAGCATTTTAGTCTATTTCCAAATTAATAATAAATCCAGGAAATGTTCAAATCTTTGAAAAATCATAAAAAATAATCCAAACTCGGATGAAAATTGTTTGTACATGAAAGTTGCTCAGAACGACAAGACGAACCCGAATACACGGTCCGTTCATCTGCAACACTTCCCTAGCATAGCGAACATCGAACCTTTCCCCTCCGATTTGCCTATCCGAAAATGCCAAACTTCAGGAAAACATTCCCGGATGTTTCCCCTCTTCACCTGTATCACGTAACGTTGTGTTAGAACACGTCTAGCTCTGTCTGTTGTCCTGTTATGCACTTGCTTGCTATGTATTTACTATTTCTCCCCCCTCTTCTCTTCAGTAGACCCCGTGACGGCTGCCGATGCCGCTGTGATCAACTACGTCACCGACGACCTGCCCTTCTCGTCTGAGCAACCAGGCAAGCCCCCCCCTTTGATCATCCCGATATTGCCCATTTCATTCTCTCGTGTTTGCATTAGATTTTGCTACTGTTATTGTTTGCTCCTATTCTGATGCATAGCCTGCTTTTGTAACCTACTCATTGTACCTTACCTGCTTATCCTAAACTACTTAGCATAGGTTGGATAGTGATCCATCAGAGACCCGCACCTTGTAATTGTTGCCCCTGCTTCATCATTGACGACTTGATCAACATGATCGACGAACAGAGCCCGACACCTCACATCACATCACGCCGCTTTTGTTGCTCGACTCTGCAGAGCTACTATCGAGTGCCGAGGGCGATACCTCACAACACACTCCTGATGACAACTCTGTAGTGTAGCTATTCGGTCGTGGCCCACGGGGTGGTTCCTCCTTCACCATTCCTGATACGGCTCTGACGTGCAACACCTCAAGTGTGAACCTTGAGGGTGGTTCCTCATACATTCACCTTGATGATTACATTGAGTGGAATTCACCGAGGGTGATTCCTTAGGTTTTCCTCCTTCATGTTTTGGACACACGGTTACCCGGACTTTACTTGAGACCATTGTTGAAGTCGGGTCGGCCCTGAGGGGTACCCGTGAGTTGATGTGGAAGTCGGGCGGGCCCGTTGAGCACCTGTGAGTTTTCTACGTGGCACGACCGGGCATTCTGGGCCCTTGCCGTAAGTCCATGAGACGGGGCGACGGGGTCACATTATCGTGAGTCTCTGCTCGTCTCCGCGAGCCCCCAATGCACTAACAGGTTTGGGTATTTGTTCTGAGTTGGCCTTTGGCCTTTACGCACTAACCACCACGCAAGAATAGTTATGGGCCTCGACATCATGGTAGCAAGTGGTAAAAGTGAGCATAAACGGTATTGCAATGCTAGAAAACAAGGCCTAGGGTTCATACTTTCACTAGTGCAAGTTCTCTCAACAATAATAACATAATTGGATCATACAACTATCCCTCAACATGTAATAAAGAGTCACTCCAAAGTCACTAATAGCAGAGAACAAACGAAGATATTATTGTAGGGTACGAAGCCACCTCAAAGTTATCCTTTCTGATCAATCTATTCAAGAGTTAGTAGTAAAATAACATGAAGCTATTCTTTCCGTTCAATCTATCCTAGAGTTCATACTAGAATAACACCTTAAGACACAAATCAACCAAAACCCTAATGTCACCTAGATACTCTAATGTCACCTCAAGTATCCGTGGGTATGATTATACGATATGCATCACACAATCTCCTATTCATCTATTCAACCAACACAAAGAACTTCAAAGAATGCCCCAAAGTTTCTACCGGAGAGTCATGACGAAAATGTGTGCCAACCCCTATGCATAAGTTCACGAGGTCACGGAACTCGCAAGTTGATCACCAAAACATACATCAAGTGGATCACGTGAATATCCCATTGTCACCACAGATAAGCACATGCAAGGCATACACCAAGTGTTCTCAAATCCTTAAAGACTCAATCCGATAAGATACCTTCAAAGCGAAAACTCAATCCATTACAAGAGAGTAGAGGGGGAGAAACATCATAAGATCCAACTATAATAGCAAAGCTCACGATACATCAAGATCATGCCGAACCAAGAACACGAGAGAGAGAGAGAGAGAGATCAAACACATAGCTATTGGTACATACCCTCAGCCCCGAGGGTGAACTACTCCCTCCTCGTCATGGAGAGCGCCAGGATGATGAAGATGGTCACTGGAGAGGGATTCGCCCCTTCGGCAGGGTGTGAAACGGGTCTAGATTTGTTTTCGGTGGCTGCAGAGGCTTGCGGCGGCGGAACTCCCGAACTAGGTTATTTTCTAGAGGTTTCTATATTTATAGGAATTTTTGGCATCAGGAACAAGTCAGGGGGTCCCCGAGTCGTCCACGAGATAGGGCGGCACGCCCGGGGGGTAGGGCGCCCCCCCCCCCACCCTCGTGGACGGCTCGGGACTGTCCTGGCCCAACTCTTTTGCTCCAGGGCCTTCTTTTGGTCCATCAAAAATCATCCAAAATTGGCACATCAATTGGACTCTATTTGGTATTCCTTTTCTGTAAAACTCAAAAACAAGGAAAGAACAGAAACTGGCAATGGGCTCTAGGTTTATAGCTAGTCCCAAAAATCATATAAATGCATATAAAACATCCTAGATGGATAACATAATAGCATGGAACAATCAAAAATTATAGATACGTTGGAGACGTATCAAGCATCGCCAAGCTTAATTCCTGCTCGTCCTCGAGTAGGTAAATGATAAAAACAGAATTTTTGATGTGGAATACTACCTAACATATTCATCAATGTAATCTTCTCTATTGTGGCAAGAATATTCAGATCCATAAGATTCAAGACAAAAGTTTAATATTGACATAAAACAATAATACTTCAAGCATACTAACCAAGCAATTATGTCTTCTCAAAATAACATAGCCAAAGAAAGCTCATCCCTACAAAATCATATAGTTTGGCCATGCTTCATTTTCGTCACACAAAATGCCCCCATCATGCACAACCCCGATGACAAGCCAAGCAATTGTTTCATACTTTAGTATTCTCAAACTTTTTCAACTTTCACGCAATACATGAGCACGAGCCATGGACATAGCACTATGGGTGGAATAGAATATGATGATGGAGGTTGTGTGGAGAAGACAAAAAAGGAGAAAGTCTCACATTGACGCAGCTAATCAATGGGCTATGGAGATGCCCATCAATTGATGTCAATGCAAGGAGTAGGGAATATTGGGGAACGTAGTAATTTCAAAATTTTCCTACGCACACGCAAGATCATGGTGATGCATAGCAACGAGAGGGAGAGTGTCGTCCACGTACCCTCATAGACCGTAAGCGGAAGCATTATGAGAATGCGGTTGATGTAGTCGTACGTCTTCACGATCCGACCGATCCAAGTACCCAACGTACGGCACCTCTCAGTTCAGCACACGTTCAGCTCGGTGACGTCCCACGAACTCCGATCCAGCAGAGCTTCGAGGGAGAGTTCCGTCAACACGATGGCATGATGATGGTGATGATGATGCTACTGACGCAGGGCTTTGCCTAAACACTGCTACGATATGACCGAGGTGGATTATGGTGGAGGGGGCACCGCACACAGCTAAAAGATCAACTGATCAACTTGTGTGTCCATGGGGTGCCCCCCTCCCCCGTATATAAAGGAGTGGAGGAGGGGGAGGGTCGGCCCTCTACTATGGCGCACCCTGGGGAGTCCTACTCCCACCAAGAGTAGGATCCCCCCCCCCCCCTTGTCGGTGTCAAAACCGACGGATCTCGGGTAGGGGGTCCCGAACTGTGCGTCTAGGATCGATGGTAACAGGAGACCGGGGAAACGATGTTTACCCAGGTTCGGGCCCTCTCTATGGAGGTAATACCATACTTCCTGCTTGATTGATCTTGATTAATATGAGTGTTACAAGAGTTGATCTACCACAAGATCATAATGGCTAAACCCTAGAAGTCTAGCCTATGAATATGGTAATGAGTATACGTGGTGTCATCTCCGGACTACCCCCTACGGTTTATATAGACACCAAGGGGATCTAGGGTTTACATGGAGTCGGTTACGTAAGAAGGAATCTTCGGTCGCCAACCTTGCCTTCCACGCCAAGTAGAGTCCAATCCGGACACGGTGCAGTCTTTGGTCTTCATGTCTTCACAGCCCATCAGTCCGGCCCATAGATAACAGGCCAGACGCCCGAGGACCCCTTAGTCCAGGACTCCCTCAGTAGCCCCCGAACCAGTCTTCAATAGCGAAGTGCTCGGCACATATGTTGTCTTTGGCATTGCAAGGCAGGTTCCCCCTTCAATGATCTCCAAGTAATGTATTCGGCCATTGACTCTAATGTCGCCTCCTTGGCTTCTGTGCGTTGAATAATCTTCATCCTCCATGTGTCGAGCGAATGTGGAAAGTTAGTGTTTTTTGCGAATAACACCCCATCCATGGGCGGAAGAGCGCCTACTTAAAGAGATTGGATCCTAGATCCATTCAGCGCTGCGCAGAAGAAATCCCCAGAGACTGCTTAGGAGAAACCATTCCAGCATGGCTACCGTCCCCAGCTCCTCCGCTCGTCCCGGCCCAGAGAAAGGTGAGTGGGAGAAGTGTTCCGTGTCTCATAGTCGTTTGACGAAGTAGCAAACACAAGGATACCTTCCCCACGCAGGTCTAGTCCCTGTTCGAATGGGGCTAGCTTCCTTCAATGAGGGGACTCAGGCAGAGGACTTCCCCAATCCGTCTGGGGGGAGAGCGAGTGTGTTTTGTCCCCTACCTGTTAAGAGGCGTTGGATTTCCTATCCATTCGTTCCTCTGAGGGCTCCTGGAGTACTATGGCCTCCAGCTGCACAACTTCACTCCGGCCTCTATTCTGCACATTGCGGGTTACGTTGCTTTATGCGAACTTTTCCTGGGCATCGAGGCTCATTTCGAGTTGTGGAGGAAGCTGTTTTGTCTCGTCCCGCGTAATCACGAAGGGTCAATATTTGAAGTGGGCGGTGCCGAAGTATGGCGCGCCGTCGATACCGGATATCCATCCGGTACACCAAGGAAGGCACATGATGACTGGCCCTCCGAATGGTTTTATATAGAGGACGTTGCGCTTCCCGACCCAGTTCGAAAGGGTCTTCCTGAATTTGCGTGCGTCCCACTGAAGAAATGCCATAGTTGGTGTCCCCGGAGTCTCGAAGAGGAAGATGGCGCGGAGGTTCGTCAGCTGATGAGGAGGATGAAAGAGCTCACTCAATCCGGACACACAATAATTGAGGTTATGGCGATTTCCAAAACACGAGGGGTTCAGCCACTCCAGTACAAAGGGCTTCCAATGTGGCACTTCAATGGGGAGGACGACGCCTCTCGCTGCGGCCGGAAAGGTCCGGATACCCCTGCCGCTTTGGCTAAAACATTAGCCGAACTGTTCAAAGGGGAGGAAAAGGAATTTCTCCGCATCAAATTCAGAGATGGGTATTCTATGTACAACCCTCCCAGCTGGGTAAGGCCCGACCCCTCTGTTTTTACTCCCTCCCTCTTCGGATTGCCTTTGATAAACTTTTTAACTTTGTCTGCCTATGACAGCACTGGCGAAAAGTCATCGAGGGATTTTATAGTCCCGCCCCACAGCCGGAGGATCACAACTGAGAGCTTGATCCCAGGTTTGAAGAGGATCCGGGGATATTTGTGGTGCTTGCGGAGGGGGTGTTTTACCAGACGAGCTACGATGGCACAGAGATGGCCATCATCGCCAACTACCCCGGTCTTCTTCCAGCTTCACACGTAAGTGATCCGAACACACCTTATTCAAAAAGAGATTTCTCCTTCCTTCTTACCCACCACACCGTCTTGTGCTCCAAAGGGGGAGGGTTCGGCGCGCCGTACTACTCCCAGGGTACCTCCGAAGAGTGCATCCCCCATGTTGGGTGAGCCTTCCAAGAGGAAGGCAAACGAAGATACGGTCATGCCTTCATCGAAGAGGTATGAATGCGCCAACCTGCACCTAAGCAGTCATGCCCAACCATGACCTTCCTGTTATCCATGTGTCAGGAGAAAGATGCGCCGGACTGTATCCGGAGGTTCGAGCAGCCGTACTTCCCGCAGCCAGGATTCAAATCCTACCATGAAGACGGGGGCTGATACGGAGGTGAAGTCGGACTGTCCTCCAGCCGAGGACTCGGATGATGTATCCATTACCAACTCGGAAGTGGAAAGTGTGATGAATCATCGATGCTGCCGGGCCATTTTACAGGACCCTGGCTTTTCAGAGGAGTCGTTTAACGCCTTCAACTCGGCCAATGCGTATATCCGAGCTGCTCGAGATGGGATTAATAGGGCCACAAAGCAACATTTGAAAGATGTGCAGGTAAATTTATTTTGTCTGACTATGATAACCAGTAGCCCCCAAGACTTAAAGGAGTTGAAACAACTGATTTAAGGATCAATGTGTTACCAGGTGCTTACAGAGAAGAACACCCAGCTAGCTCAGGAGCTGGAAAAGTGTCAGCGTCGGCTGCTTGCTGCCAATGCCGAACTGGAGAAATACAAGGCATCTCCCGGTAATGTTTCCTTCTATCGAGAATTCAGAATGATACGCCGATAGTGCGAATCCGGGTGTTAATCTTTGTGTTTGGCTGTTAGACCAAGTACAAGAGCAGTTGGATGCCGCTCGAAGCGAAGAACGCGAAGCCAAAAAGCAACTAGAAGTGGGCGAGCGTGTATTGACAAAGGTCGTCCAAGAGAAGAAGAAACTCCAAGACTCGAACGCCAAACTAGGCGAAGAACTGAAAGATGTGTGAGCTCAGCTAGCCGACTCTGTGAAGGAGAACAAGAAGCTACGAGGCGGCATATTCACTATGTGTCCACTATTGTTTTATAACAGCTTTGGAGGTAACTGTAGCTGATTAAGCTGTAATTGCAGGTGTTTTGACAACCGCCCTGAAGAGGAGGTGTTTGGATCATCGAGTGATCTGCTGTAAGGGTTGTCGCGGTTGCACGAGCAAGCTCGGCAGGTGATGCGGAGTGTGGCCAAGGCTTTATGGCCATCCGACCCCCCTCCAGGAAGCATGGAGGAGCTGGTAGAGCTGTTCAAGGGGGCACGGCGGCATATCCGGTTGTGGAAGATATTGGCATGCCGAGAGGGTGCGCGAGAGGCATGGGCCATGGTGAAGACACGATATACCAAGCTGGATCCTAATCACATGGCTCGTGTCGGACCGCTAGGGTCGAATGGGGAATAAATTCCCGTAAGTTTAGTGTATAACCAAGTAGAGGTGGCCGCCAAATACTCCCAACAGGATTGTAAGTTAGATTGCCTATTGGAAGGTATAGAAGAGGAGGTGTTCGAGTCCAAGTGACTATGTACTTTCCTCATCTAGCCGAATTATATATCATTTATCATGGCAGACCTTTTCGCTTCAACCTCCGGTCCCGAAGGTGCGGAGTGTTTCCAAATACCGCCGCAGCCGAATAGGCCGGGGTATGCCTGGAAAACTAGGCGTAGGGGTCATAGTTGCTTAAACAGACAAGTTGTATCCGGCTAGCTATGTTATATTACATTGATATCATAAGAAATATCTTCCAGAGAGAATACTTCCGTTAAGGGTTCCTTTCCCTGGGTGTGTATGCGTTTAATGCGCATGTCCGAATTGTGGTGTGAGCACCATGGTTTGTATAACTTCTGGGGGTGCACAACGGAGTGAGTGTAAAAAACATCTTTAATTCACTGATCGAATATTCCCTTAAGAAAGCTAGCTTTCGGCTTCACGCAGTCTGAGGTACACATCCAGATGACCCGGTGGTAACAATCGCAGAGGTGCTCCCTTTATGCCCTAGCCAAACTAACGGGAACGTAGGGCATAAGCACAGGAGCCAGGCAACCCAGCTTGGCCAAAACTTAAGTCATATCGATGCATATAATGGCAAAGAAAAGGTACATATGGAAAAAACTCATATGTGAGGAGCTTGATGCTCAAGGAATGACAAGAACTTCTGTCTGAGAAGCCCCCAGGTACAAGTGGCGTACATGTTGAAAGATGTATGTGCCAACGGTGTGCGGTCTAGCCGCATCAAAGCTTTAAAGTGAAAAAAGAAGAAAGTAATCAGAAAAGAGAGGAAAAATAATGGGAACTATAGGGGAGGAGGAGACGAACAAGGGATGTAGCGCTAGGCGTAGAATCTCCGGAGTCTGGCCACATTCCAAGGGTTCGGCTCGAGGCGATTGTCTGATGCATTGCAAAGACGGTACGCTCCTCCAGTGAGAACTTCGACAATTATGAAGGGACCCTCCGATTTGGGCTTGAGTTTGTCCTTTTTCTTCTCCGGGAGCCGTAGAACGAGTTCGCCAACATTGTAAGTCTTGGCCCATACTTCTATGCTTTGGTATCTTCGAGCATGTTGTTGGTAAACTACTAAACGGGCTTTTGCGACATTGCGTTCCTCCTCCAGGGCATCTAGGTTGTCCTGCCGATCGAGCTCGGCTTCTCTCTCTTCGTACATACGCACTCTAGGTGAGTCGTGAATAATATCGCAGGGCAATACGGCCTCTGCACCATACACCATGAAGAAAGGTGTGTACCCGGTAGTACGGTTGGGTGTGGTCCGCAGCCTCCAGAGTACGGAGTCGAGCTCCTCAACCCAGTGCTTGTCTGATTCTTTTAAGGACCGCACTAGCCTAGGCTTGATGCCGCTCATAATAAGACCGTTGGCGCGTTCGACTTGACCGTTGGTTTGTGGGTGGTAGATGGAGGCATAATCTAGTTTAACTAGATGATACCCCGCACGTTGTTGCGGGAATATTTGCAATATATTTCGATGATATGTGATTTCTATGGAACGTGAATAGTGATACTACGAAAACTAAAATTGCAAATCCTATGCTTTATTGTGTTTGATTAATGTATTGTAAAATATCTAATATATGTTTGCATGTTGAGGTGGACATTTTCATGTGCATGAATGCATGTTGTGGTGGGCCTTTTGCCATGCATGTTACTTGATGATGTGGCATGCTTGCATGTTGAGAGAAATATGTTAGTGGGGGCTAGCTATTTAGATATAGAAGATACCCAGATTAGTGCACCAGGTTTGGAGGAGTAGGAGAGGAAAGGGAAAAGAGAAGAGAAGGAAGGAGGGGGCGCCACCCCTCCCCCTAGTCCAATTCGGACTAGGCCTTGGGGGCGCGCAGCCTCCCCTCTCTCTTTCCCCTAAAGCCCAATAAGGCCCATATACTCCCCGGCGAATTCCCGTAACTCTTCGGTACTCTGAAAAATACCCGAATCACTTGGAACCTTTCCGATGTCCAAATATAGTCGTCCAATATATCGATCTTTACGTCTCGACCATTTCGAGACTCCTCGTCATGTCTCCGATCTTATCCAGGACTCTGAACTACCTTCGGTACATCAAAACACATAAACTCATAATACTGATCGTCACCGAACGTTAAGCGTGCGGACCCTATGGGTTCGAGAACTATGTAGACATGACCGAGACTCATCTCTGGTCAATAACCAATAGCGAAACCTAGATGCTCATATTGGTTCCTACATATTCTACGAAGATCTTTATCGGTCAAACCGCATAACAATATACGTTGTTCCCTTTGTCATCGGTATGTTACTTGCCCGAGATTCGATCATCGGTATCTCAATACCTAGTTCAATATCGTTACCGGCAAGTCTCTCTACTTGTTTCGTAATACATCATCCCGCAACTAACTCATTGGTTGCATTGCTTGTAAGGCTTATAGTGATGTGCATTACCGAGATGGCCCAAAGATACCTCTCCGACAATCGAAGTGACAAATCCTAATCTTGATCTATGCCAACTCAACAAGTACCATCGGAGACACCTGTAGAGCACCTTTATAATCACCCAGTTATGTTGTGACGTTTGGTAGCACACAAAGTGTTCCTCCGGTATCTGGGAGTTGCATAATCTCATAGTCATAGGAACATGTATAAGTCATGAAGAAAGCAATAGCAACAAACTAAATGATCATCGTGCTAAGCTAACGGATGGGTCAAGTCAATCACATCATTATCTAATGATGTGATCCCGTTAATCAAATGACAACTCATGTCTATGGCTAGGAAACTTAACCATCTTTGATTCAATGAGCTAGTCAAGTAGAGGCATACTAGTGACACTCTGTTTGTCTATGTATTCACACATGTACTAAGTTTCCGGTTATTACAATTCTAGCATGAATAATAAACATTTATCATGATATAAGGAAATATAAATAACAACTTTATTATTGCCTCTAGGGCATATTTCCTTCAGTCTCCCACTTGCACTAGAGTCAATAATCTAGTTCACATTGTTATGTGATTTAACACCAATAGTTTACATCTTTATGTGATTAGTTCGCATCTCCATGTGACTAACACCCGAAGGGTTTACTAGAGTCGATAATCTAGTTCACATTGCTATGTGATTTAACACCCAAAGAGTGATCATGTTTTGCTTGTGAGAGAAATTTAGTCAACGGGTCTGCCACATTCAGAGTTGTATGTATTTTACAAATTTTCTATGTCTATAATTCTTTGCACGGAGTTACTCTAGCTAATTGCTCCCATTTTCAATATGTATCTAGATCGAGACTTAGAGTCATCCAGATTGGTGTCAAAGCTTGCATCGACGTAACTCTTTACGACGAACTCTTTGTCACCTCCATAACCGAGAAACATTTCCTTATTCCACTAAGGATATTTTTTACCGTTGTCCAGTGATCCACTCTTGAATCACTATTGTACCCTCTAGCCAAACTTATGGTGAGGTACACAATAGGTCTGGTACACAGCATGGCATACTTTATAGAACCTATGACTGAGGCATAGGGAATGACTTTTCGTTCTCTTTCTATTTTCTGCCGTGGTCGGGTTTTGAGTCTTTACTCAATTTCACACCTTGCAACACAGGCAAGAACTCCTTCTTTGATTGTTCCATTTTAAACTACTTCAAATCTTGTCAAGGTATGTACTCATTGAAAATATATCAAGCGTCTTGATCTATCTCTATAGATCTTGATGCTCAATAAGTAAGTAGCTTCACCGAGGTATTTTTTGAAAAACTCCTTTCAAACACTCCTTTATGCTTTCCAGAAAATTCTACATTATTTCTGATCAACAATATGCCATTCACATATACTTATCAGAAATGTTGTAGTGCTACCACTCACTTTCTTGTAAATACAGGCTTCACCGCAAGTCTGTATAAAACCGTATGCTTTGATCACTTTATCAAAGCATATATTCCAACTCCGAGATGCTTGCACCAGTCCATAGAAGGATCGCCGGAGCTTTCTCACTTTGTTAGCACCTTTAGGATCGACAAAACCTTCTGGTTGCATCATATACAACTCTTCTTTGAGAAATCCATTAAGGAATGCAGTTTTGACATCCATTTGCCAGATTTCATAAAATGCGGCAACTGCTAACATGATTCGGACAGACTTTCAAGCATCGATACGAGTGAGAAAATCTCATCGTAGTCAATACCTTGAATTTGTCGAAAACATTTTGCGACAATTCGAGCTTTGTAGATAGTAACACTACTATCAGCGTCCGTCTTCCTCTTGAAGATCCATTTATTCACAATGACTCACCGATCAACGGGCAAGTCAATCAAAGTCCATATTTTATGTTCACCACAGATAAGCACATGCAAGACTTACATCAAGTGTTCTCAAATCCTTAAAGACTCAATCCGATAAGATAACTTCAAAGGGAAAACTCAATCCATTACAAGAGAGTAGAGGGGGAGAAACATAATAAGATCCAACTATAATAGCAAAGCTCGCGATACATCAAGATTGTGCTGAATCAAGAACACGAGAGAGAGAGAGAGATCAAACACATAGCTACCGGTACATACCCTCAGCCCCAAGGGTGAACTACTCCCTCCTCCTCATGGAGAGCGCCGGGATGATGAAGATGGCCACCGGAAAGGGATTCCCCCTCCGGCAGGGTGCCGGAACGGGTCTAGATTGGTTTTCAGTGGCTATAGAGGCTTGCGGTGGCGGAATTCCTGAACTAGGTTATTTTCTGGAGGTTTCTGTATTTATAGGAATTTTTGGTGTCGGGAACAAGTCAGGGGGTCCCCGAGTCGTCCACGAGATAGGGCGGCGCGCCCTACCCCACCCTCATGGACGGCTCGAGACTCTTTTGGTCCAACTCTTTTACTCCAGAGGCTTCTTTTGGTCCATAAAAAATCATCAAAAATTGGCACGTCAATTGGACTCCATTTGGTATTCCTTTGCTGTAAAACTCACAAACAAGAAAAAAACAGAAACTGGAACTAGGCTCTAGGTTAATAGGTTAGTCCCAAAAATCATATAAAATAGCATATAAATGCATATAAAACATCCTAGATGGATAATATAATAGCATGGAACAATCAAAAATTATAGATACGTTGGAGACGTATCATGGGCCCAAGACCCTGGAGCGCTTAGGATGTAGACCGTCGGGGACCTCTCAGCTGAGCCTAGGTAGGGCTGCAACGTGTTGATATTCCGAGGCCGGGCATGACCTAGGAAAGTGTGTCCGACCAGAGTGATCAAGCGTGTTGGGTAACGTGGTGCACCCCTGCAGGGAAGATGTCTATTTGAATACCGTGTCCATGATAATGGACGTTCAGACTTGTATCCTGATCTATTACAACTAGAACTAGTTACTTGAGACATGTGATGGATATGTGGCTCCGAGATTGCTTTCTCGTAGGGAGTCGAGGAAGGATCTCTGGGCGTTAATGTTACAACATGTTTGTTAAGTATAAATAGCTATTCTTTACTCTTCTACATGTTGCAAGATGCTTGGAGCTGCTTGAAGATGCTAGTCTTGGATAGGCTAGGCCTTCTCCTCTATTCTGGCATTCTGCAATTCAGTCCATAGATACAACCCTTCCATTTGATACCAATGCATACTTAGTATAGATCTGATGCTCGCGAGTACTTTGGATAAGTACTCACGGTTGCTTTGCTACCCCTTTTCCCCCTTCTTTCTTCTTTCCGACTGTTGCAACCAGATGGTGGATCCCAGGAGCCAGATGCCACCCCGACGACTACTACTACC
This sequence comes from Triticum dicoccoides, assembly GCF_002162155.2. NCBI lineage: Eukaryota > Viridiplantae > Streptophyta > Magnoliopsida > Poales > Poaceae > Triticum > Triticum dicoccoides. The sequence goes on from NC_041392.1 coordinate 197,675,851, forward strand.
ACCCGGAGGATGCCTACTTCTACACGGAGGCCGCCGAACACCAGGAGTAGTTAGGAGGTCCCAGGCAGGAGGCCTTGCCTCTTCGATTGTTGTTGTTTTTGTGTTTGCCTTCTTAAGGCAGTCGTGTTTAATTTATGTATGTACTCAGATATTATTGCTTCCACTGACTCTTGTGTATCGAGCTATGTATTCGAGCCCTCGAGGCCCTGGGCTAGTAATATAAAGCTTGTATTATTTTTGATTTGTGTCTAGAGTTGTGTTGTGATATCTTCCTATGAGTCCCTAATCTTGATCGTACACATTTGCGTGCATGATTAGTGTACGGTCGAATTGGGGGCGTCACACCTTGAGACCAAAAAGTATCTTTGAGAAATGGAGCGAGAGGATCCAAAATTTCATTACCAGAGGCAGTCTGGCTACCAAAGTCATTGATGGTGTAGGTCATCACTTCTAGACTAAAAAGGGACTATGTCTAGGTGACCCTCTATCTTAATTGTTATTTAACATTGTCGCTGACATGTAGGCTACTCTGACTGATCGCGCCAAATGGGAAAACCAAATTGCAGGAGTAGCGCTGCACCTTGTGGATGGGAGGATCTCTATCTTGCAATATGTCGATGATATAGTTCTTTTTATAGAACAAGGCCTGGATAAGGCTAGGAATTTGAAACTCTTTCTTTTAGATTTTGAGCAGTGATAGGTCCGAAAATTAACTTCCATAAAAGTGAAGTGTTCTGTTTCGGAGAAGCCAATTAGGCTGCTTCACAATACACTGGACCTTTTGGTTGTGCACAAGGCCAAGTCCTAATTAATATTTGATAATTCTGATTCATTATTGGCATCTCACTAATGGGAGGCGGAAGTATGTGTTGGAAATATGCCCTAAAGGCAATAATAAAATGATTATTATATTTCCTTGTTCATGATAATTGTCTATTATTCATGCTACAATTGTATTATCCGAAAATCGTAATACATGTGTGAATACATAGACCACAATGTGTCCCTAGTGAGCCTCTAGTTGACTAGCTCGTTGATCAACAGATAGTCATGGTTTCCTGGCTATGGACATGGGGATGTCATTGATAACGGGATCACATCATTAGGAGAATGATGTGATGGAGAAGACCCAAACATAAGCATAGCAAAAAGATCGTGTAGTTCGTTTGTTGTAGCTTTTCTGGATGTGAAGTATCATTTCCTTAGACCATGAGATTGTGCAACTCCCGGATACCGTAGGAGTGCCTTGGGTGTGCCAAACGTCACAACGTAACTGGGTGACTATAAAGGTACATTACAGGTATCTCCGAAAGTATCTGTTGGGTTGGCACGAATCGAGACTGGGATTTGTCACTCCGTATGACGGAGAGGTATCTCTGGGCCCACTCAGTAATGCATCATCATAATGAGCTCAATGTGATCAAGTGGTTGATCATGGGATCATGCATTACGGTACAAGTAAAGTGACTTGCCGGTAACGAGACTGAACAAGGTATTGGGATACCGACGATCGAGTCTCGAGCAAGTAATGTACCGATTGACAAAGGGAATTGAGTACGGGATTGATTAGGTCCTCGACATCGTGGTTCATCCGATGAGATCATCGAGGAGCATGCGGGAGCCAACATGGGTATCCAGATCCCGCTGTTGGTTATTGACCAGAGAGTCGTCTCGGTCATGTCTGCTTGTCAACCGAACCCGTAGGGTCTACACACTTAAGGTTCGGTGAGGCTAGGGTTGTATAGATATGAGTATGCAGTAATCCGAAAGTTGTTCAGAGTCCCGGATGAGATCCTGGACGTCACGAGGAGTTCCGGAATGGTCCGGAGGTGAAGAATTATATATAGGAAGTGTAGTTTCGGCCATCGGGAAAGTTTCGGGGTCACCGGTATTGTACCGGAACCACCGCCTAGGGGGCCTATATAAAGGGGGGAGGGAGGGAAGCCGCACCTCAAGTCTTGGCGCCTCCCTCTCCCCTACTACACCTCTCCCTCTTGCAGAAGCTCGGCGAAGCCCTGCTGCGATCACTGCTGCATCCACCACCACGCTGTCGTGCTGCTGGATCTTCATCAACCTCTCCTCCCCCCTTGCTGGATCAAGAAGGAGGAGACGTCATCCGCTCCGTACGTGTGTTGAACGCGGAGGTGCCGTCTGTTCGGCAATTGGTCATCGGTGATTTGGATCACAGCGAGTACGACTCCATCATCCCCGTTCTCTTGAACGCTTCCGCTCGCGATCTACAAGGGTATGTAGATGCACTCTCCTCTCATTGCTAGTTGACTCCATAGATTGATCTTGGTGAAACGTAGGAAAATTTTTGTTTTCTGCAACGTTCCCCAACAGTGGTATCAGAGCTAGGTCTATGTGTAGTTACTATGCACGAGTAGAACACAAAGTAGTTGTGGGCGTCAATATTGTCAATTTGCTTGCCGTTACTAGTCTTATCTTGATTCAGCGGCATCGTGGGATGAAGCGGCCCGGACCAACCATACACGTACGCTTACGTGAGACTGGTTCCACCGACTGACATGCACTAGTTGCATAAGGTGGCTGGCGGGTGTCTGTCTCTCCCACTTTAGTCGGATCGGATTCGATGAACAGGGTCCTTATGAAGGGTAAATAGAAATTGGCAATTCACGTTGTGGTTTTGGCGTAGGTAAGAAACGTTCTTGCTAGAAACCTATAGCAGCCACGTAAAAACTTGCAACAACAATTAGAGGACGTCTAACTTGTTTTTGCAGCAAGTGTTTTGTGATGTGATATGGCCAAAGGTTGTGATGAATGATGAATGATATGTGTGATGTATGAGATTGATCATGTTCTTGTAATAGGAATCACGACTTGCATGTCGATGAGTATGACAACCGGCAGGAGCCATAGGAGTTGTCTTTATTTATTTATGACTTGCGTGTCAACATAAACGTCATGTAATTACTTTACTTTATTGCTAAAGCGTTAGCCATAGTAGTAGAAGTAATAGATGACGAGACAACTTCAAGAAGACACGATGATGGAGATCATGATGATGGAGATCATGGTGTCATGCCGGTGACAAGATGATCATGGAGCCCCAAGATGGAGATCAAAGGAGCTATATGATATTGGCCATATCATGTCACTATTATTTGATTGCATGTGATGTTTATCATGTTTTTGCATCTTGTTTACTTAGAACGACGGTAGTAAATAAGATGATCCCTCATAATAATTTCAAGAAAGTGTTCCCCCTAACTGTGCGCCATTGCGACAGTTCGTTGTTTCGAAGCACCACGTGATGATCGGGTGTGATAGATTCCAACGTTCACATACAACGGGTGTAAGACAGATTTACACACGCAATACACTTAGGTTGACTTGACGAGCCTAGCATGTACAGACATGGCCTCGGAACACAGAAGACCGAAAGGTCGAGCATGAGTCGTATAGAAGATACGATCAACATGAAGATGTTCACCGATGTTGACTAGTCCGTCTCACGTGATGATCGGACACGGCCTAGTCAACTCGGATCATGTTATACTTAGATGACTGGAGGGATGTCTATCTAAGTGGGAGTTCATTGAATAATTTGATTAGATGAACTTAATTATCATGAATTTAGTCTAAAATCTTTATAATATGTCTTGTAGATCAAATGGCCAACGTTGTCCTCAACTTCAACGCGTTCCTAGAGAAAACCAAGCTGAAAGACGATGGCAGCAACTATACGGACTGAGTCCGGAACCTGAGGATCATCCTCATAGCTGCCAACAAAGATTATGTCCTAGAAGCACCTCTAGGTGACGCACCCGTCCCACAGAACCAAGACGTTATGAACGCTTGGCAGACACATGCTGATGATTACTCCCTTGTTCAGTGCGGCATGCTTTATAGCTTAGAACCGGGGCTCCAAAAGCGTTTTGAGCGACACGGAGCATATGAGATGTTTGAAGAGATGAAAATGGTTTTCCAAGCTCATGCCCGGGTCGAGAGATATGAAGTCTCTGACAAGTTCTTCAGCTGTAAGATGGAGGAAAATAGTTCTGTCAGTGAGCACATACTCAAGATGTCTGGGTTGCATAACCGCTTGACTCAGCTGGGAGTTAATCTCCCGGATGACGCGGTCATTGACAGAATCCTTCAGTCGCTTCCACCAAGCTACAAGAGCTTTGTGATGAACTTCAATATGCAGGGGATGGAAAAGACCATTCCGGAAGTATTTGCAATGCTGAAATCAGCAGAGGTAGAAGTCAAAAAGGAACATCAAGTGTTGATGGTGAATAAAACCACTAAGTTCAAGAAAGGCAAGGGTAAGAAGAACTTCAAGAAGGATGGCAAGGGAGTTGCCGCGCCCGGTAAGCAAGCTGCCGGGAAGAAGCCAAAGAATGGACCCAAGCCCGAGACTGAGTGCTTTTATTGCAAGGGAAGTGGTCACTGGAAGCGGAACTGCCCCAAATACTTAGCGGACAAGAAGGCCGGCATCACAAAAGGTATATGTGATATACATGTAATTAATGTGTACCTTACCGGTACTCGTAGTTGTTGGAAATATGCCCTAGAGGCAATAATAAATTGGTTATTATTATATTTCCTTGTTCATGATAATCGTTTATTATCCATGCTAGAATTGTATTGATAGGAAACTCAGATACATGTGTGGATACATAGACAACACCATGTCCCTAGTAAGCCTCTAGTTGACTAGCTCATTGATCAATAGATGGTTACGGTTTCCTGACCATGGACATTGGATGTCATTGATAACGGGATCACATCATTAGAAGAATGATGTGATGGACAAGACCCAATCCTAAGCATAGCACAAGATCGTGTAGTTCGCATGCTAAAGCTTTTCTAATGTCAAGTATCATTTCCTTAGACCATGAGATTGTGCAACTCCCGGATACCGTAGGAATACTTTGGGTGTGCCAAACGTCACAACGTAACTGGGTGGCTATAAAGGTGCACTACGGGTATCTCTGAAAGTGTCTGTTGGGTTGGCACAAATCGAGACTGGGATTTGTCACTCTGTGTAACGGAGAGGTATCTCTGGGCCCACTCGGTAGGACATCATCATAATGTGCACAAGGTGACCAAGGAGTTGATCACGGGATGATGTGTTATGGAACGAGTAAAGAGACTTGCCAGTAACGATATTGAACAAGGTATCGGGATACCGACGATCGAATCTCGGGCAAGTATCGTACCGCTAGACAAAGGGAACTGTATACGGGATTGATTAAGTCCTTGACATCGTGGTTCATCCGATGAGATCATCGTGGAACATGTGGGATCCAACATGGGTATCCAGATCCCGTTGTTGGTTATTGACCGGAGAGTTATCTCGGTCATGTCTGCATGGTTCCCGAACCCGTAGGGTCTACACACTTAAGGTTCGATGATGCTAGGGTTATAGGGAATAGATATACGTGGTTACCCAATGTTGTTCGGAGTCTCGGATGAGATCCTGGACGTCACGAGGAGTTCTGGAATGGTCCGGAGGTAAAGATTTATATATGGGAAGTCCTGTTTTGGTCGCCGAAAAAGTTTTGGATTTTATCGGTAATGTATCGGGACCACCGGGAGGGTCCCGGAGGTCCACCAAGTGGGGCCACCAGCCCCGGAGGGCTGCATGGGTCAAGTGTGGGAGGGGACCAGCCCCAGGTGGGCTGGTGCGCCCCCCCACCAAGGCCCAAGGCGCAAGGGAGAGTGGAAGGGGGCAAACCCTAGGCTCAGATGGGCCTAAGGCCCACCTAGTGGTGCGCCCCCCTCTCTACCCCCTTGGCCGCCGCCCTAGATGGGATCTAGGGCTGGCCGCCACCCCTAGGGGTGGAAACCTAGGTGGGGGCGCACCCCCTCCCCTCCCCCTATATATACTTGAGGTTTTGGGCTGCCATAGACACGATTCAATCTCCATCTTGGCGCAGCCCTACCCCTCTCCCTCCTCGTCTCTTGCGGTGCTTGGCGAAGCCCTGCTGGAGTCCCGCGCTCCTCCACCACCACCACGCCGTCATGCTGCTGCTGGATAGAGTCTTCCCCAACCTCTCCTTCTCCCCTTGCTGGATCAAGGCGTAGGAGACGTCACCGGGCTGTACGTGTGTTGAACGCGGAGGTGCCGTCCGTTCGGCACTAGGATCATCGGCGATTTGAATCACGACGAGTACGACTCCATCAACCCCGTTCACTTGAACGCTTCCGCTTAGCGATCTACAAGGGTATGTAGATGCACTCTCCTTCCCTTCGTTGCTAGATTACTCCATAGGTTGATCTTGGTGATGCGTAGAAAATTTTGAATTTCTGCTACGTTCCCAAACAGTGGCATCATGAGCTAGGTCTATGCGTAGTTTCTATGCACGAGTAGAACACAAAGTAGTTGTGGGCGTTGATTTTGTTCAATATGCTTACCGTTACTAGTCTAATCTTGATTCGGCGGCATTGTGGGATGAAGCGGCCCGGACCGACCTTACACGTACTCTTACGTGAGACTGGTTCCACCGACTGACATGCACTAGTTGCATAAGGTGGCTAGCGGGTGTCTGTCTCTCCCACTTTAGTCGGATCGGATTCGATGAAAAGGGTCCTTATGAAGGGTAAATAGCAATTGGCATATCACGTTGTGGTTTTTGCGTAGGTAAGAAACGTTCTTGCTAGAAACCCATAGCAGCCACGTAAAACATGCAAACAACAATTAGAGGACGTCTAACCTGTTTTTGCAGGGTATGCTATGTGATGTGATATGGCCAAGAAGAATGTGATGAATGATATGTGATGTATGAGATTGATCATGTTCTTGTAATAGGAATCACGACTTGCATGTCGATGAGTATGACAACCGGCAGGAGCCATAGGAGTCGTATTTATTTATTGTATGACCTGCGTGTCATTGAACAATGCCATGTAATTACTTTACTTGATTGAACCGGTAGCCATAGTAGTAGAAGTAATAAGTTGGCGAGACAACTTCATGGAGACACAATGATGGAGATCATGATGATGGAGATCATGGTGTCATGCCGGTGACGATGATGATCATGGAGCCCCGAAGATGGAGATCAAAAGGAGCAATATGATATTGGCCATATCATGTCACTATTTGATTGCATGTGATGTTTATCATGTTTATACATCTTATTTGCTTAGAATGACGGTAGCTTAAATAAGATGATCCCTCACTAAAATTTCAAGAGAAGTGTTCTCCCTAAATATGCACTGTTGCGAAAGTTCGTCGTTTCGAAGCACCACGTGATGATCGGGTGTGATAGATTCTTACGTTCGAATACAACGGGTGTTGACGAGCCTAGCATGTATAGACATGGCCTCAGAACACATGCGAAACACTTAGGTTAACTTGACGAGCCTAGCATGTACAGACATGGCCTCGGAACACAAGAGACCGAAAGGTCGAGCATGAGTCGTATGGTAGATACGATCAACATGAAGATGTTCACCGATGATGACTAGTCCGTCTCACGTGATGATCGGACACGGCCTAGTTGACTCGGATCATGTAATCACTTAGATGACTAGAGGGATGTCTATCTGAGTGGGAGTTCATAAGATGAACTTAATTATCCTGAACATAGTCAAAAGGTCTTCGCAAATTATGTCGTAACTCGCGCTTCAGTTCTACTGTTTAGATATGTTCCTAGAGAAAATTTAGTTGAAAGTTGATAGTAGCATTTATGCGGACTAGGTCCGTAAACTAAGGATTGTCCTCATTGCTTCATAGAAGGCTTGTGTCCTTAATGCACCGCTCAGTGTGCTGAACCTCGAACGTCGTCTGTGGATGTTGCGAACATCTGACATACACATTTTGATAACCACGTGATAGTTCAGTTAAACGGTTTAGAGTTGAGGCACCAAAGACGTTTTGAAACATCGCAAAACATATGAGATGTTTCGAGGACTGAAATTGGGATTTCAGGCTCGTGCCCACGTCAAGAGGTATAAGACCTCCGACGATTTTCTTAGCCTGCAAACTAAGGGAGAAAAGCTCAATTGTTGAGCTTGTGCTCAGATTGTCTGAGTACAACAATCGCTTGAATCGAGTGGGAGTTGATCTTCCAGATGAAATACTGATGGTTCTCCGAAGTCATTACCACCAAGCTGCTAGAGCTTCGTGATGAACTATAATATATTAGGGACATATATGATGATCCTTGAGATATTCGCGATGTTTGACACCACAAAAGTAGAAATCAAGAAGGAGCATCAATTGTTGATGGTTGGTGAAACCACTAGTTTCAAGAAGGGCAAGGGCAAGAAGGGATACTTCATGAAACGGCGAATCAGCTGCTGCTCTAGTGAAGAAACCCAAGATTGAACCCCAAACCCGAGACTAAGTGCTTCTGTAATAAGGGGAACAGCCACTGGAGCAGAATTACCCTAGATACTTGGTAGATGAGAAGGCTGGCAAGGTCGATAGAAGTATATTGGATATACATTGTGTTAATGTGTACTTTACTAGTACTCCTAGTAGCACCATGGTATTAGATACCGGTTCGGTTGCTAAATGTTCGTAAACTCGAAATAAAAGGCTGTGGAGTAAACAGAGACTAGCTAAAGGTGAGCTGGCAATATGTGTTGGAAGTTTTTCCAAGCTTGATGTGATCAAGCATCGCATGCTCCCTCTACCATCGAGATTGGTGTTTGCGTTGAGCATAGACATGATTGGATTATGTCTATCGCAATACAGTTATTCATTTAAGGAGAATAATGGTTACTCTGTTTATTTGAATAATACCTTCAATGGTCTTGCACCTAAAATGAATGGTTTATTGAATCTCGATCGTAGTGATACACATGTTCATGCCAAAAGATATAAGATAGTAATGTTAGTACCACCTACTTGTGGCACTGCCACGTAAGTCATATCGGTATAAAACGCATGAAGAAGCTCCATGTTGATGGATCTTTGGGCTCACTCGTTTTTGGAAAGTTTGAGACATGCGAACCATGTCTATTGGTGTATATGCATGAAGAAACTCCATGCAAATGGACCGTTTGGACTCACTTGATTTTGAATCACTTGAGACATGCAAATCATACCACATGGGCAAGATGATTGAAAGCCTCGTTTTCAGTAAAATGGAACTAGAAAGCAACTTGTTGGAAGTAATACATTTTGATGTGTGCAGTCCAATGAGTGCTGAGGCGTGTAGTGGATATCGTTATGTTCTTACTTCACAGATGATTTGAGTAGATGTTGAGTATATTTACTTGATGAATCATAAGTCTGAATTATTGAAAGGTTCAAGTAATTTCAGAGTGAAGTTGAACATCGTCGTGACAAGAGGATAAAATGTCTATGATATGATCGTAGAGATGAATATCTGAATTACGAGTTTGGCACAGAATTAAGACATTGTGGAAATTGTTTCACAACCAATACAGCCTGGAACACCGTAGTGTGATGGTGTGTCCGAACATCATAACTGCACCCTATTGGATATGATGCATACCATGATGTCTCTTATCGAATTACCACGATAATTTATGGGTTAGGCATTAGAGACAACCACATTCACTTTAAATAGGGCACCACGTAATTCCGATGAGATGACACCGTATGAACTATGGTTTAGAGAAACCTAAGCTGTCATTTCTTAAAAGTTTGGGACTGCGACGCTTATGTGAAAAGTTTTAGGCTGATAAGCTCGAACCCAAAGCGGATAAATGCATCTTCATAGGACACCCAAAACAGTTGGGTATACCTCCTGTCTCAGATCCGAAAGCAATAAGGGATTGTTTCTAGAATCGGGTCCTTTCTCGAGGAAAAAGTTTCTCTCGAAAGAATTGAGTGGGAGGATGGTGGAGACTTGATGAGGTTATTGAACCGTCTCTTCAACTAGTGTGTGGCAGGGCACAGGGAGTTGTTCCTATGGCACCTACACCAATTGAAGTGGAAGCTTATGATAGTGATCATGAAACTTCAGATCAAGTCACTACCAAACCTCGTGGGATGACAAGGATGCGTACTAATTCAGAGTGGTACGTAATCCTGTCTTGGAAGTCATGTTGCTAGACAACAATGAACCTACGAGCTATGGAGAAGCGATGGTGGGCCTGGATTCCAAAATAGCTCGAGGCCATATAATCCGAGAGAGGATCCATATATGAAAACAAAGTGTAGACTTTGGAAGAACTACTTGATGGTCGTAAGGCTGTTAGGTACATATGGATTTTAAAAGGAAGACGGACAATGATGGTAAGTATCACCATTAAGAAAGCTCGACTTGTCATTAAGATGTTTTCCGACAAGTTCAAGGAGTTGACTACGATGAGACTTTCTCACTCGTAGCGATGCTAAGAGTCTGTTGGAATTATATTAGCGATTACTGCATTATTTATGAAATCTTGCAGATAGGATGTCAAAACATTGTTTCCTCGATGATTTTCTTGAGGAAAGGTTGTATGTGATACAACCGGAAGGTTTTGTCAATCCTGAAAGATGCTAACAAGTATGCAAAGCTCCAGCAATCCTTCTAAGGACTGGAGTAAGCATCTCGGAGTTGGAATGTATGCTTTGATGAGATGATCAAAGTTTTGGGTGTATACAAAGTTTATGAGAAACTTGTATTTCCAAAGAAGTGAGTGGGAGCACTATAGAATTTCCGATGATTATATGTTGTTAACATATTGTTGATCGGAAATGATGTAGAATTTCTGGAAAGCATGCAGAGTTATTTGAAAAGTGTTTTTCAATGGAAAACCTGGATTAGGCTACTTGAGTATTGAGCATTAAGATCTATAAGGATAGATAAAAACGCTTAATAGTACTTTCAAATGAATACATACCGTGACAAGATTTTGAAGGAGTTTAAAATGGATCGGCAAAGAAGGAGTTCTTGGCTGTGTTATAAGGTGTGAACATTGAGTAAGACTCAAAACCTGACCGCAGCAGAATAGAGAGAAAGGACGAAGGCCGTCCCCTATGCTTTAGACGTAGGCTCTATAGTATGCTATGCTGTGTACCGCACCTGAAGTGTGCCTTGCCATGAGTCGGTCAAGGGGTACAAGAGTGATCCAAGAATGGATCACAGAACAGCGGTCAAGTTATCCTTAGTAACTAGTGGACTAAGGAATTTTCTCGATTATGGAGGTGGTAAAAGAGTTCATCGTAAAGGGTTACACCGATGCAAACTTTGACACTAATCCAGATTATTCTGAGTAGTAAACTGGATTTGTATAGTAGAACAGTTATTTGGAATAGCTCCAAATAGAACGTGGTAGCTGCATCTAGGAGATGACATAGAGATTTGTAAAGCACACACGGATCTGAAAGATTCAGACCCGTTGACTATAACATCTCTCACAAGCATAACATGATCAAACCCAGAACTCATCGAGTGTTAATCACATGGTAATGTGAACTAGATTATTGACTCTAGTAAACTCTTTGGGTGTTAGTCACATGGGGATGTGACCTTGAGTGTTAATCACATAGCGATGTGAACTGGATTATTGACTCTAGTGCAAGTGGGAGACTGCTGGAAATATGCCCTAGAGGCAATAATAAATTGGTTATTATTATATTTCCTTGTTCATGATAATCGTTTATTATCCATGCTAGAATTGTATTGATAGGAAACTCAGATACATGTGTGGATACATAGACAACACCGTGTCCCTAGTAAGCCTCTAGTTGACTAGCTCGTTGATCAATAGATGGTTACGGTTTCCTGACCATGGACATTGGATGTCATTGATAACGGGATCACATCATTAGAAGAATGATCTGATGGACAAGACCCAATCCTAAGCATAGCACAAGATCGTGTAGTTCGCATGCTAAAGCTTTTCTAATGTCAAGTATCATTTCCTTAGACCATGAGATTGTGCAACTCCTGGATACCGTAGGAATACTTTGGGTGTGCCAAACGTCACAACGTAACTGGGTGGCTATAAAGGTGCACTATGGGTATCTCCGAAAGTGGCTGTTGGGTTGGCACGAATCGAGACTGGGAGTTGTCACTCCGTGTAACGGAGAGGTATCTCTGGGCCCACTCGGTAGGATATCATCATAATGTGCACAATGTGACCAAGGAGTTGATCACGGGATGATGTGTTACGGAACGAGTAAAGAGACTTGCCAGTAACGAGATTGAACAAGGTATCGGGATACCGACGATCGAATCTCGGGCAAGTATCGTACCGCTAGACAAAGGGAACTGTATACGGGATTGATTAAGTCCTTGACATCGTGGTTCATCCGATGAGATCATCGTGGAACATGTGGGAGCCAACATGGGTATCCAGATCCCGCTGTTGGTTATTGACCGGAGAGTTATCTCGGGCATGTCTGCATGGTTCCCGAACCCGTAGGGTCTACACACTTAAGGTTCGATGACGCTAGGGTTATAGGGAATAGATATACATGGTTACCGAATGTTGTTCGGAGTCCCGGATGAGATCCCGGACGTCACGAGGAGTTCCGGAATGGTTCGGAGGTAAATATTTATATATGGGAAGTCCTGTTTTGGTCGCCGGAAAAGTTTTGGGTTTTATCGGTAATGTACCGGGACCACCGGGAGGGTCCCGGAGGTCCACCAAGTGGGGCCACCAGCCCCGGAGGGCTGCATGGGCCAAGTGTGGGAGGGGACCAGCCCCAGGTGGGCTGGTGCGCCCCCCCCGCCACCAAGGCCCAAGGCGCAAGGGAGAGTGGAAGGGGGCAAACCCTAGGCTCAGATGGGCCTAAGGCCCACCTAGTGGTGCGCCCCCTCTCTCCCCCCTTGGCCGCCCCCTAGATGAGATCTAGGGCTGGCCGCCACCCCTAGGGGTGGAAACCTAGGTGGGGGCGCACCCCCTCCCCTCCCCCTATATATACTTGAGGTTTTGGGCTGCCATAGACACGATTCAATCTCCATCTTGGCGCAGCCCTACCCCTCTCCCTCCTCGTCTCTTGCGGTGCTTGGCGAAGTCCTGCTGGAGTCCCGCGCTCCTCCACCACCACCATGCCGTCGTGCTGCTGCTGGATGGAGTCTTCCCCAACCTCTCCTTCTCCCCTTGCTGGATCAAGGCGTAGGAGACGTCACCGGGCTGTACGTGTGTTGAACGCGGAGGTGCCGTCCGTTCGGCACTAGGATCATCGGCGATTTGAATCACGACAAGTACGACTCCATCAACCCCGTTCACTTGAACGCTTCCGCTTAGAGATCTACGAGGGTATGTAGATGCACTCTCCTTCCCTTCGTTGCTAGATTACTCCATAGATTGATCTTGGTGATGCGTAGAAAATTTTGAATTTCTACTACGTTCCCCAATAGTAGTAGCTCCTGGGTATTTGATACCAGTGCGGTTGCTCACATTTGTAACTCAAAGCAGGAGCTGCGGAATAAGCGGAGACTGGCAAAGGACGAGGTGACGATGCGCGTCGGGAATGGTTCCAAGGTCGATGTGATCGCCGTCGGCACGCTACCTCTACATTTACCTACGGGATTAGTTTTAAACCTCAATAATTGTTATTTAGTGCCAGCTTTGAGCATGAACATTGTATCAGGATCTCGTTTAATACGAGATGGCTACTCATTTAAATCTGAGAATAATGGTTGTTCTATTTATATGAGAGATATGTTTTATGGTCATGCTCCGATGGTGAATGGTTTATTCTTAATGAATCTCGAGCGTAATGCTACACATATTCATAGTGTGAATACCAAAAGATGTAAGGTTGATAATGATAGTCCCACATACTTGTGGCATTGCCGCCTTGGTCACATAGGTGTCAAACGCATGAAGAAGCTCCATGCAGATGGACTTTTAGAGTCTCTTGATTACGAATCATTTGACACGTGCGAACCATGCCTCATGGGTAAAATGACCAAGACTCCGTTCTCAGGAACAATGGAGCGAGCAACCAACTTATTGGAAATCATACATACTGATGTGTGCGGTCCAATGAGTGTTGAGGCTCGCGGTGGCTATCGTTATGTTCTCACCCTCACTGATGACTTGAGTAGATATGGGTATGTCTACTTAATGAAACACAAGTCTGAGACCTTTGAAAAGTTCAAGGAATTTTAGAGTGAGGTTGAGAATCAACGTGACAGGAAAATCAAGTTCTTGCGATCAGATCGTGGGGGAGAATACTTGAGTCACGAATTTGGCACACACTTAAGAAAATGTGGAATAGTTTCACAACTCATGTTGCCTGGAACACCTCAGCGTAATGGTGTGTCCGAACGTCATAATCGCACTCTATTAGATATGGTGCGATCTATGATGTCTCTTACTGATTTACCGCTATCATTTTGGGGCTATGCTTTAGAGACTGCCACATTCACTTTAAATAGGGCTCCGTCGAAATCCGTTGAGACGACACCGTATGAATTATGGTTTGGGAAGAAACCTAAGCTGTCGTTTCTAAAAGTTTGGGGATGCAATGCTTATGTCAAGAAACTTCAACCTGAAAAGCTCGAACCCAAGTCGGAAAAATGCGTCTTCATAGGATACCCTAAAGAAACTGTTGGGTATACCTTCTACCTCAGATCCAAAGGCAAGATCTTTGTTGCCAAGAATGGGTCCTTTCTAGAGAAGGAGTTTCTCTCGAAAGAAATAAGTGGGAGGAAGGTAGAACTTGATGAAGTATTACCTCTTGAACCGGTAAGTGGCGCAGCTCAAGAAAATATTCCTGAGGTGCCTGCACCGACTAGAGAGGAAGTTGATGATGATGATCATGAAACTTTAGATCAAGTTGCTACTGAACTTCATAGGTCCACAAGGACACGTTCCGCACCAGAGTGGTACGGCAACCCTGTCTTGGAAATCATGTTGTTAGACAACGGTGAACCTTCGAACTATGAAGAAGCGATGGCGGGCCCGGATTCCGACAAATGGCTGGAAGCCATGTAATCCGAGATAGGATCCATGTATGAAAACGAAGTATGGACTTTGACTGACTTGCCCGTTGATCGGCGAGCCATAGAAAATAAATGGATCTTTAAGAAGAAGACAGACGCGGATGGTAATGTGACCATCTATAAAGCTCGGCTTGTCGCTAAGGGTTATCGACAAGTTCAAGGGGTTGACTACGATGAGACTTTCTCACCCGTAGCGAAGCTGAAGTCCGTCCGAATCTTGTTAGCAATTGCCGCATTCTATGATTATGAGATATGCTCAAATGGACGTCAAAACGGCATTCCTTAATGGTTTCCTTAAGGAAGAATTGTATATGATGCAGCCGGAAGGTTTTGTCGATCCTAAGAATGCTGACAAGGTGTGCAAGCTCCAACGCTCGATTTATGGGCTGGTGCAAGCATCTCGGAGTTGGAACATTCGCTTTGATGAGATGATCAAAGCGTTTGGGTTTATGCAGACTTATGGAGAAGCCTGCATTTACAAGAAAGTGAGTGGGAGCTCTGTAGCATTTCTCATATTGTATGTGGATGACATACTGTTGATGGGAAATGATATAGAATTCTTGGAAAGCATAAAGGCCTATTTGAACAAGTGTTTTTCAATGAAGGACCTTGGAGAAGCTGCTTATATATTAGGCATCAAGATCTATAGAGATAGATCGAGACGCCTCATTGGTCTTTCACAGAGTACGTACCTTGACAAGATTTTGAAGAAGTTCAAAATGGATCAGTCAAAGAAGGGGTTCTTGCCTGTATTGCAAGGTATGAGATTGAGCTTGGCTCAATGCCCGACCACGGCAGAAGATAGAGAAAAGATGAGTGTCGTCCCCTATGCCTCGGCCATAGGGTCTATCATGTATGCTATGCTGTGCACCAGACCTGATGTAAACCTTGTCGTGAGTTTGGTAGGAAGGTACCAAAGTAATCCCGGCATGGAACACTGGACTGTGGTCAAAAATATCCTGAAGTACCTGAAAAGGACTAAGGAAATGTTTCTCGTTTATGGAGGTGACGAAGAGCTCGTCGTAAAGGGTTACGTCGATGCTAGCTTCGACACAAATCTGGATGACTCTAAGTCACAAACCGGATACGTGTATATTTTGAATGGTGGGGCAGTAAGCTGGTGCAATTGCAAGCAAAGCGTTGTGGCGGGATCTACATGTGAAACGGAGTACATGGCAGCCTCGGAGGCAGCACACAAAGCAGTCTGGGTGAAGGAGTTCATTACCGACCTAGGAGTCATACCCAATGCGTCGGGCCCGATGACTCTCTTCTGTGACAATGCTGGAGCTATTGCCCTTGCCAAGGAGCCCAGGTTTCACAAGAAGACCAGGCATATCAAGCGTCACTTCAACTCCATTCGTGAAAGTGTTCAAAATGGAGACATAGAGATTTGTGAAGTACATATGGACCTGAATGTAGCAGATCCGTTGACTAAACCTCTCCCTAGAGCAAAACATGATCAACACCAGAATTCCATGGGTGTTCGATTCATCACAATGTAACTAGCTGATTGACTCTAGTGCAAGTGGGAGACTGTTGGAAATATGCCCTAGAGGCAATAATAAAATGATTATTATATTTCCTTGTTCATGATAATTGTCTATTATTCATGCTATAATTGTATTATCCGGAAATCGTAATACATGTGTGAATACATAGACCACAATGTGTCCCTAGTGAGCCTCTAGTTGACTAGCTCGTTGATCAACAGATAGTCATGGTTTCCTAGCTATGGACATGGGGATGTCATTGATAACGGGATCACATCATTAGGAGAATGATGTGATGGACAAGACCCAAACATAAGCATAGCACAAAGATCGTGTAGTTCGTTTGTTGTAGCTTTTCTGGATGTCAAGTATCATTTCCTTAGACCATGAGATTATGCAACTCCCGGATACCGTAGGAGTGCCTTGGGTGTGCCAAACGTCACAACGTAACTGGGTGACTATAAAGGTACATTACAGGTATCTCCGAAAGTATCTGTCGGGTTGGCACGAATCGAGACTGGGATTTGTCACTCCGTATGACGGAGAGGTATCTCTGGGCCCACTCGGTAATGCATCATCATAATGAGCTCAATGTGATCAAGTGGTTGATCATGGGATCATGCATTACGGTACGAGTAAAGTGACTTGCCGGTAACGAGACTGAACAAGGTATTGGGATACCGACGATCGAGTCTCGGGCAAGTAACGTACCGATTGACAAAGGAAATTGAGTACGGGATTGATTAGGTCCTCGACATCGTGGTTCATCCGATGAGATCATCGAGGAGCATGTGGGAGCCAACATGGGTATCCAGATCCCGTTGTTGGTTATTGACCAGAGAGTCGTCTCGGTCATGTCTGCTTGTCTCCAGAACCCGTAGGGTTTACACACTTAAGGTTCGGTGACGCTAGGGTTGTATAGATATGAGTATGCAGTAATCCGAAAGTTGTTTGGAGTCCCGGATGAGATCCTGGACGTCACGAGGAGTTCCAGAATGGTCCGGAGGTGAAGAATTATATATAGGAAGTGTAGTTTCGGCCATCGGGAAAGTTTCGGGGTCACCGGTATTGTACCGGGACCACCGGATGGGTCCCGGGGGTCCACCGGGAGGGGCCACCCATCCCGGAAGGCCCCATGGGCTGAAGTGGGGAGGGGAACCAGCCCATAGTGGGCTGGTGTGCCCCCCCCTTGGGCCCCCCATGCGCCTAGGATTGGGAACCCTAGGGGAGGGGGCGCCTCCACTTGCCTTGGGGGGTACTCCACCTCTTGGCCGCCCCCCCCCCTAGGAGATCCCATCTCCTAGGGCCGGTGCACCCCCCTAAGGGGCCTATATAAAAGGGGGGAGGGAGGGCAACCGCACCTCAAGTCTTGGCGCCTCCCTCTCCCCTGCTACACCTTTCCCTCTCGCAGAAGCTCGGCGAAGCCCTGCTGCGATCACTGCTGCATCCACCACCACGCCGTCGTGCTACTGGATCTTCATCAACCTCTCCTTCCCCCTTGCTGGATCAAGAAGGAGGAGACGTCATCCACTCCATACGTGTGTTGAACGCGGAGGTGCCGTCCGTTCGGCACTTGGCCATCGGTGATTTGGATCACGGCGAGTACGACTCCATCATCCCCGTTCTCTTGAATGCTTCCGCTCGCGATCTACAAGGGTATGTAGATGCACTCTCCTCTCGTTGCTAGTTGACTCCATAGATTGATCTTGGTGAAACGTAGGAATTTTTTTTTGTTTTCTGCAACGTTCCCCAACAGTATGTAGAAGAGCACTTGGAGAAAAGGTTGAGCAGTGGAAAGAAAAGTTGCTCTCTATTAAAGGATGACTGATCTTGATCAATTATGTACCCATAAATCTGGTTCTCTAGATGCTCTTATTTTTTCAACTTACAAAAGGGGTCCTGCAAAGGCTGGGTTATTTCACATCCAAATTCATTTGGCAAGGAGACCGTGAGAAAATAAGGTATATGCTAACCAAATGGAGTGTGGTTTTTTGACCAAAAGACCAGGGAGGTTTATGCATTCAGGACCTCCAGGTCAAGAATGATGCTTTACTTACTAAATGGTGGTTCAAGCTACTTACTGAGGATGACGATTGGCAAACCCTATTGCACAGTAAGTATCCAGGCCAAAAAGTTATGTCTCACGCATATTGGAAACATGGAGATTCACACTTTTTGTTTGGGTTGATGGCGCCAGAGAGAAACGCCTTTTCACTCTAGATCTTTGGTGATAAAGCACGGCTCAAAAATACATTTCTAGAAGGAAAATTGACCTGGAAATGCCACTCTCGCAGAAAAGTATCCACCCTTGTACCACACTGTACGCAATAAGAATGATACTCTAGCACATGTGCTTAGTTCCTCCATGTTGAATGTATCGTTCAGACATGATTTGATTGGCCCTCGCACTATGTCATCGCAATATCTGCTATTCCGGTTGGATTCAGTTAGCCCGACACATAGGCAGGACGTGTTTCACTAGAATTTCACTACATCTGAGTTTTTCACAGTTTACCCTATGTACCTTGCCTTGGCGCAATCAGAGATTTTCATATGATGCCAAAGATGCCACTAAAAGTTAAGATTTATATGTGATATCTTCGAAGGGGGGTTATGGTAGGCAAAGACAACCTCGCTCACCACAATTGGCATGACAACAAGGAGTGTAGTTTTTGTACTTGCAATGAGACAATCAAAGACCTCTTCTTCAAGCGCAAGTTTGCATGTTCTACATGGTCAGCCATTCAAATAGCATCAAATTTGTATCCTTCCACAAGTTTTGTCAATATTTATGGTCATTGTCTGGATGAAATACCAAATAGGTTTAGAATGCTAATAAGAGTGTGAACGTCTGTCTTATTATGGTCGCTTTGACTATATACAAATGATATTATTTTAATGGCAAAAACTCTTTTGATAGGAAGGTTATATAGTGTTGTATGCACTAGTTTCCTACGTGATTTATGCGTCACCGAACGGAGTACCAACCGATGTTCAAGATGGAGTGTATGCAGTTGGAGCATGTGGCCAGGGTCGTTTTTATCCAACATGGGTGGCAGAATAATCTTCCAATTAGTCCACCATCTCCTTTGACATAGGCATAGAGTCAGTCCGGTAAGTCTTTATTTTTGGCAATATGTCATTTTTTATTTGTTTTAGACTGTGTGTGTTGCCGGTCAAGAGGCCGAATATCGATCATCAACGTTTATTTCCTCACATTCGACAATAGTTTTTCTAGCCAACCTTGTATCTTATGTCATATTGCTTCCTTTATATACTCTATTTTTTTTGCTCTTTGCAGCTGCAAGATGAACTGGCAAACCAAGATACCTTTCGTTATGTGACTCGGCAAGGATGCCAAGCACTTGGAGCACTTGTTGTTTGGTGTGGGTGCCGGTCTTCTTGTTGAAGAAGGTCGAAGATTTGTCCATGTTTATTTTATGTTTCGACTGTATCTCATACATCGCAAGAATATCCTGAAGCCTTGTTGCACTAGTTGTTGTTGCTTCTATAACTATCAAGGAGTCATTTGTGAAAAAGAGGTGATTTATGCTTAGCGCACTTCGTCTTTCAATCTCGGCTTGCTGCAACATAATGAAGAAGGCATTCGCGCAAATAATGAACAAGTATTGAGATAAAGGATTGCCTTGACCCAATCCCCTCCGTGGAAGAAAAGGCCTCGTTAATTGCTTATTAACCTTCACTCGGTAAGAGATGGACCGTATACACTTTATTACCAGACTCACCCACGCAGGAGCAAAACCTGTAGTGTTCATCATCCTCTCAAGGAAACTCCACTCCACATGATCATACGCTTTACTCATGTCCAGCTTGGCCGCTATCAACCGCCTATCCCATTTCCTCTTGTCATCAAATGTGTTAGTATCTCATAAGCTAGAAGCATACTAGTAGAATGCCCATGCGTTTCTACATGCAACAATGTAGGCAAATGAGTCAATAATCATGCTTTAACAATTTCATCAATAAATAAGTGCACAATTTTAGTTGATATATCACAATATTTTAATTTAGCCTTCACATGAAGGTTCAAATATCATAATGTTGTAATTTCTCCTTTACATGAAGGTCCACAGGAAGAGGAATCATGGTCTCCTCCATCTCGTCAGCATTAATTTGTTGAACATCACACTCAATGGGGTAGTGCTCCTTCACTGGAATGTCATATTAGAATTATTTGATGCTATTAGGTAGCCTACGCCTGTATTAAGCAACTTGCTAGCAATGATAATTTATTTCTCATAAAAACAAGTTCTGGTAATGTACATGCCATCAATTGTCTAGATCCCTAGTGTGCTCAACGAGCCTGCATCATCGTTACTCTCCTACATCTCTAACCCCTGTTGGCCAAACAACCATTGTAGTTGGAGGAGAGTGACCCGGTGCTCCACTTCCATAATCTTTAGAGACTCCAACCTCATTATGGCCCTCGTAAGCCTCCTCCCCGCCTCATTCCTGATCTTTAACCATCCTAGAGATGGATGTGCGCATGAAGAACCAGCACTAAACTTATAGACGGGGTGATCTTAGTGGATCCCCGCCTCACTCCTGATCTTGAACCATCCGAGAGATGGATGTGCACACGAAGAACCAACACTAAACTTATAGACGGGTTGAGCTTAGTGGCTTGAGGCAGGTTACGGTAAGGACATGAAGGCACGGTGGTGTGCTCCTCATTGCTGGCGTGAGGGCCGGAACAAACATAATCGACGGTGCTCAACGAGCCCGCAGGACCGTTTCTCTCCTACATCTCAGACCCCTGTTTGTAGAAACCACTTCCATAATCTTTAGAGACTCGGGCCTTTTGATGGGCCTCGTGAGCCTCCTCTCCGACTTGTACCGGATCTTGAACCATCCGATAGTTCCTCCTCAAGCTCGCGAAACTGTAAGCAGCCACCAAATCCCAGAGCAAAAATTTCAAGATGTATTGAACAAATAGGAATTGAAGGAGTTGACGCATGGGTGCTACAGAGTAGTGCATCAACTTTTTTTTCCTCTCAGCATGTTCAAGATCAAACCTGCCAAATCATTTGCGTCAGGTCAAAGGAGAGCTGTCATGTACATAACTGGGCCTAGTTCAATGTAAGAATTTTATGTAAAGAAAGAATCAAACAGCTACAAGAACCAAAAGCATTGATGAGTTTGTACAGAAAAGTCCTTGGCAAATCTTTTTTATGTATCTCATGTTTGGTCTAGAACAAAAAAATGTGGATTGGATCATTTTGACACTATAACATCCTTTAAATTATCATGTTTTCAGTACATTATATTTCAGCACCATCTTTCCTTGGTTCCCTCAGAAACCGAGTATTAAGCACCAAGTCGCTCTCCTTACCTATAGCTATAGGATACCTAGTGAGCATATTCGGTACCTTCAGAACAATCACTTATGCAGACAATTTCATCTTTGGAAGTACAGCCCAAATGCAAATTCCGTAGCTCAGGGAACATTAGACAACACAGTACCAAGTGCAAAAGTAAAGTTTATGAATTCATGCCGACAAGAAAGTGCTTGCAGAATTAAAATAAATTATCGTCCATTTTGCAAGCTCTTATACAATCAGCAGCACGATTAACCTGCATCCTCACAGCCTAAAGCAGAAAGTAGAAAATCAGTTATTAAGTCACCACTAAAATTGGTCCCAAGACAAAAGAGCATTGTTTCCAATGAGAATTGGTGCAGTAAGTGGGCATCTTGCCATGACATACAAGCCACAGGAGTATAATTGGATATCACAAATGTTAAAGCTAGAACTGAGCATAGTATCCCATTTTCAAAGCACAAACTTGTCACGTTCTTTGTTTTTTAAACAATCCATGCAAAGCATCTCTATGAGCAAGAACTATCTTGTGGAACGGAATTTAGGAGGAATGATAAAATCACAATAAATGGCAAGTTCGCACCTCAATGACAATTAACTCAATACAATGTGTAATGGGGAGCTTGGGCAGTGCCACTCCTTGTTCCAGTAAAACCAAATCAAACAACAGAAAATTCTCTATGCAGACACGCAGACAAGCAACATGGACCTCCAAGCACTGTTTGCCCATGTCACCCACCACCTCCTTGTCGTCATCCACAGCTGTGGGAAGCGAATGCGGTGACCTGCAACAACGGATCTTTAGGCCTTTGAGATGAGAACGAACCAGCCCTTACTGGCTACACATATATTATAACCAATGCACCGCCTACTGCACTTCGCCCTCGCCTCCCCACCTAGCCCACTTTCTACAGAGCTCAAGAGAGGAAGAGGAGAAGTAAACTGAGAGATTTACCAAGCCGGCGGCGAAGAAGATGACAAGAGACTCGCAGAAGCAGCTATAGTGACAACGGTGTGGATGAGCTTGAGCAGGGTCAAGACCATATCTCTATATCACCGTATGAAAGTGTCATCAACACATACAACATGTACAGTTTTCAAGAAGGAGAAAAGAGGAGCATAAATCAAGCTTATTTTTCATACACTAACTACTAACTGGTACAACTCTGCATAAAGCAAAACTGGCAGGTCATGTTATTGTAAAAATATAGGGAAATGCACCTGTATAAGTTGCTGGGTAGAGTAGTAGTTTGTTCTCGCCATCAACTCATCAGTCTTGGCCTACATTTCAGCACAATGCTTTAATAATTTACAGAAAATACCCAAGCTTCTCAGCCAATCGATGGTGATATCCTTCCAACGGTTTAAGCTACCATACTTTGCATTTTTGGTGAAAGAGCTATGCGCCCAACCCCAAGTCATATATCATCTAAGTCCAAGTGTCCAACGACAATAGCAAAGCTACGAAGCACACATTCAAAAGGCATGAACAAACATCAACAAGTTACGAAGCAATCTATGAAATTCGATGGACACTTGGACTCCATGGGCAAAACTAAATAACAACAACTAACAAGTTACAAAGCATCAACAAAATATTATGCTTCTCAATGACAATTAAATGCATGGGAACTAAATAATTAAATCAAATCCATTTTCAATGAACCTCTATGATTATTTTCACCTAGCATTAGGTATATATTGACTGGACATGAAGCTTTTCATAACCAGATCACTTGTGTACGATGTTTGCCTTCAAATATGTGCAGAGATATAACTCCAGGTTACAAGATGGGAAGCTAACTATACATTAATCTGTGTATGTATGGCCCACATCTAAATTGTACTTTTAACTTAAACATAACATAGACATAGGTCCTCACGCCGAGCAGCCAACGTCCCAATATACTAACGTATCAAATACTCACCTCAGTTCGACCCACGACGAACAACATGCTCCACTGCAAAGCTGATACACCTACAATTGAAAAAATAGGTTCAAAATCAACCAGTTTATAGTGGCATATGGTTTTCTTGAAACACTTTTAGTGATGCCAAAGTCTCGGTCTCCATCAACGCCAGGAATATCCTGAAAGCTCCGGACATCAATAAAAAATATGCTTGATGATACCAAAATTATACATTCATTGCATGTTTAATTACCTTGAATATAGCTATGACGGCAGAGAACCAACACAGGACAATGTTGCAAACACCAGTCATTTTGTTGCTGCCAAGGGCCTTTTCAGAACATGTCACTGCAAAATGAATCATCAAACACTGATGAAGGAAGCCAAGTAAATAAGTATGAATTTCTAGTGCTACTGAAGATGTGTACTGTGCCGAGTACCTGCATATGTGCAAAGAAAGCCAATTGGACCATGATAGCCCTCACAAATAGGATACAAGATGCAGCGAGGAGTGTGTGTCGTTCCCACCGGAGCATCGGAGCCTGAAAAGGATCAAATATGAGATGAAAATGATCATCACTTGGCGTTTGATGGTTTCATGGAACTTACTTTCCCATTCTCATGATGGTAAGTGCTACTTACCTCAATGGAACACTTCCAAGAAGGAAGCTGATAATTAAAGCACACGTCAGTGGCACCGATCCGAAACAGATTCCAAAGCTAAAGCTCTGAAAACAACAACACTTAAGTATTTAGACTTCAGCCATATTTTCCACACCATAACACCATTATGTTGAACCTAATATACCATGATCAGGAATGTGACCACTAAGAATACTCCAGTTGCTACTGAAAATCGCCTAGCTACCAATGGAAAACCTGGCTTGTTGATCTCCAAAATAGAGTATAATTTATACTAAATGATTGTACAATATAAAGGATTAAGAAGGTGCATTTTTTCAAACCACAAGGAATAAAATACAACCTTTTCAATGTGAATGTCGAACAGCTGATTCAGCCCTACCAGGTAAATCTTCATACATAAAGCAGCAGCCAAAGCGTGCACAGAAAGAGAAAAAATTGAATTTTTTTAAGACGTAACAGTGTAAAATTTCCATACACAAATGGCTAGGTATATTTTTAGTTGCCAAATAATATTACTCGTAAGAGATAAAAATCTATAATAACTCTTAGTATCGTAGTAGTAAAATCATCTAGGCTCTTCATTAACAGGAGAGACACTGAAGTTATCCTATGATCTAACAATACAATAAACACAATAAAGAGCGCATCAAGCAGTGTGCATCAAAACTACATATGTAAATTGGAACAAAAGATGACAAATCTCACAATGCCAAAGATTGTGTGTGGTCTGCAGAACTGATAGAAAGCGTGCAATTTCTTCAAAGCATCTTGGCTGATTTCCTCAAGCCAATTGGCATCAGAACTGGTTTTTTAACTAACATCAACTGTTTTGATCACGAGTAACCTTGCTGCATCCAGCTTGGTGGGCTAGATAATCATCGCTGCACTACCTCATTGTGTTTCTTCTAGGGCTAGTAGCTTGAGAAGTGGCACTGAATTTGAGACTGGCCGTTCAGGACCCGGGTGTCCCTGCACCCTTCTATCTTTACCGTCCGTGTAAGAGCCAGCGCATTGAGATCTGCACCAGGTCCTGAACCGCTGTTTGATTAACAGGTCTATGAAATTGCTAAGCGCAAGAGGCAGGAATTGTTTGAATCGCATGTGAGCCTAGTGTCGCACTGTTCATTTTAGGCAGTATCAGCCGCGTCTGTGAGCGGCAAGTCTACATCAGAATTGTCACATCGTCCTTGTCGCATGTGAGCCAACGAATAAAACACATGCTAGAGTGCGTGTGTCTGAAGCAACAAGACTAGAAGAGCAAAGTAAAAAGGCCATTTACTTTTTACTACTTATAGTGGGATCTTCTCTGAGCAATGCATATACACTGTTTACAAAATATTGATCAGGAAATAGATATAGGAGAGGACACTGTTTATGACTTGTCTGGTTCTCACCTCTTTGCTGCTCTACAAGATGGTTTAATAAAGAAATGAGAACCGGCAGTGGTGTGAAACAGCTAGGGACCCATATTGTCTGTGAATTGTCCCTCCAACCTGGGAGACGCGTCACCTCCTGCCAGGCTGATGCTACATCCTACTAGCTGCACCGTTTGTATGGGTAAATAGGCTGCTTAATTAAACCGAGACTGCAAATAGACCACTGCTGGACAGAGAACAGCAAGGGGGTGCCGGGGCTCCCGGATGCTATCACACCTTTCCGATTTATGCATCACAGTAGTAGCACTGCTGTTTAGAAACAAACCAACAGATGTTAGCATGATGCACGCAGATAAATGAAACATCACATCGAAGAAGATATACTTAACTTTGAAAATGACCTGCAAAAGCTTCCACTGCCTATCGACCTCAGTTTGGCACATCTAGTCAAATATATCTGCTACTCCCTCCGTAACAAATATAAGAGCATTTATATCACTAAAGTAGTAATCTAAATGCTCTTATATTTCTTTACAGATGGAGTAATTTTTTGTTACATAAAGAACAGGCTTGATAACTTCCATTTGTGTAAGAAACCGCACATATTTCAACACATTTATTAGCAGGGAACTCCTTTTTTAATTTGTTGTAACTATTTTCAATTGAAAACAAGAAATGTTCCAATTCCCAAGTAATTTGAGATATGTGGTTGTATAATGTACATACTATCAATCTGGTTGGTAACATGTGAGCTTGAAGTAAATGATCCACATGTGGAGTTTAAATAAATTGTCCATTGGTGTCCTGTAGATGCCAATTTGTAGGGGAATTTTAAGCAGCAACTTTGATAATTGGGTTTTAAACAAAAGACGGTCACCAGAAGAGAATACAACAAGTCCAGCTGAATTAGGCCACATATTAGACATAGCTCTTGGATAAAATTGACACCCACCATTTGATTCAAGTACCAAGTAGAAAGGGCCAATGCATGTCCTGCCATCTCTCTTAACAAGGGTGTACAAACACAATCTTTGATTGGTGGCGCTCCATAGAAGATTACTTTTCTCGTTGCAGCCTGTATATCTAACATGCAGGAATTCAGCTATAGAAGCCCAAATGTAGAAGAAGAAAGCCATGAGTTACTAACTCATATAGCCGAATAATAAAGAATCTCGTCGGAACCGCTGATGTAGAATATAGCCGAATACCATGTAGTTACTAATTCAACATTTCTACAATTACAAAAGCATACAAGTGCACAAACCGATACGATTGAGAATCTGCCTGCAGTTTGTATGATTGCAACAAAATATTCAGCAATGTGATAGACATTTGTACTGCTAAGAAACATTTTGACAGGGACCAGGCAACACATTTACCGGAAAAGGCGTGGTCCGGGCGGCACCTAGCCGAGAAGGCAGTTGAGGGCGTACACGGATGAGCGGTGCACGAGCCACCCCTTGGTCCGAGCAAGTGAGCCAGCAAGCTGCATCAGCGCTGCCATGCCAAGAACCGCTTGCCTGCCCTAGTGCCTTGCATACCAGGCTCAGGAACCTCAAGCTCCTATCTTTCTCGAGCAACTCGTCGAAGAATTGGGTCTAGGAAGAAACAGCCTTGTCGACATGTCCATGATGGCCGGCCTCCACCAGCCCTTGATATCACCATTAGTGGAGGAGCCGAAACCTATGTGCCTCCGCTATCAGCTCACGATCTAGGAGAGAGAGCTTGGTGGGGGAGGTGGACCAGGAGGAGAAGAGCGGGCGGAGACTGCCGCGAGAACTGGCCGTCGCGAAGTGGATCCATGGAACGGAGCGGTGGCGGGCTTGGCGGCGTGGTAGGGTTCGGGAGGTTGGGATCGGGAAGGAGGCAGGTTGGCGGCCGGGGCGTGGTTCCCGTCGGTGTGATCTCGAAATAAAAAGACTAATCGGAATAAATATTAGTTTTAGTGCGTACCTCTCATGAGTACATCAACATGATTGTACCATGTTACATGTCGGTGCACTTATATGATGACCTAAAATATAATGGTAGCGGCAAATTAAATTAGATCAGTCGGTCGCTCAAAGTTCCTGAAATATAGTTACAACTTTCTGAAATACAACAATTCTAGCCTTCTTGTTCAAGAAATTTCATAGTTGATTCATAGCTTCCTGAACGTGCCCCCCATCCTATGAAGGTGAATAGCGTGTTTATTTCTGATCCAAAAGTGCTCTGAGAATTAACAGATGAACTAATCCTGAACCAAATATAATTCTAAGATTAGTCAGTACAACATAGAGTAGTTAGTACAGCATAGAGTAGTCACATATCTGAACCCATTTCCTCATGATCTGAAATAAAATAAAAGAGCAATACCTTCAGAGCGATTGATTCCTAGTTGTCTAAACTCGGAATCAACTCATGTGCAATTTATGATAGAGGCAGTACAAGCATGTATCCTTATCCTGCTATATAACTGCAGTACGGTTAAAAAGAAAGGAATTTGTCCCAAATAATCCAAGTAATTCGACTGCAAGATGAAGGTGCATACAACATTCAGTTCTGCTAGTGGTCTTCCACACATATTTTTTTTGTTCTTGAAGAAAGGCGGAACTGAAGAAGTGATGGAGGCTGGGACCTCGTGACACGCACTTGAGCCATGGATTTCGTAGAGCCGAGAAGTGCTGCCACATCTCGGACCCATCAGCTCAAAACGAAATCTAGAAGAAGCATAGGGGAAAAATTATAGTACCTGTGTGTACGTGGGATCAATCCACGGTTCCTATGCCCGCAGCCAATTCCCACCAATTGCAGCTCTCATGCCGGTACGCCCGAGCATACTCCCGCTACAGCAAGCGTCGGCGCCAGTCGAGCTCTCCGGCGAGCAGGGCCTTCTCCGTCGCCTTTTTTTTTCTTCATTCCTCCTGCTGCTCCTCCCTGACCTCCCCCTCGTCTCGTTTTCTCTGCATAGGAAGCCATGGCGCCGTCCGAGTTGCAGCTTCGCCGCCGTCCCAAACCGCCGCCGCCGCGCGCCTACAAGTCTCCCCATCGACCGGTTCCAGCCCTCCGTCGCCAGAACATGCGGCTCGGAGTTCGTCGCCGCCGATCGAGCTCTCCGGCGAGCAGGGCCTTCTCCGCCGCCTTCTTTTCCTTCACTCCTCCTGCTGCTCCTCCCTGACCTCCCCCTCATCTTGTTTTCTCTGCACAAGGAGCCATGGCACCGCCCAAGTTGCAGCTTCAAGTTGTAGCGAGACGATCGATGGCTCCCGTTCAGGTAGCGCAGGGATCGGCGGCGGCTTCATGTGCGAGGACGGCGGCAAATGGATGGGTCTGCGGCGGCTTGATGTGCGAGGGCGGCGGCGGAGGGATGCGAGTGCGAGGGCGGCGGCGATGGGATATGGTGTGGCGTCGCTCGAGGGTACCCTGCAGGCTTCGCTCGTTGGCACTACGAGGGAGCGATTTTTTTCGTTGGATTTTTCTTGCGAGGGTAGTACGTCGAGGCATCACTCCTTCGTAACGTGGGTTGGTTTTCTTCCGTGCGAGGGGATACCTGGGAGGTGGGAGTAGGAACGAAAATAAATCAGAAGAAGGCAAAACTACCAAGTCCTATATTAGGAATAGAGATTGTCCGTAATTATACGTCGAGGAACAAAAGCAGATTTAGTTGAGGATGCCTTTCAACCGGTTAGTCATCTCGGAGAGGAAAAAAAAGTGTTGCCTTAAGAGACGGTGGTTTGTTTTCAGAAGTGAAAACCCTTGTCTGGCCTTCAATAGATGGACTAATTTTTGGATCCCTGGTATTATTATAGCTACCACATCCTTTTTCAAGAAATCTGTTTATTATTTTGTTCCCCCGTTGAACTCCATTTGCTTCGTATTGACGCATTCGGCCAGGAACGGTTTAACTAAAGGAAAATGCAGCCAACAGAAATGTAGGCATCAGCTGCGCGTGCATCAACGGCGACTTAAACCGAACCACGGTTCACAGATGCATGTCAAATCATACACAGTAGTACCACACCACAAAGTATGCACCGACACAAAGTATGCACGCGCGCGGCCTGGGCCAAGCTAGCTCTGCTCGCCGCCGTTGGCATGGGACGACGCCCTCGGCGACCGGAGCCGCTGGAAGACGGCCCTCTGCCGCAGGTTCTCGCGCAGGCGCTGTGCGTCGAGGAGCCGGCCTGGCACGACGCGGCAGAGGCGCCACTGCAGTCGGTGTCCCAGATTGGGCATGCAGAGCGGGCCGTGCCCGATCCAGCGCGTCGCCGCGCGCGCGTACTCCTCCGACGTCGGCACGAGCAGCCGCTGCAGCAAGCCTCGGCCCCGCTTGCCGGACCCCGCGACTACCGACGTCATCTTCGTCTGCACCAACAGCGGGGCCTGCAGTTGTTGCACCACACACCATGATAATGATTAGCACCGTTTATTTGGCCTCAAAGGTATCTACAAGTTACAAGTTATGTACCGTTTTAGATATCTTATAGTACATGGAGGGAAACACAGAGTACCCCCCGTGTCATCCTCCCCCTAGGGGGACTCAGGCGGCCACAAACCTAGCCGCCGCCGCCGCAAACTCCCTCCTCTCCTTCCTCCGCCGCCGCCGGAAGACGCTGCTGGGCTAAGCCCGGGGGCCGACGGCTGTGGCGGGGGATCTCCTCTCTCACGCGTCTTCGGGGTGGGGCGGACCCCAAGGTGTGTGGTGGTGCGATCGATCTGGGATCTGCTGCGCGGCGGCAGGCCGGCCCGTCCTCGGACGGCGACGGCTTGGCGCGGCGGAGGCCAGGGCTGCGGGCGCTGCGGATGGCCCTTCGGGCGGAGGCGGCGGCTGCGGTTGGCGCCGGCCAGTTAGGCTGCGGTGGCGTGCATGCTTGTCTTCACATCGGCGACGGCAGTGTGGAGGGCCTGGTGGTCTCGTCGGTGGCACCTCCGATCAGATCTGTTCTGACCGGTGCAACCGGCGGTGGTGGTCATCTCTTCCATCAGAGGTGATCGGCCTGAGGCTGGGTGTTCGGATCTCGGGATCCGTCATCTGGCACCAACTGCGAGTCGGGGAGACGTAGTTGCCGGTGAAAACCGAGCCGGCGGCGGGCGATGGCGGCATTCCACGTTGTTACCTTGATGAAGGCATCGTCATGTGACTTTCGTCGACCCACTCGTATTGCTCCGGGGGAAACCCTAGGATCTGGTGTTCCAGACCGAACGATGGCGGCACTGCGGTGTCGTTTCTCTCTTGGGAGTGTCGTTTTGTGAAGCAGCGCTGGAAGTTAGAGGCAGGAGGTGGAGCGGCTTCGTCTTGCACGGAGCTTCGGTGGAGATGTCAAGTCATGCATGACCGACAGGTGATACGCTTGGTCATGCCTGGTCGGCAGGTGTTACGCACGGCAGGTCCTCCAAGGGCTTCAAGTTGTGTCGGCTGGTGGTACGTGGCAGCATGGCGCTGAAGTGTATCAGTGGCGACCGCGTCGTGTACAGCTGTTTGCACGCAGGGAGGAGGTGTCGTTGGGCGCCGTGGTGGCGTCGACGATAGCTGGACCGAGCAAGGTTGATGCATCAGTACAACTCTGAAGATGGAGCGATGGCAGTTGGCGGTGACGGCCTCTGAGAGCACGCCGGACCAGTGTGTGCCCCAGACCCGGCAAGTGGCTAGGTTGGGGTCTCAGGTCCTAAATGTTAGGCTTAGCTGCGATGTCTGTTTGGTATTAGACCCAGGCTATCTGCGCCCCTTTATTAACTGGATAGGTATAGCGACAGTTTGTTGCTTAGACAGCGACTTTAATTTTACTGTTGTATGACTTTATAAGGTCTTGTGAAAATAATTAATAAAGTAACTGTATGCATAGTCCAGATGCAGAAAGCGGGGGTCATCCTCTTTTTTAAAAAAAGATCGAGAGTTTCTGTAGGATGCAACTCGGTGGACCATGTTTCAACCAACTTTCTGACGACCGATAACTCGGTGGACCATGTTTCAACTAACTCTCTGACGACCGATAGCTCGGTGGAGCATGTTTCAACTACCTCCATCTCCCTGTCAACTTTTTAGAAAAAACTAACTCGAATTTCGGCGGTTCTTCCATGTTTGTAATCAACTCGGCCTTCTCAAAGGTTAACCCGTCAGTGTGCAGAGCTTTAGACTCTGGCATTTCCGTGCTGAACACATGGCCCTTAATATATTACCCATGATCTCCAGTAAGATGCATGGGATCATGGGGCTGTGCAGACCGTAAACTAATCCCGCGAGTAAACCAAACTCTGTTGATCTGGAATCTATGTGTGCAGACCGCAAACTGAATCACTGACTATGTATGGATGAATCAGTTTTTTTTCTTTCTTTCTCGAGGACGGTGCGGTCGATCACATGCGGGGTCTGCACTCTGCACCTGCGGTAGGATGGCTTCTGGTTAGGGCCTGTTTGGTTTCAATAAGTCACCCAACTTATAAGTCAGTTGACTTATAAGTTACGCTTGTTTGGTCGTCGCCTGACTTATAAGTCACCTGACACATTTTTCCACACCAATCAACATCATGCAGGTGGTGGGACCCACACAAAAGGGGGTGACTTATAAATTTTAAGTTGGGGTGGAGCAACTTATGACTTATAAGTTGGGTTGACTTATAAGTCGGGTCTGTTTGGCAAAATAAATCATTTTTTTTCACTTTTCGACTTATAAGTTGATGACTTATTTAGAACCAAACAGACCTTTATTTTTCATATGCTCTGGCTGCAGAAAGACGATCAAGCTTATTGGTCTCAGCAGCATTCTCTGTACTCACAGACTAAAATCAGTGACATTTGAAACAAAATATAGTTACTATACCTATGGTATATTTTTGTCGAATGCTCGTAAAACTACAATTTAAATTTGCATGCTTACCTGGCATTGCACATCGATCCCTTTGCTTCTGTACTCCACGTAGAGGCTCCGGGAGAACTGAGCAACGTACCTGAGATTTAAAACCTGTGTGATTTATCTACTTATTTAACACAGAAAATCTAGAAAGAGTCATGTACTTGTATTTCATATAAGCCAACAGAATAAAAGAAAAGCAGCAAGCGCATGAACAGTTAAGAACATGATCACTGCTCAACAACAGCCAAGAACATGATGATGAGTGACGTCAACAAACCCAGAAACAGTTAGCGCAATGAATTACAAATAGAAAAGCAGCAAGCGCAAACCAACCAAAGCGCTTTTCCTTTCGGCGACCTACCCAAGAATCCAAGATACGTATGTACGTACAGTGAAATTGACAAGACCGTATGTAGTGCAGTACCGTTTGGAAGCGGCGTAGATGGTGTAGAGGGGGAAGGAAGGGATGGCCTCCGACGACCCGGAGCCGATGTTGACGACGGCGCCCCTGCCCCGCTGCACCATCCCCGGCAGCACCGCGGCCGTCACCTCCGTCAGCGCACACAGGTTCACCCGCATCATCCGCACCCACGCCTCCACGTCCACCTCGTGTAGGTACAGCGCGCATGGCTTGGCCACCCCGGCGTTGTTCACCAGCACCCCCACGTCCAGCCCCTCCACGGCCTCCCGGAGCCGCCGCACCGCCTCGTCCCCTGCCAAATGCAGTATATATGCTCAGCAGTTCAGTTTATACCGTGAGGTAGATCACAGTCAGCTCCATCTTATTCACATGGATGCCGTGGCGATGCTTGTGTTGTGCACCGTGCGTATGGGTCACCTCGAGGGGTGGCGACGAGCGCGAGGTCAAAGACGACCGTCTTTGTCTGCACGGAGCGAGTCTTGGAGATGGTCTCGGAGATGTCCTGGAGCTTGGCGGGGTCGCGGCCGACGAGGACGAGGTTGAGGCCCAAGCGCGCGAGCTCCAGGGCCATGGACTGGCCGATGCCGGACGTCGGACCGGTCACGACGGCCCACGCCCCGTAGCGGCGGCGGAGGTCCCTCGGCCGGCGCAGGAGGAGGGCGAGGTGTGAGAGGAGGCGGAGCACCACGGCTGCTGTGTACAGTGCGCCGAGGACGGCCAGGGAGACGAACCATGGCTCCTGACGGAGGAGGGTGTCGGCGCCGCCCATCATCTCCTCCCTCCCTCTTTCTCCGGCGGGTCGCGCGTGCCGCGGACTTGTCGCTGCGTCTGCTGAGCGCCGGGGATTCCTCTATAAATAAACGGAAGATCAGGCGCACCGCCCGGGTTGCATGTTTATCTAGGAGTAGGTTTGGGGCGAGACTTGCCTGCGACAGTCCCGTGAGTCGCCTGAGATTGGTGTGCAAAATGTACTGGCGTGACGATTTTTGGTCTATCTGCTAGGCTGTTGCTATGCGACAGTCCCGTGCCATCCGAACAACTTAATGCCCGCAACGGCTTTTCTCGTTTGCAGTTGTGCGTCGTACGAGGTCGCATCACCTGAAGTAACGTTTTATGTGGCGCCGTGTAAGCGGCTTTCCTCTGTTTGTTGTTGTGGAGGGAAAAGAAAACCATGAACCCGGTGAGCAGGCCGCATCCGGCATGCTTGAGATCACACACCAAAACTAAAAGATTGTGAAAAACTGGAGCTAAACCAGTAGTGACGTCTAAGACCAGCTCTAGAAGAGTCGGCAAAAATATTGAAACTTCGTAACAAAAGCAACTCTAGCAGAGTCACCATATCGAAATATCGACAATTGTCATAACACGTTAGATATGAAGGTTGCGACGGCTGTGCGCAAACACAGAATTTCCAAAATGGCGGCCTCCCTAAAATTCTTTGTTTTTTTCCATTTTCATTGATTTTGTAGGGGCACTTTAAGCTCAATAATCTAACCAACACGTGTATCATGACAATAGATTAGCACCTATATTTAGTGGCCAAGATGGAGTAAATTGCAGAAAACCACCACTTTGAAGGTTAGCTTTGCGAAAACCACTACAATATTTTTTTTTGCAGAAAACACCATGTCTTCGGTAATCTTTTTGCAGAAGATACTAAACGGCGGATCGGGCTCAGTTAAGCTTGTTTATGACAGGTGGGGCCACCAGTCAGGCTGACATGGCAACACTTAACATTTTATGCGTAACGGCGACAATTGGTGACGATAACATCATGAGTGAGACTGTGGGGTCCACCTGTCATTGAAACAAAAGAAGAAAAATCAGTTCATCTTATCACTGTACCCCCAAATCGCGCCAAATCTCAGTTCACCAAGCCGCCGCCGCTCGTCCCGTCGCCGGCCGAGGCAAAGTCCGCCGTCGCCGGCGCTGTGCCCAGATGCACGCAAAGGTCGTTGCCCGTCTATTCGTGGCAGGGGCTGTCGTCGCCCGTCCTAACCCAGACCGCGGCCGTGGCAGGGGCTATCGTCGCCCGTCCCGACCCCGGCCGAGGCAGGCGCCGCCGTCGCCGTTGCCGCACCAAGGGGGGAGCAGAGGACGTCGCCCGTCCCGCCCCCGGCCGAGGGGCGGCCTTCCGCCACGCGCCGAGGACGCCGTCGCCTTTGCCGCACCGAGGGGAAAGCAGGGGACGCCGCCCGTCCCGCCCCCGGCTGAGGAGCGCCCTTCCGCCACGTGTCGAGGACGTCGTGCGCGCACTCCAGGACGATTGCATCACTGGGATCGCCTACCTCATCCAGGACCCGCCGGTGCTCGCGGCCGTTGCTCGTGACAAAGGAGCAGGAATCCGAGATGCAGAGGGGGCTGCGGCTCGATTCTTGATGGATCCGATGAGAGAGTTGGTTAATTGCGACGAATTTCGTGGAGCTCAGGGCCATGGCGACGGGCGGCGGCAGCGCTCCTGCGTGCTGCTCTGCTGGTTCGAGGGAGGGAGAGAGAGAAACTAGGATGAAATGCTGACAAGTGGGCCCATGTCCAGCAAAAGGACGGTTCAACGTAACGGTGTTAGAAATTGATGTCACATCAGCCTGGCTAGTGGGTCCCATCTGTCATAAACGTGCTCAGTCAAGGCAAATACGCCGATCAGTGTTATTTGCAAAAAGATTACGATAGACATGGTGTTTTCTGCAAAAAATGTAACGTAGTGTTTTCTGCAAATCTAACCTTCAAAGTGGTGGTTTTGTGCAATTTACTTAGCCAAAATGCGTCATTTTACATATAATTTGCGACTTAGCGACATTTCCAAGAATACTGCTACCTACACTAGTCGTGGCCGGTGTCGTCTAGTCTTCGTCCTCTTCGCTGTTGTCATGGTCCTCTTCTTCTTCCTCGATTATTCCTCCTCCTCCCCCTCCTCGGAGACATCATTGAGGTAAGCATAGGGGTCGCACTCATGAGCTCCAATCGCCGCTCCTCGTCGGTGGTTGCGTGGCGGAACATGCGGCAGATTCCCTCCTTGTTGCGAGCTTCGAAGGCAGAGTGCCGCAGCACAACATCGATATGTTTCCTCGGGCTGCGACTCCTACTGGGCCTCCAAGGGGACAACATCATTCACCGGGACAAGGGGTAGCGGGATAGACATGGACAGTGTCCTTTGTCTCGTTCCAGATGAGGGGGTCAGCCCTACGCCATCCGCAACTAGTAGAGTCGTTAGCGCCACGGGAAGCGTTGGATCCCCGCAAGAACCAGATCCATCGCATGGTAGGAATATGCAACTAGTTTTATAATTAAAAGTGAAAAATGAGAGTTGTTGCAAACATGCAATTTGATGCTAATGTCAAACTAATTAGCAGTTGAGCCAGTAATGTCTATCCAAATCTATACTACAATAAAGTTTGAAGGCGTGAGAAGGATGGATTTACCATAGCTATTATCACCTGCTCTATAAAGCCCTTCTCCATGTCGATGGAGAATAATTCAAGAAGTTCACCACAAAAACTTTTCCATAAGCATATTCTCTTTATTCTACATTTTGCTAAGAGTAAATATAGATATGATAATGATACAAAGTGATGCTACATAATTAACTAGCTATCATTTTTAGTACAATGATACAGGGCAAAAATGTACTAACGAGAGCAATGTAGAGCTAAACTTCTCTAGTAGTATTTGAAGGAAATATGCCCTAGAGGCAATAATAAAATTGTTATTTATATTTCCTTATATCATGATAAATGTTTATTATTCATGCTAGAATTGTATTAACCGGAAACTTAGTACATGTGTGAATACATAGACAAACAGAGTGTCACTAGTTTGCCTCTACTTGACTAGCTCGTTGAATCAATGATGGTTATGTTTCCTAACCATAGACATGAGTTGTCATTTGATTAACGAGATCACATCGTTAGGGAATTATGTGATTGACTTGACCCATCCGTTAGCTTAGCACGATGATCATTTAGTTTGTTGCTATTGCTTTCTTCATAACTATACATGTTCCTATGACTATGAGATCATGCAACTCCCGAATACCGGGGGAACACTTTGTGTGCTACCAAGCGCCACAAAGTAACTGGGTGATTATAAAGGTGCTTTATAGGTCTCTCCGATGGTGTTTGTTGAGTTGGCATGGATCAAGATTAGGGTTTGTCACTCCGATTGTCGGATAGGTATGTCTGGGCCCTCTCGGTAATGTACATCACAATAAGCCTTGCAAAAATGTAGCTAATGAGTTAGTTACGGGATGTAGCATTACAGAAAGAGTAAAGAGACTTGCCGGTAACGAGATTTAACTAGGTATTGAGATACCGACGATCGAATCTTGGGCAAGTAACATATCGATGACAAAGGGAACAATGTATACCGTTATGCGATTTGACCGATAAAGATCTTCATAGAATATGTAGGAGCCAATATGAGCATGCAGGTTCCTCTATTGGTTATTAACCGGAGACATGTCTCGGTCATGTCTACATAGTTCTCGAACCCGTAGGTTCCGCAGGCTTAACGTTCGGTGACGATCGGTATTACGAGTTTATGTGTTTTGATGTACCGAAGGTAGTACGGAGTCCCGGATTTGATCACGGACATGAAGAGGAGTCTCGGAATGGTCGCGATGTAAAGATCGATATATTGGAAGCCTATGTTTGGACATCAGAATGGTTCTGAGTGGTTCGGGCATTTTTCTGGAGTACCAGGAGGTTACCGGAAACCCCCGGGGAGTATATGGGCCTTAGTGGAATAGAGAAGAGGGAAGGGAAAAGAGGGAGACGCGCCCCAAGCCCAATCCGAATTGGGAAGGGGTCCGGCCCCCCTTTCCTTCCTCCCTCTCTCCTCCTTCCTTCCTTTCCTACTCCTACTTGGAAGGGGGGAACCCTACTCCCGAAGGGAGTAGGACTCCCCTAGGGCACGACATAGAGAGGGTCGGCCCTCCCCCTCCTCCACTCCTTTATATACAGGGGAGGGGGCACCCCATGGACACACAAGTTGATCAATGATCTTTTAGCCGTGTGCGGTGCCCCCCTCCATCATAATCCACCTCGGTTATATCATAGTGGTGCTTAGGCGAAGCCCTGTTCCGGTAGCATCATCATCATCGTCATCACACCGTCATGCTGACGGAACTCTCCCACGAAGCTCTACTGGATCATGAGTTCGCGAGACGTCACCGAACTGAACGTGTGCAGATCGCGGAGGTGTCGTACCTTCGGTGCTAGATCAGTCGATCGTGAAGACGTACGACTACATCAACCGCGTTGTCATAACGCTTCCACTTATGGTCTACGAGGGTACGTAGACGATACTCTCCCCTCTCGTTGCTATGCATCACCATGATCTTGCGTGTGCGTAGGAAAAAAATTACTGCATTCCCCAACAGTGGTATCAGAGCCAGGTTTATGTGTAGATGTTATATGCACGAGTAGAACACAAAGGAGTTGTGGGTGAGGGAGTCCTAGACTAAGGGGTCCTCGGGTGTCCAGCTTGTTATCTATTGGGTCGGACTGATGGGCTGTGAAGACATGAAGGCCGAAGACTGTACCTGTGTCCGGATTGGACTCTCCTTGGCGTAGAAGGCAAGCTTGGCGGCCGACTATGAAGATTCATTCTTATGTAACCGACTCTATGTAAACCCTAGATCCCCTCGGTGTCTATATAAATCGGAGGGGTTAGTCCGGAAAGGATATACTCATTACCATAGTGAAAGTGCAAGTGGCACTTATACTATATTTTGGTGTGATGACAATGTGGTTAGTTGAACTAATATCGGTTGCTAAAGTTTATCTCGGGATATTGGTTCTAAGTGCCCACGATGGAGATGTGCAACCCCCCCCCCATTTCAAAAAGGGCAAAGGCGTGGTCTTTCAATGCTTCGAAGGTTTTAGTTTTGGTTTGCTTCGAGTCGTAGGAAAGACCGCACTATTAAGAGGGGTTTGTGTGGATGAAAGTCGTGTGGGAATGCCATTGCCGAGCCTTACTCTCTTATCCTTACCACTCCGACCACCTAAAGAACTTAGTGTGTGTGTTGTGGTACTCAGAAAGCTTGCAACAGAAAGTTACTGGGTACCCCGTGCGCACGGGGTCCTTTGACCCCCATCGCACGGGGTACTGCTTAACTCTTTGAGTACCCCGTGCGCATGGGGTCTTTTGACCCCCGTGCGCACGGGGTACTGCGTAACTCTCTGAGTACCCCGTGCGCATGGGGTCTTCTGACCCCCGTGCGCACGGGGTGGTGTGATAGTCTCTGAGTACCCCGTGCGCACGGGGCTGACTTAGCCCCTGCGCACGGGGTCCAACGGGCAGAAATCCCCACTAGCTCAAGAACACTATATATAGGGCCTTCTTCCACCTCCAACCTCAAACCCTAATGTCTTGTTGAGCTCCACCATTGCTACACCCCATTTTGCTCAATACTCTCAATCCCTCCACCCAAACTTGTTGAAACTTTGGGGATTGGGAGAGCAAGACCCGATCTACAACTTGACCAAACCAAATCGCGTTCCCCGCAACTTTTCTTCCCCATTGACTTGTTACTCTTGGAGCTTGGGTTCCTAGGCGGTTAGAGGTTCCTCCGGAAGATTCCTTGCTTGTGGTGTGCTCCGGAGAAGTTTGTAAAGGTGTGGTGGTCGCCTTCAAGACCAACCCCGAGTGATTCGAGGCTCATCCGTTGGGGGTGACTCGAAGGAGAATACGGCGAGCCTTCGGTGGCGTTCCGCAAGCTTTGGCTCTGGCACCGCTCCAAACGGAGAGTAGCTCTTCCCCAAGGAAGAGTGAACTTCGGGTTAAAAGCCATGTCCTCGTCTCACTTGTGGTTAATACTTTCCCGCACCTTACTTTGTTGTTGCTTGCTTGTTGGCTTGCTAATTAGTTTTTTGCCTAGAATTTTTATCTTGGAGCTTGCTTGTCATATAGGTTGCATTCACCTACTTGCATATCTAGTGAACTCTTTTATCCGCTAAGCCTTAAAAACGACAAGAAAGATTAAAATTTGTAGTCTCCTATTCATCCCCTCTAGTCAACCATATCGATCCTTTCAATTGGTATCAGAGCCTCGTGCTCTAATATAAGGTTTTACAACCTTAGAGGATATGGTCGATCTAGGGAATGAGGGAAGTGGCACACCCGTTGCGGAGGATGGTCAAAACCAACCCCCCGCCGCGGCCGAGGCACTTGGTGCTCCTGTCGTTGCTGCCGCCGCTCTTACTAACCCGAGTGTCCCCTTGACCGCGGCCGATCTTCTTTCAATGTTTGCAGACCTCAAAGTCTCCATGTTGAAAGAGGTTCGAGCCTCGGTCAAGGAGGAAATTGATGCTCGCTTAAAGCCATCAACGTTCGCATCAAAATCGTTTGATCCAAATGAGGTTCATGATGCGGATGACTCGAGGGAACCTCTTGCTTCTCCGGCTCGTACTCAAGTTCCCAAGTACAATGTTGTGGAACCCTTTTACTCTCCTCAACCCTTGCAACATCCCCGCATTAATCCTGTTGGGCCTCCGCCCCCTTTGAAAGCTAATGCATTTGCTAAGTGGAAGCTAGATATGGAGTCTCACATGCGCAGTGCTTCAACTCAATTATGGTAGATTGTGGTCAATGGATTCAACCCCAAGGACCCAATGAATCTCACTCCAAGGGAAGCAGTTGACGACCAACTCAATGCTACCGCACACAACATGCTTTGCACCGCTGTGACTGAAGACTATAGTGACTCCATTGCTCTTCTCAAAACCGCAAAGGAAATTTGGGATTGCCTTGAGGAGGCTCTTGAAGGAGATGAAGCAATTCGATGATCTCGGTTGGCTTTGCTCAAGCAAGAAGTCAATCTCTTTGTGAGGAATGAGGGTGAGTCCGCAGAAGAGGTTTACCGAAGGCTGAAGTCCCTTGTGCTCAACTTGAGAACCTTTGGGTGCACTTGGGCAAATGATGATTTCATCAAGGACAAGTTCATCGATGCTATGGTTCTCACAAAACATACCATGGTCATGATGGTTCATCAATGTCCGGACTATCACAAATTGTCCGTAGCTCAAGTTGTTTCCACCTTCTCTACCCATGTTCTTTTGGAAACCAAGTCCAAGAAAACATTTGCAATAGATCAAGCAACCAAGAACCCCAATCTTGCTTTGAAGGCCAAGAAAGTGATAAGCCAACCCTCAAGGTAGGAAGAAGTGAGTGAAGAGATATGTGAGGAGGATAATGACACCTCGTTCCCGGCAAATGATTTTGCAAAAGACTTGGCTCTCTTAGTCAAGAAGTACTCCGAGACCATGGCAAACAAAGGAAAAAAATCTTCAAGGAAGATCTTTTGGAAGAAGGAAATGCTACAATTGTGATAGACCAAGACACTTTGTCCATGATTGTCCGTATGAGAGACGTGAAGACAAGTCCGAGAAGCTTGTGCTTAAGAAGAAGAAGTTCACCAAGTTTGCAAAGAGGGAGGATGACAAGGCTCTTGTTCATGAAGAATACATGTCTGGAGATGAAGATGACGGTGATGATGATCAAGTGGGCACGACCGCCTTTTCCATGCATGCCACTACCTCCTCCTCCAACACCGGCCTCTTCGACTCTCCAAATGAGGACAAGCCGTTCACTCATCAGTGCCTCATGGCCAAAGAGGTAAAAACAAAGTCCAAATCCAAGAAACCCGACAACTACACTCCCAATGTCTCATGTGAGATAGTGGAGGATGAGTGTGAGGAGGGTGTGGATAATGATGAGGAATCCTTAATGGATTTCATGAAAACTCTTCATGGTGAAGCTCGTGCTCGTTTTGGCGATCTCCTTAAGTCACTTGCCGAACGCGATGACTTTATTGAGAACGTTGAAAACCTCCTTATAGAGGAAAAAGAGAGAGTTGATCTCCTCGATCACGAACTTAATGAAGAGAGTGTCATGAGAGCATCACTTGACGAAGCCTTATCTGCTCATCAAATTGACTTTGTTAAAACCAACGATGCTTTGAAACTTGCTCTTGAGAACAAAGATGCTCTTAACGTTAGAGTTGAAAAGCTTCTAGTTGACCATACAAGACTTGTTGAGGAGCATGAGTTCCTTGTGCTTAGTTCCAAGGTTGTCAAAGGTGACCTCATTGCCCTCACCAAATCTTATGCCCAACTAAAAGCTACAACCATTAAGGCTCTCACTTTCGTACCTCATATAGATTTAAATGATGATGCTTGTATGGCTAACTTTGTTCATGATTGCACCTTCCTTCAAGAGGAGAATAAGAAGTTGAAATCCCAAATTGAGAAAGGGCTTGTATCATGCATCCAAGGGGAGAAAAACCTAAACGACCTCTTGAGCAACCAAAAGGAGTGTGTTGCCAAGGAGGGAGTTGGGTTTAATCCCGCATCTAAAAGTGGTAAGAAAAAGAAGAAGAAGAACAACAAGAAGATCGGTCGGACTCCTTCCCCTCCCCAAAAGGTAGTGTTTGTGCAAGAAGGGCACACAGAGAAGGAGAAGGAAACGAAGGGTGTTGGGAATGGAAAGGTCATTAGGGACAAGGCCATTCCCAAGAATTTTTCCAGCAAGAACAATCCATCATATGTTCTCATGAGAGGAGATGATGGCTATACCTTTGCAAAATTTGTTGGAACAAACTATGATGATTATGCTTGGACTATTTGGGTTCCCAAGATCCTTGTTGCTAACTCACCAGGACCCATTGCAAAATGGGTACCTATAACCAAAGCTTGATTATTGTAGGACTATGTCTCCGGTGGAACTCAATGGGTGATCGACAGTGGATGCACCAATCATATGACCGGAGAAAGGGAGATGCTTGTGGAGTTCGTTGATTCACTCAAGGCCTCTTCGAACATCTCCTTTGGTGACAATAGCAAGGGCAAGGTATTGGGATTGGGCAAGGTGGTAATCTCTAATGATTCATCACTTTAAAATGTCATGCTTGTCCAATTCCTTCACTACAATTTACTTTCAACTATTCAATTGGCTCGTGCT
The DNA here is from genome assembly GCF_002162155.2 of Triticum dicoccoides. Lineage (NCBI taxonomy): Eukaryota > Viridiplantae > Streptophyta > Magnoliopsida > Poales > Poaceae > Triticum > Triticum dicoccoides. The sequence continues at coordinate 197,718,656 of NC_041392.1, forward strand.
AGATATGATTCACATTTTGGTGAATTCCATGTGACCGTCTTTAAGAGAAGCAATCTCAAAGTGGTCTTCATTGGGCATGTTGAAGAGAACCTTTACGTGGTTGATTTCTCGAAAGAGAAAACTCATCTTGCAACATGCCTAATGGCCAAGGCCGACGTGGGGTGGCTATGGCACCGTAGGCTAGCCCACGTGGGCATGATAAATTTACAAGCTCTCTTAAAGGGGGAGCACATTCGTGGACTAACCAATGTGTCTTTTGCCAAAGATCGTCCTTGTAGTGCTTGCATTGCCGGAAAGCTTCATGAAAAAGCTCATAAAGTGAAGACTATCATCACCACCTTGAGGCCCCTTGAGCTTATTCATTTGGATCTATTTGGGCCTCCAACATATGATAGTTTGGGAGGGAGGAGGTATTGCCTTGTTATTGTTGATGACTTCACAAGATATACTTGGGTGTTCTTTCTCAAGACTAAAGACGAAACTCAAGAAACCTTCATCAACTTTGCCAAAGAAGTTCAACATCAACATAACTGTGAGATCAAGGCAATCCGAAGTGACAATGGCACCGAGTTCAAAAACTATACAATGGATGAATTCTTGAGTGAAGAGGGGATAAAGCACCAATATGCCGCACCATATACTCCCCAACAAAATGGTGTTGCGGAGAGGAAGAATCGGACTCTTATTGAGATGGCTAGGACCATGCTTGATGAGTACAAATCACCATACAAGCTTTGGGCAGAAGCCATCAACACCGCGTGTCATGCTTCAAACCGGCTTTATCTTCGCAAGCTCAAGAACAAGACCCCTTATGAGCTCCTAATCAGGAGAAAGCCCAACATCAAATACTTTCGGGTATTCGGTTGTAAGTGTTCCATTTTAAACAAAAAATCCCGGTTAGCTAAATTTGAGTCTAGAACTTATGAGGGCATATTTGTTGGATATGCATCAAACTCTCATGCTTACGAGTTCTCAATAAATCCACCGGGTGCATTGAGGAAACAGTGAATGTGGAGTTTGATGAAGATAACGGCTCCCGTATGGAGCAAATTGTTCCTAGTGTTGTAGGTGATGAGGCTCCTTCACAAGCTATAAGGACAATGGGGATAGGTCACATTCTTCCACAAGAAACACCCCGTCCAAGTATAAGAAGAAGGTGTAAGAGCCCCTCTTGAGGATATTCCACAAGGGAAGTCATCACCGACACCACTTGTACAAGATGCTTTAGGAAATAATGAACCTATCCAAGAACAAGATCAAGTCCCTCATATTCCTGAGCAAGATCAAGAGCAATATCTTCCAAGGCTCAAGATCAAGCTCAAGGTCATGATCAATATCAAGATCAACCCCAACCACAAGTGTCTTCATCGTCATCACTTCCTACTGAGCAAGAACTTGTGATTGCAAAGAGAAGAGTGTCTCCAAGGCTAAAACAATCCCAAGGGCAAGCTTCTTCATCAAGTCCAAAACCAAGTGAAGAAGAGCTTGACCGCAAAGAGCAAAAAGTGGCCGCCAAGCTAAAACATCTTCAACACCTCACCAAGAACATCTGCGGAAGCATCAAAAGGGGGTTAACTACTCGTAGACGTTTGGAAAAATTTTGTGAACATCACTCGTTTGTCTCTTGTGTTGAGCCCCTTAAGGTGGAAGATGCACTTGACGATCCGGATTGGATAGATGCCATGCATGAAGAACTCAACAACTTCACCCGCAACAAAGTGTGGACCCTAGTAGAAAGACCCAAGGAATTTCATAATGTCATTGGAACAAAGTGGATTTTCAAGAACAAACAAGATGAACATGGACAAGTAATAAGGAACACAACAAGGTTAGTGGCACAAGGTTTCACCCAAGTTAAAGGTTTGGACTTTGGTGAAACTTTTGCCCCCATTGCCCGTCTCGAATCCATTCACATCTTGCTTGCTTATGCCTCTCATCATGATTTCAAATTATATCAAATGGATGTTAAGAGCGCATTTCTTAATGGTCCTCTTAAGGAGTTGGTGTATGTCAAGCAACCTCCCGGTTTTGAAGACCCCGATTATCCCTCTCACGTTTATGAACTCCATAATGCACTCTATGGACTCAAACAAGCACCTCATGCTTGGTATGATCACCTTACATCGTTCCTAAGCGAGAAGGGGTTCCAGATTGGGGTAATAGATTCCACTCTCTTTACGAAGAGGGTAAAAGGAGAGTTGTTTGTCTGCCAAATATATGTTGATGATATTATCTTTGGGTCCACTAACCATGCTATTAACGTTGAGTTTGAGAATCTTATGACTAAGGAATTTGCTATGAGCATGATGGGAGAGTTGAAGTTCTTTCTCAGTTTTCAAGTGAAGCAATTGAGAGGCGGAACCTTCATCAATCAATCTCGTTATATCCAAGACATGCTCAAGAGATTCAAAATTCAAGATGTCAAGCCAATGAAGACACCCATGCCCACAAATGGTCAACTTCATCTTGATCCAAATGGTAAAGAAGTGGATCAAAAGGTATATCGCTCTATGATCGGTTCCTTGTTTTACCTTTGTGCATCTAGGCCAGATATTATGTTGAGTGTGTGTATGTGTGCAAGATTTCAATCCGCTCCTAAGGAGAGCCACTATTCGGCAGTGAAAAGGATCATTCGATATTTGGCTCATACCCCAAACTTGGGCCTTTGGTATCCCAAGGGATCATCATTTGAGTTAATGGGTTACTCGGATTCGGATTGGGCCGGAGACAAGGTTGATCGCAAGTCCACTTCCGGTTCATGTCAATTCCTAGGAAGGTCGTTGGTAAGTTGGTCTTCAAAGAAGCAAAATTGTATATCTCTCTCCACAGCCGAAGTCGAGTACATTGCTGCCGGAAGTTGTTGTGCTCAATTATTATGGATGAGGCAAACTTTGATGGATTATGGTGTCAAATGTGACAAAGTGCCTCTTTGGTGTGACAATGAAAGTGCCATCAAGATCGCCGAGAATCCGGTTCAACATAGCAAGACCAAGCATATTGAGATTCTCCATCATTTCATTAGAGATCATGTGGCCAAGGGAAACATTGAGTTACTCCATGTCAACACCGAGAATCAACTAGCCGACATCTTCACCAAGCCCCTTGAAGAAGCAAGATTCCGCGAGTTAAGGCATGAGCTAAATATCATGGATATTAGTAACTTGGGATGAAATTCTTGCTCATACACACATACTCATGTATTATCTTGTTTAGATGTAGGCACATGTCTAGGGGAAGCTAGCTCAACTCATGAGCTATCTTATCCTAGAAGTGCATAAAACAAACACAATCTTTCACATAAGCCACTTTAGGTGGTACTTGTGCTTCAAAGATGAGTATTGGTCTTGGGCCCAAGGTTCATATCTTCGCGGTGCCATACCAAGTAAACTCAAACATGGTGGCCTCGGCCACCTCCCTCTCTTGAGGGTTGTGTCCGTGTTTTTTTCGCGTGTGTGGTGTGTTGTTTTTTGTGTCTTTTCTCTCCTTTTTCTTGGTGGGTTTTTCTCGCTTCTCTTTTGGTACAAGTGCTCCTCATATGCCCTTCTCGTAGTGATAGGACTTTTCTCGCGACGTATTCGGAAATATAGACTGAGTGTTTCGTGAAGTAGGGGTAAGAGTCTACACTCAGCCCTGTATTCAAAAAAAATCATCACTCATGTCAAAGTTCCTCAATACCCCGTGCCCACGGGCTCTGTACCGTGCGCACGGGGCCCCCGTGCCCACGGGGCTCACTTAGCCCGTGCGCACGGGATCTGCGGTTTCTGGCCCTAAAGAGGTGGGGCGTGGGTGGCTCGGGTTCATTCCCACCCATTCGCCCCCTCCACTCCCCAGGAAACCTCCAACGCCGCCGCCATCGCCTCCGCTCGCCGGAGCTCCTCCGGGCTTTGTCGGGCTTCTTCCTCCGTGGATCTGCATCAGATGGGTTCCTCCTTCGGTTGGTCGTGTCCTCTTGTTTTCTCTCCATCAGTTCCTCTAGTTTATAGCTTTAGGGTTTCCTCCATAGTTTCATTTGGCCTAGACCTTTGTTTAGACAGAATTCGATGTGCACAGGTCCCTTGGTCTCTCTGCTCCACCCACTCCCGGATTTCGATCTGGAAGTGGCTGCCGCTGGGAGACCCCCCCGTGTCCATAGGGTGTTTGACCCCCATGCGCACGGGGCCCTGTGTCCACGGTCCTGTACCGTGCGCACGGGACCCCCGTACCCACGGGGTCTAAACCCCCGTGCGCACGGGCTATCCAGAAACTTTTTGTCTGGATTCTGTCTAACTCCTTGCCATCCTTCTTGCACTTGTACTCATTTGTGTTCGTGCTTTGTGTTGTTGGGTGTTTGCGTGTGTTTCAGACTCCGCTGACAAGAGGTCTGAGCTTCGTCACAAGCGTGCAAAAGGAGGATCAAAGGACTACACCATTGCTTGTTGTCAGCCATCTGAAGGCATGGGTCAGGGGTCTGGGTCAGGTCAGGGCCGTGTTCGCCGTGCTGCCTCAAAGCGGCCCGTTGTTGAGACCTCCAATAATTTTGAGGAAGATTATGACTCGCAAGATGATGCTTACTATGACAACCCCAATGTTGATGATGAGATAGAAGAAGAGGATGATCGTGTTGAGGAAGATGAAGAAGAGGAAGAGGTGTATAGTCCCGAGCAAGCCATTCCGGGTGGGTGTGACCTCTAGAATATGCCTCTTGCCAAGTGGACCAAGCCAGAGATCTGGGCTGAGAGACAGAGCCATCCTTATGCAGCTGCCACTGGTATGGGAGTGGATCCTTGCTTCAAGAACGAGTTTCAACAAAGGGTCTATCATGAGCTTCTTATGACCAAGTCAAAGAAGTTTGCTCCTCACAAGCAAGTCAACACTAAGAGTTTGCGCGACAATGATCATCTGTATCCCGGTGTGTACTCTGCTCTTGGCAGATTGGATCTTATTCCGTTTGTCACCTTCAACCATCCCTATAATGAAGATCTAGTGATGAAGTTCTTTGCCACTCTGTTTTTCTCCAATGACTCTGCTCGCACCCTCACTTGGATGTCTGGAACGCATCGGTGCTCGGCTCCCATGTCAAAGTTCTCTAAGATCATTCCCTACCCATTTATGGATGCAGAGGCTATTTCTAATGAGTTTGGCATTATTAGGGAAAGTGGGCAGCGCACTAAGGATGAGATTGCCTGTGCTTACAAACAAGAGAAGTCGTTTGTCACTGGGTCAATCAAATATCTCTTGCCCCTCTATGACACCACGCGCCATATCCTGAGGTATACCCTCACTCCAAAGGCCGGGGATTCCCATAACATTCGGAGATCCATGCTAGGTGTCTTTGTGTATCTTCATCATTAGAAGAAAGTGGTTGTTCTGGATTTCATGTACTATGAGCTTCGTCAGTGTGTGCAAGAGAACAAGTCCTTGATCTATGCTCCATTCATACATGCTTTGATTGAGACCGTCTGTCCTGCAAAGTACATTGCCTCTTTCAAGACCTCTGTTCCTAAGCGCAACTCCAACTGGACCCCGGCTGCTCCTGCTCCTTATGTGCCTATCAAGAAGGGGCGCAACCCTAGGCCTAAGGATCGTGCCACTTATAATCCAGGCATGTCCTCTACTGCACGGATCTCTCGTGGTAAGGCCAAGTCTATTGGTTCTGAGGCCATCTTTGCCAGGGGAGAGAAGAAGTCTCTGTTCAAGACCTTGAGCAACATGTTCAAGATGTGCCAGTCGATTCATCGTCGTCAGATCAAGGAAATCAACAAGGAGAAGCTTGTTCAGCGTGAGCAGAAGGCAGCAAGGGCTGCTGCTGGTGAGGAGGTCGGTACAGGTTCAGAGGACAACGACAGTGAGGCCACTGTTCGATCTTTCCTGATGGCCGGGTGGCGTTTTGATGATGATGATGCCTCGAGTGCTCCTCCTCTTGTCTAGTGGGTATGGGTGACGCCATTTGTCTCCTTTTTGTTGTCCTGATGACAAAGGGGGAGAAGTGGTGTTGTCGCGGGTGTGTTGTCGTGGGTGTGTTGTGTGCGTTGAGATCTCAAGCCTCGTGTTTCTCGTTGTTGGTTGGTTTTAGTTGGCTTGAGATACTCTTATTTACCTTCCGTCTGTGTGGTTGTGAGACTCTAGCTTTATCATTGAACCGTGCAATTATATCCTTATGCTTATTGGGTCTCACATGTTTTGCTCACCACACTTTGTCATGAGATCTAGGCACCGTTATAGGTTTATTATGATATATCTCATGACTTGACAATAGTGACCTTAGTAGAGCCTCCTATGTGTGCACTAGATGCATTCTTGTTTTCGGGCACACATATAGGGGGAGCTATCATGATCATTATATGTTCCACGGCTTTCTATCTGTTTATCCTCTATGCCATGCTCTAACCACGTTGTCATCAATGCACTAAAAAGGGGGAGATTGAAAGTGCAAGTGGCACTTATACTATTTTTTGGTGTGATGACAATGTGGTTAGTTGAACTAATATCAGTTGCTAAAGTTTATCTCAGGATATTGATTCTAAGTGCCCACGATGGAGATGTGTGCCCCCCCCCCATTTCAAAAAGGGCAAAGGCGTGGTCTTTCGACGCTTCGAAGGTTTTAGTTTTGGTTTGCTTCGAGTCGCAGGAAAGACCGCACTATTAAGAGGGGTTTGTGTGGATGGAAGTCATGTGGGAATGCCATTGCCGAGCCTTACTCTCTTATCCTTCCCACTCTGACCACCTAAAGAACTTAGTGTGTGTGCTGTGGTACTCAGAAAGCTTGCAACAGAAAGTTACTGGGTACCCCGTGCGCACGGGGTCCTTTGACCCCCGTGCGTACGAGGTACTACGTAACTCTCTGAGTACCCCGTGCGCACGGGGTTTTTTGACCCCCGTGCGCACGGGGTACTGCGTAACTCTCTGAGTACCCCGTGCGCACGGGGTCTTCTGACCCCCGTGCGCACGGGGTGGTGTGATAGTCTCTGAGTACCCCGTGCGCACGGGGCTGACTTAGCCCGTGCGCACGGGGTCCAACGGGCAAAAATCCCCACCAGCTCAAGAACACTATATATAGGGCCTTCCTCCACCTCCAACCTCAAACCCTAATGTCTTGTTGAGCTCCACCATTGCTACACCCCATTTTGCTCAATACTCGCAATCCCTCCACCCAAACTTGTTGAAACTTTGGGGATTGGGAGAGCAAGACCCGATCTACAACTTGACCAAACCAAATCACGTTCCCCGCAACATTTCTTCCCCATTGACTTGTTACTCTTGGAGCTTGGGATCCTAGGCGGTTAGAGGTTCCTCCGGAAGCTTCCTTGCTTGTGGTGTGCTCCGGAGAAGTTTGTAAAGGTGTGGTGGTCGCCTTCAAGACCAACCCCGAGTGATTCGAGGATCACCCGTTGGGGGTGACTCGAAGGAGAATACGGTGAGCCTTCGGTGGAGTTCCGCAAGCTTTGGCTCCGGCACCGCTCCAAACGGAGAGCAGCTCTTCCCCAAGGAAGAGTGAACTTTGGGTTAAAATCCGCGTCCTCGTCTCACTTGTGGTTAATCCTTTCCCGCACCTTACTTTGTTGTTGTTTGCTTGTTGGCTTGCTAATTAGTTTGTTGCCTAGTATTTTTTATCTTGGAGCTTGCTTGTCATATAGGTTGCATTCACCTAGTTGCATATCTAGTGAACTCTTTTATCCGCTAAGCCTTAAAACGACAAGAAAGATTAAAATTTGTAGTCTCCTATTCACCCCCCTCTAGTCGACCGTATCGATCCTTTCACATAGTCATATAGGCTAGGCTTCCAGGGTTTAGCCATCACGATCTCGTGGTAGATCAACTCTTGTAACACTCATATTCATCAATATCAATCAAGCAGAACATGGGGTATTACCTCCATAGAGAGGGCCTGAACCTGGGTAAACATCGTGTCCCCTGTCTCCTGTTACCATCGATCCTAGACGCACAGTTCGGGACCCCCTACCCGAGATCCGCCGGTTTTGACACCGACATTGGTGCTTTCATTGAGAGTTCTACTATGCCGTCGACGAAAGGCTCGATGGCTCGCCTTGTCCTTAAAGACAACATCACCTCCGGGGGAGCTCTAGCCCCGGGCCAAACCCTCCGGTTGGGCGGCTTTACTATGATCGCCCGTTCGGCCGTTGAGCCTACGATGACCTCTCAGGCCATCGAGAACCCCCTTCGCATCAACTCCGAGCACTCCAAGCAGATGGATCCAACAGAGTTTTCATCTTTGAACGAACTCCTAGATCGCATCGCCCCTTTGGGAATAGCCACAGACTATGATCAGATCGGGCGTAAAACCAATCAAGGAGAAATCGAGACCCTACCGGTCACCCACCAGATTGCGGTAGTCGTGGAGCAGGACGGCGAGTCTTCTTCTATACCGAAGACGGCTTATGATCGGACCGCCGATCAGGAAGAGCCGGATACCCACCCACGAAAAGATGCGACTAGCCCTCCAAACACAGCATCGGACGACGGTCCTAAAGAATCAGAAGATATTCTGGAACCCGGACTATTAAGCTTGGAAGGTCGTCAGACTTTGGATAATCGGTCAGGTCGGGGCTCGGATTTAATTCCACCCACCCACCCACCCGGATATAGACGCTCTTATGAGCATAAAACAGCTGTCTCAGGAAACGGTCCACCACTTCTGGGCCAGATTCCTCCTTGTCAAGGACAAGGTAAAAGATTGCTGTAACGAGGATGCAATATCAGCGTTCTGCAACAAATTGCGTAGACGAAGGAATCCTCAACGCCATCAATCGCTGCCGCATACTGAAATTCGCTGACTTAGCAACCATCTTACAAAAGTACAGCGTGATGGAGAGCACCTGGAAAACTCAGGCAGCTCGTTGGGAACCGTCAGTCCCAACCCAACTCCCCACACAGGCGAAAAGGGCGCACCCTCGCGGCACACCCAGTCCAACAGTCAAGAAACACAAAACCGCTATGTGGCACGGCACCATTCTGGCGGGATGGCTCGATGGCCCATGCAAAATACATACAATGCCAGATATCGTGGGAACCCATAGCCTTAGAACATGTTGGATACTACGACAGGTAGGCAAGAGCGGCGAGGACATCCTTATCAAGGACGACCCAGAACGGCATCCCCTAGGGGACGATAACTCAAGAGTATTGACGGTCTTCGAGACATTCGCTTCAAACAACAAGCGCAAAAGGGCGCTTCGCGAGCTCGCTGAAGTCTGCCAAATTGTTGCGATAAACCCCTGGAACGACGCGGCTATAACATTCAATGCCGGTGACGAACCAAAGTACAGAACAGTACGAGCGCCAGCCGCATTAGTCCTTAGTCCCATCGTGGACGGGTTTCGACTTACCAAGGTCCTCATGGACGGCGGCAGCGGACTAAACCTCATTTATGAGGACACACTCCATAAAATGGAAATAGACAGGAGCCGCATCATGCAAAGTAACACAACCTTCCGAGGAATTATTCCAAGTCAGGAGGCGCGGTGCGCGAGCAAAATCACACTTGACGTAGTATTCGGCACATCGGAGAACTATCGGTTCGAAGAAATAACTATCCAAGTGGCCCCTTTCAGGAGCGGATATCATGCCCTGTTGGGGCGGGATGCTTTTACACGCTTTCAGGCCATACCCCATTACGGGTATATGAAGCTCAAAATGCCCGGACCAAACGGTATAATCACTCTCGTCAGTGATCCGGACATAGCACTCCGTGCAGAAAACAAAACCGCATCCCTGGCCCTGGAGGAGCTATCCGAAGCCCTCGCGGCCGACGAATTAAGTGCACTACGCTCCATGGTGGACAGGGACGACGTGATCCTTGACAAACGCCCTAAATCCACATCCTTTAAACCAGCAAAAGAAATAGTCAAATTCTAGGTCCACCCAATGGACCCCAAGAAGACAGCATCTATCGGAGCTCAACTGAACCCAATAGTCGACATCGCACTACGAGAATTCCTGCGCGAAAACTGGGACATATTCGCCTGGCACCCTTCAGATATGTCAGGGATCACATGGGAGCTGGCCAAACATAGCCTCAATATATTAAAGGGGTTCAAACCGGTCAAGCAATCACCGCGGCACTTTTTCGAATCCAAGCAACAAGCCATGGGGAGGAGCTGGCCAAACTCATCGAGGCCAGATTCATTAGAGAAATCAAACACCCGGACTGGCTGGCAAACCTGGTGATGGTAGCAAAGAAGGACAAATCCTGGCGCCTGTGCGTCGATTTGAAAGACCTCAATAGGGCTTGCCCTAAGAATCCCTTCCCCCTCCCCCGCATTGATCAAATCATCGATGCCACCGCAGGACACGACTCACTGTGTTTCCTCGATGCATATTCCGGATAACATCAAATCAAAATGAAGGAGTCCGATCAAGCTGCAACAGCATTTATCACCCCATATGGGCCATTCTGCTTCAACACCATGCCCTTTGGGCTCAAGAACGCCGGCGCCACATACCAACGCATGATTCAAACATGCCTGGAGAAACAGATCGGCAAAATAGTAGAACCTTACATCGATGACCTCGTCATCAAAACCAGGCACGTCGGAACACTAATAGACGACTTACGTCTTACATTCGACAACCTCCGGGCGTATGACATTAAGCTCAACCCAGAAAAGTGTGTCTTCGGCGTCCCCGCAGGAAAACTGTTGGGCTTCATCATTTCCAATAGAGGAATTGAAGCAAACCCAGCCAAAATCCGAGCTTTGTCACAATTGGCTAAGCCAATAGACCTTAAACAAGTCCAAAAGCTCGCGGGTTGCGTAGCAGCTCTAAGCCGCTTTTATCTCCAGATTGGGAGAAAAGGCACTGCCACTCTATCGCCTTCTATGACGAACCGACCACTTCGAGTGGACGGACACGGCAACAGCCGGACTGGAGGAAACAAAAACCCTTCTTGCGGGCAGTCCAATCCTGGCCACACCAAACACCGGCGAACCGATGTTATTATACATATCGGCAACACACCAGGTGGTGAGCGCCGTACTCGTCGTTGAACGAGAACAGGACGGACATAAATTCCCGCTTCAGAAGCCAGTATACTACATATCTACTATCCTTACACCATGCAAATCCCGGTACCCTCATTATCAAAAAATAGCATATGCGGTCTTCATGGCATCCCGAAAGCTCCATCACTACTTCCAGGAGTGTTTGATCACGGTGGCCTCCGAAGTACCACTCAATGACATTATGAACAACCGCGATGCTACAGGCCGGATTGCCAAATGGGCCATTGAACTCCTCCCATTTGACATTACATATAAACCACGTCGAGCTATCAAATCCCAAGTACTGGCTGACTTCGTCGTCGAATGGACAGAGGCTGAACTCCCTAAAGAGTACGGCACATACTCCAATTGGGTCATGTACTTCGACGGCTCCAAAATGCTGGCAGGGTTAGGAGCGGGTGTCGTTTTAACATCCCCTACTGGAGACATCATCCAGTATGTTCTCCAAATACTATGCACAGACTCCAATAACGCAGCCGAATACGAGGCCTTATTACATGGTCTCCGGATGGATGTCTCCATGGGCATACAACGCCTAGAAGTACGTGGGGATTCCAACCTTGCAATATCTCAAATAAATGGAGATTTCGACGCTAAAGATCCGAAGATGGCAGCGTACTGTAACGCGGTCATAAAAATGTCGACCCGGTTCGAGGGGCTTGAGTTCCATCATGTGGCTCGAGAAAGTAATCAAGCGGCGGATGTTCTTGCTCGTATCGGCGCTAAGTGCGACCCCGTCCCACCTAACATTTTCCTGGAAAGGCTATTCAAGCCATCCGTTGTGTGGCAGGGGAAAACGACAATACTAGTCCGGAACCAAACATAATCCAAGATCCCGGAAACACCGACGTCGTCGGGGGCTCAGCCATCGAAATAACACCATCGGCGCATCTCATCATGGCAGTCATTGCCCCATGGACCGAACCCTTCCTGGCCTACCTCAACAGGAAAGAGCTTCTTGAGGACCAGAATGAGGCCCGCTGCATTGTCCGGCGTTCAAAGGCCTACAAGGTTCATGATGGAGAGCTCTACAAGAAAAGCGCCACCGGAGTCCTTCAACGATGTATATTTGAGGAAGAGGGGCGGCAGCTCTTGGCTGAAATTCATGCCGGACTCGGTGGTCACCACGCCGCAGCTCGGGCCCTTGTTAGCAATGCCTTCCACACATGGTTTTATTGACCGACGGCCCGAGCAGACGCACAGGACCTTGTCCAACGTTGCATCGGATGCCAACTCTTTGCCAATCAAAGCCATATGCCCCCCACCGCCTTACAAACAATCCCCATCACTTGGCCTTTTGTTGTCTGGGGACTCGATATGGTTGGACCCCTTAAAGGGGGAAGCCATAAGAAAAAAATATCTACTGGTTATGGTGGATAAATTCACTAAATGGATAGAGGCTAAGCCGGTCAAAACGGCTGAGTCCGGCCCGGTGATAGACTTCATATCCGATGTTGTGCACCGTTATGGTGTCCCACACAGCATCATCACTGACTATGGCTCCAATTTCACAGCCGACGAAGTAAAAACCTGGTGTACTAATCTGGGTATGAAACTCGATTACGCCTCCGTCTACCACCCACAAACCGACGGTCAAGTCGAACGAGCCAACAGTCTTATTATGAGCGGCATCAAGCCCAAACTAGTGCGGTATTTGAAAGAATCAGACAAGCACTGGGTTGAGGAGCTCGACTCCGTACTCTGGGGGCTGCGGACCATGCCCAACCGCAATACCGGATACACACCTTTCTTCATGGTGTATGGCACAGAGGCCATATTGCCCTGCGATATTATTCACGACTCACCTCAAGTGCGTATGTACGAAGAGAGAGAAGCCGAGCTTGATCGGCAGGATGGCCTAGATGCCCTGGAGGAGGAACGTGATGTCGCAAAAGCCCGTTCAGCATTTTACCAACAACAGGCTCGAAGATATCAAAGCAGAGAAGTACGGGCCAAGACTTACAACGTTGGCAAACTCGTTCTACGCCTGTCGGAGAAGAAAAAGGACAAACTCAAGCCCAAATGGGAGGGTCCCTTCATAATTGACGAAGTTCTCACCGGAGGAGCGTACCGTCTTCGCGATGCATCAGACAATCGCCTCGAGCCGAACCCCTGGAACGTGGCCAGACTCCGAAGATTCTATGCCTAGCGCCAAACCCCGTGTCGTCTCCTCCCCTGTAGTTTCCATTATTTTTTCTCTCTTTTCCGATTATTTTTTGTTTCTTGCTTTAAAGCTTTGGTACGGCTTGACCGCACACCATCAACACATACATCTCCAATATGTATGTCACTTGTACCTGGGGGCTTCTTGGACAGAAGTTCTTGTCATTCCTTGAGCATTAAGCTCCTCACGTATGAGTTTTTCCATGTGTACCTTTTCTTCGCCACTATATGCATCGATATGACTTAAGTTTTGGCCAAGCTGGGTTGCCTGGCTCCTGTGCTTATGCCCTACGTTCCCGTTAGTTCGGCTAGGGCATAAAGGGAGCACCTCTGCGGTTGTTACTACCGGGTCATCCGGATGTGTACCTCGGACTGGGTGAAGCTGAAAGCTAGCGTTCTTAAGGGAATATTCGGTCGGTGAATTAAAGATGTTTTCTAAACTCACTCCATTGTGCACCCCCAGAAGTTATACAAACTGTGGTGCTCGCGTCACAATTCAGACATGTACATTAAATGCATGCACACCCAGAGAAAGGAACCCTTAACGGAACTATTCTCTCTGGAAGATGTTTCTTACGATATCAATGTAATATAACATAGCTAGCCGGATACAACTTGTCTGTTCAAGCAACTATGACCCCTACGCCTAGTTTTCCAGGCATACCCCGGCCTATTCGGCCGCGACAGTATTCGGAAACACTCCGCACCTTCGGGTCCGGAGGTTGAAGCGAAAAGGTCTGCCATGACAAATGATATACAATTCAGCTAGATGAGGAAAGTACACAGTCACTTGCACTCGAACACCTCTTCATCTACACCTTCCAATAGGCAGTCTAACTTACAATCCTGTTGAGAATATTTGGCGGCCACCTCTACTTGGTCATATACAATACTAACGGGAATTTATTCCCCATTCGGCCCTACCGGCCTGACACGAGCCATGTGATTAGGATCCAGCTTGGTATAGCGTGTCTTCACCATGGCCAAGGCCTCTCGCGCACCCTCTCGGCAGGCAGATATCTTCCACAGCCGGATACGCCGCCGCGATCCCTTGAACAGCTCTACCAACTTCTCCATGCTTCCTGGAGGGGAGTCGGATGGCCATAAAGCCTTGGCTACACTCCGCATAGCCTGCCGAGCTTGCTTGTGCAACTGCGACAACTCTTGCAGAAGATCATTTGATGATCCGGACACTTCCTCTTCGGGGCGGTTCGTCAACACACCTGCAATTACAGCTATATCAGCTACCGCTACCTCCAAACTGCTATAAGAAAAAGCGGCCATGTACTGAATATGCCGCCTCGCAGCTTCTTGTTCTCCTTCACAGAGTCGGCTAGCTGTGCTCACACATCTTTTAGCTCTTCGGCCAGTTTGGTGTTTGAATCCTGGAGTTTCTTTTTCTCTTCAACGACTTTCGTCAATACATGCTCGCCCGCTGCTAGTAGCTTTTTGGCTCCGTGTTCTTCGCTTCGAGCGGCGTCCAGCTTCTCTCGTACTTGGTCTAACGACCCAACACAAAGATTAGAACCCAGATTCACACTATCAGTGTATCATTATGAATTTTCTATAGAGGAAAATATTACCTGGAGATGCCTTGTATTTCTCCAATTTGGCGTTAGTAGCAAGCAGTTGGCGCTGACACTTTTCTAGTTCCTGAGCTACCTGGGTATTCTTCTTCGTAAGCACCTGGTTGTACATTGATCCTTAAATCAGTTGTTTCAACTCCTTTAAGTCACGGGGGCTACTGGCACATGGTTATCATAGTCAGACAAAGCGAATTTACCCGCACATCTTTCAAATGTTGCTTTGTGGCCCTGTTAATCCCATCTCGAGAAGCCCGGATGTATGCATTGGCTGCGTTGAAGGCGTTAAATGACTCTTCTGAAAAGCCAGGATCTTGTAAAATGGCCCGGCGGCACCGATGATTCATGGAACTCTCCACTTCCGAGTTGGTGATGGATACATTATCCGAGTCCTCGGCTAGAGGACAGTCTGGCGTCGCCCCCGCATCAGCCCCCGTCTGCACGATAGGATTTGAATCCTGGCTGTGGGAAGTACGGCCGCTCAAACCTCTAGATATAGTCCGGCGCACCTTCCTCTTGATACATGGAAAACGGGAAGGTCACAGTTGGACGTGACTGCTCAGGTGCGGGTTGGTAAATTCATACCTCTTCTATGAAGGCACGGCCGTGTCTTCATTTGCTTTCTTCTTGGAAGGCTTGCCCGGCGCGGGAGCCGATCTCTTCGAAATCGCTGAACGTCTCCCATGTGAAGCACGATACGGTGCGATGAGTGAGGCAGAATAAGAGCACTCTTTTAGAGAAGGTGTTTCTTAATTATTTACATGTGAAGCATGAGGAAGGCCAGGGTAGTCGGCGGTGATGGCCACTTCTGTGCCGTCATAGCTTATCTGGTAAAACACTCCCCCCGCAAGCACCACGAATATATCCGGATCCTCTTCAAAACTAGGATCTAGCTCCCGGTTGTGGATCTCCGGCTGTGGGGCAGGACTATGAAGTCCTTCGGTGACTTTCTGCCAATCCTGTCATAAATAGACTTGAAATTTATCAAAAGTAATCTGGAAGGGGAATGAGTGGAATAGAGGGGTCGAAGCTTACCCAACTGGGAGGATTATACATAGAATATCCATCTCTGCGCTTAATGCAAAGAAACTCCTCTTCCTCCCCTTTAAACAGCCCGACCAATATTTTGGCCAGAGCGGCGGGGGTATTCGGACCCTTCCGGCCATAGCAGGAGGCGTCATCCTCTCCATTATAGTGCCACATGGGCATCCCTCTGTATTGTAGCGGCTGAACCCCACGCACTATGGAGATCGCCATTACCTCGATTATTGTGAGTCCGGACTGAGCGAGCGTCTTTATTTTGCTCATAAGCTGGTAAACTTCTGTGTTGTCATCCTCTTCAAGACTCCAAGGACGCCAACTGTGGCGTTTCTTCAACGGAATGCTCGCAAATTCAGGAAGACCCTTTCGAACTGGGTCGGGAAGTGCGACGTCCTCAATATAGAATCATTCGGAAGGCCATTCTTCGGATGCCTTCCTTAGTGTGCCGGACAGATATCCGGTATCAGTGATACGCCATACTTTGGCTCTGCCCACTTCAAATATTGACCCCTCATGATTACGCGGGCAAGACAGAACAACTTCCTCCACAGCTCGAAGTGAGCCTCGAGACCCAGGAATAGTTCACATAAAGCAACGTAACCCACAATGTGCAGAACGGAGGCAGGGGTGAAGTTGTGCAACTGGAGGCCATAGTATTCCAGAAGCCCTCGGAGGAACGGATGAATGGGAAATCCAGTGCCCCTTAGCAGGTAGGGGACGAAACATACTCGCTCTCCGCCGGATGGATTGGGGAAGTCCTCTGCCTGAATCTCACCGATGAAGGAATCTAGCCCCGCTCGAACAGGAACTAGATCTGCGGGGGAAAGAAATCCCTGCGTCTGCAGCTTCGTCAATTGACTGTGGGACACTGAACACCTCTCCCACTGGCCTTCCTCTGGGCCGGAATGGGTGGAGGAGCTAGGGGCGCTAGCCATGCTGGAATGGTTTCTCCTAAGCAGTTTCCGGGGATTTCCTCTGTGTGGTGCCGAATGGATCTAGGATCCAATCTCTTTAATAGGCGCTCTTCCTTGCATGGACGGGGTGTTATCTGCAAAAATACCCCGACCTTCCGCCTTCACTTGACATGGGGGAGGTGAAGTTATTTAACGTGCAGGAGCCGAGGGGAGCGACATGGAACCAATGGCCGAATACATCACTTGGAGATCATTAAAGGAGGAACCCGCCTTGCAACGCCGAAGACAATTTGTGTGCCGAACACCTCGCTATTGAAGACTGGTTTGGGGGCTACTAAGGGAGTCCTGGACTAAGGGGTCCTCGGGTGTCCGGCCTGTTATCTATTGGGCCGGACTGATGGGTTGTGAAGACATGAAGGTCGAAGACTGTACCCGTGTCTGGATTGGACTCTCCTTGGCATGGAAGGCAAGCTTGGCGACCGACTATGAAGAATCCTTCTTATGTAACTGACTCTATGTAAACCCTAGATCCCCTCGTTGTCTATATAAACCGGAGGGGTTAGTCCGGAAAGGATATACTCATTACCATAGTCATATAGGTGGTGTTTTTGTGATAAAGATGCAAAGTAAAATAAAAGCAAAGTAAAAAAGCAAAGGAAATAACTAAGTATTGGAGGATCAATATGATGAAGATAGACCCGGGGGCCATAGGTTTCACTAGTGGCTTCTCTCAAGAGCATAAGTATTTTACGGTGGGTGAACGAATTACTGTTGAGCAATTGACAGAATTGAGCATAGTTATGAGAATATCTAGGTATGGTCATGTATATCGGCATCACGTCCGAGACAAGTAGACCAACTCCTGCCTGCATCTACTACTATTACTCCACTCATCGACTGCTATCCAGCATGCATCTAGAGTATTAAGTTCATGAAAACAGAGTAACGCCTGAAGCAAGATGACATGATGTAGAGGGATAAATTCATGCAATATGATAAAAACCCCATCTTGTTATCCTTGATGGCAACAATACAATATGTGCCTTGCTGCCCCTATTGTCACTGGGAAAGGACACCGCAAGATTGAACCCAAAGCTAAGCACTTCTCCCATTGCAAGAAAGATCAATCTAGTAGGCCAAACCAAACTGATAATTCGAAGAGACTTGCAAAGATAACCAATAATACATAAAAGAATTCAGAGAAGATTCAAATATTGTTCATAGATAATCTTGATCATAAACCCACAATTCATCGGTCTCAACAAACACATCGCAAAAAGAATATTACATCGAATAGATCTCCACAAGAGAGGGGGAGAACATTGTATTAAGATCCAAAAAGAGAGAAGAAGCCATCTAGCTAATAACTATGGACCCGAAGGTCTGAGGCTATGGTGTTGATGTAGAAGCCCTCTGTGATGGATGCCCCCTCCGGCGGAGCTCCGGAACAGGCCCCAAGATGGGATCTCATGGATACAGAAAGTTATGACGGTGGAATTAGGGTTTTGGCTCTGTATCTGATCGTTTCGGGGTACGTAGGTATATATAGGAGGAAGGAGTACGTCGGTGGAGCAACAGGGGGCCCACGAGGGTGGAGGGCGCGCCTGGGGGGGGGGGGTAGGCGTGCCCCCCTACCTCGTGGCCTCCTCCTTTATTTCTTGACGTAGGGTCCAAGTCTCCTGGATCATGTTCGGTGAGAAAACCACGTTCCCGAAGGTTTCATTCTGTTTGGACTCCGTTTGATATTCCTTTTCTGCGAAACTCTGAAATAGGCAAAAAACAGCAATTCTGAGCTGGGCCTCCGGTTAATAGGTTAGTCTCAAAAATAATATAAAAGTGGATAATAAATCCCAATAATGTCCAAAATAGTAGATAATATAGCATGGAGCAATCAAAAATTATAGATACGTTGGAGACGTATCAAGCATCCCCAAGCTTAATTCCTGCTCCTCGAGTAGGTAAATGATAAAAATAGAATTTTTTATGCGGAGTGCTACTTGGCATAATTTTAATGTAATTCTTCTTAATTGTGGTATGAATATTCAGATCCGAAAGATTCAAGATAAAAGTTCATATTGACATAAAAATAATAATACTTCAAGCATACGAACTAAGCAATCATGTCTTCTCAAAATAACATGGCCAAAGAAAGTTCATCCCTACAAAATCATATAGTTTAGTCATGCTCCATTTTTGTCACACAAGAATGCTCTCATCATGCACAACCCCGATGACAAACCAAGCAATTGTTTCATACTTTAGTAATCTCAAACCTATAAACTTTCACGCAATATATGAGCGCGAGCCATGGACATAACACTATGGGTGGAATAGAATATGATGATGGGGGTTATGTGGACAAGACAAAAAAGGAGAAAGTCTCACATCAACGAGGCTAATCAATGGGCTATGGAGATGCCCATCGATTGATGTTAATGCAAGGAGTAGGGATTGCCATGCAACCAATGCACTAGAGCTATAAATGTATGAAAGCTCAATAAAAGAAACTAAGTGGGTGTGCATCCAACTTGCTTGCTCACGAAGACCTAGGGCACTTAAGGAGGCCCATTGTTGGAATATACAAGCCAAGTTCTATAATGAAAAATTCACAGTAGTATATTAAAGTGACAAAACAAGAGACTCTCTATCATGAAGATTATGGTGCTACTTTGAAGCACAAATGTGGCAAAGGATAGTAGCATTGTCCCTTCTCTCTTTTTCTCTCATTTTTTGGGCCTTCTCTTTTTTTTGGCCTTTCTCTTTTTTTATTCCTCACTTGGGACAATGCTCTAGAAAATGATGATCATCACACTTCTATTTATTTACAACTCAATAATTACAACTCGATACTAGAACAAAGTATGACTCTATATGAATGCCTCCGGCGGTGTACCGGGATATGCAATGTACCAAGAGTGACATGTATGAAGGAATTATGAACGGTGGATTTGCCACAAATACTATGTCGACTACATGATCATGCTAAGCAATATGACAATGATGAATGTGTCATGATAAATGGAATGATGGAAAGTTGCATGGCAATATATCTTGGTATGGCTATGTAAATGCCATAATAGGTAGGTATGGTGGCTGTTTTGAGGAAGATATAAGGAGGTTTATGTGTGAAAGAGCGTATCATATCACGGGGTTTGGATGCACCGGCGAATTTTGCACCAACTCTCAATGTGAGAAAGGGCAATGCACGGTACCGAAGAGGCTAGCAATGATGGAAGGGTGAGAGTGTGTATAATCCATGGACTCAACATTAGTCATAAAGAACTCACATACTTATTGCAAAAATCTACAAGTCATCAAAAACCAAGCACTACGCGCATGCTCCGAGGGGGATAGATTGGTAGGAAAAGACCATCACTCGTCCCCGACCGCCACTCGTAAGGAGGACAATCAAAGAACACCTCATGTTTCAAATTTGTTACATAACGTTTACCATACGTGCATGCTACGGGACTTGCAAACTTCAACACAAGCATTTCTCAAATTCACAACTACTCAACTAGCACGACTTTGATATTATTACCTCCATATCTCAAAACAATCATCAAGCATCAAACTTCTCTTAGTATTCAAAACACTCATAAGAATTTTTTTACTCTTGAATACCTAGCATATTAGGATTATTTAAGCAAATTACCATGCTATTTAAGACTCTCAAAATAATCTAAGTGAAGCATGAGAGATCAATAGTTTCTATAAAACAAATCCACCACCGTGCTCTATAAGATATAAGTGAAGTACTAGAGCAAGACTATATAACTCAAAAGATATAACTGAAGTACATAGAGTATTCTAACAAATTCCAAATAATGTATGGCTCTCTCAAAAGGTGTGTACAGAAAGGATGAGTGTTTTAAACTAAAAAGCAAAGACTCAATTCATACAAGACGCTCCAAGCAAAACACATATCATGTGCTGAATAAAAATATAGCTCCAAGTAAGGTTACCGATAGAAGTAGACGAAAGAGGGGATGCCTTCCGGGGCATCCCCAAGCTGTGGATTTTAGGTATCCTTAGAATATCCTGGGGGTTCCATGGGCATCCCCAAGGTTAGGCTCTTGCCACCCCTTGTTCCATAATCCATCAAATCTTTACCCAAAACTTGAAAACTTCACAACACAAAACTTAAAGTAGAAAATCTCGTGAGCTCCGTTAGCGAAAGAAAAAAAAGACCACTTCAAGGTACTGTAATTAACTCATTCTTTATTTATATTTATTTTAAACCTACTGTATTCCAGAATCTATATGGTTTATAAACTATTTTACTAGCCATAGATTCATCAAAATAAGCAAACAACACACGAAAAACAGAATCTGTCAAAAACAGAACAGTCTGTAGTAATCTATAGCTAGCGCAAGATCTGAAACCCCAAAAATTCTAAAATAAATTGCTGGACGTGAGGAATTTATCTATTAATCATCTTCAAAAAATATTAACTAAATATCACTTTCCAAATAAAAATGGAAGCAGTTCTCATGAGCGCTAAAGTTTCTGTTTTTTACAGCAAGATATCAAGACTTTCCCCAAGTCTTCCCAACGGTTCTACTTGGCACAAACACTAATTAAACACAAAAAGCACAACCAAAACAGAGGGTAGGTAAATTATTTATTAATAAACAGGAGCAAAAATCAAGGAATAAAAATAAAATTGGGTTGCCTCCCAACAAGTGCTACCGTTTAACGCCCCTAGCTAGGCATAAAAAGCAAGGATAGATCTAGGTATTGCCATCTTTGGTAGGCAATCCATAAGTGGCTCTCATAATAGATTCATAAGGTAATTTAATTTTCTTTCTAGGAAAGTGTTCCATGCCTTTCCTTAACGGAAATTGGAATCTAATATTTCCTTCCTTCATATCAATATTTGCACCAATCGTTCTAAGGAAAGGTCTACCAAGGATAATAGGACATGAAGGATTGCAATCTATGTTAAGAACAATAAAATCTACGGGAACATAATTCCTATTTGAGACAATAAGAACATCATTTATTCTTCCCATTGGTTTCTTAATAGTGGAATCCGCAAGGTGCAAGTTTAAAGAGCAATCATCAAAATCACGGAAACCTAACAAATCACACAATGTCTTTGGAATCATGGAAACACTAGCACCCAAATAACATAAAGCATAGAAATCATGATCTTTAATCTTAATTTTAATAGTTGGTTCCCACTAATCATAAAGTTTTCTAGGGATAGAAACTTCCAACTCAAGTTTTTCTTCATAAGATTGCATCAAGGCATCAATGATATGTTTAGTAAATGCTTTATTTTGACTATAAGCATGAGAAGAATTTAGCACAGATTGCAACAAGTAAATACAATCAATCAAAGAGAAATTTTCATAATTAAATTCCTTGAAATCCAAAATAGTGGGCTTAGCAACATCTAGGGTTTTAATTTCTTCAACCCACTTTCATCAAATTTAGCATCAAGATCTAAAAACTCCAAATTTTTGGAACGCCTTCTAGGTAAAGGTGGATCATATTCAGTCCCATCATTATCAAGATTCATATTGCAAAACAAAGATTTAATAGGAGACACATCAATAACTTTTAGATCTTCATATTTATTTTCATAGGAACTAGAAGAACACGCTCTTATAAAGGCATCTTTCTTAGCACGCATCCTAGCGGTTCTTGTTTTGTACTCATCAATGGAAATTCTCATGGATTTGAGAGACTCATTGATATCATGCTTAGGAGGAATAGATCTAAGCTTTAAAGAATCAACATCAAGAGAAATTATATCAATGTTCCTAGCCAAATCATCAATCTTAAGCAATTTTTCTTCAATCAAAGCATCGAAATTCTTTTGCGAAGTAATAAATTATTTAATATTAGATTCAAAATAAGAGGGCATCTTACTATAATTTCCATAAGAATTGTTGTAGGAATTACCATAATTATTAGAGGGATTACTAGGATAAGGCCTAGGATTAAAATTTCCTCTATACACGTTGTTACCAAAATTATTCCTACCAACAAAATTCACATCCATAGATTCATTATTATTCTCAATCAAAGTAGACAAGGACATATCATTAGGATCAGAAGAAACACTCTTACTAGCAAATAATTTCATAAGTTCATCCATCTTTCCACTCAAAACATTAATTTCTTCTATCGCATGCACCTTTTTATTAGTAGATCTTTCAGTATGCCATTGAGAATAATTAAGCATAATACTATCTAGGAGTTTAGTAGCTTCTCCTAAAGTGATTTCCATAAAAGTGCCTCATGCTGCCGAATCTAAAAGATTTCTAGAAGCAAAATTCAATCCGGCATAAAAATTTTGTATAATCATCCAATAATTCAAACCATGAGTAGGGCAATTACGTATCATTAATTTCATCCTCTCCCAAGCTTGTGCAACATGTTCATGATGAAGTTGCTTAAAATTCATAATATCGTTTCTAAGGGAGATGATCTTAGCGGGAGGAAAATACTTAGAGATAAAAGCATCTTTGCACTTGTTCCAAGAATCAATACTATTTTTAGGCAAAGACGAAAACCAAGCTTTAGCACGATATCTAAGCGAAAAAGGAAATAGCTTCAACTTAACAATATGGTTGTCCACATCTTTCTTCTTTTGCATATCACACAAATCAACGAAGCTATTTAGATGGGTAGCGGCATCTTCACTAGGAAGGCCGGAAAACAGATCTTTCATGACAAGATTCAGCAAAGCGGCATTAATTTCACAAGATTCAGCATCGGTAAGAGGAGCAATCGGAGTGGTAATAAAATCATTGTTGTTGGTATTGGTAAAGTCACACAATTTAGTGTTATCTTGAGCCATCGAGACAAGCAAGCAATCCAACACACAAGCAAACAAAAATCAAGCAAGCAAAAAGAGGCAAATAGAGAAAGAGAGGGAGGATAGAGAGAGAGGGCGAATAAAATGGCAAGGGTGAAGTGGGTGAGAGGAAAACGAGAGG
The DNA here is from genome assembly GCF_002162155.2 of Triticum dicoccoides. Lineage (NCBI taxonomy): Eukaryota > Viridiplantae > Streptophyta > Magnoliopsida > Poales > Poaceae > Triticum > Triticum dicoccoides. Next base: position 197,742,308 of record NC_041392.1, read on the forward strand.
CAAATGGCAAATAATGTAATGCGGGAGATAAGGGTTGTGATGGGTACTTGGTATGTCGACTTTTGCGTAGACTCCCCGACAACGGCGCCAGAAATTCTTCTTGCTACCTCTTGAGCACTGCGTTGGATTTCCTTGAAGAGGAAATGATGATGCAGTAAAGTAGCGTAAGTATTTACCTCAGTTTTTGAGAACCAAGGTATCAATCCAGTAGGAGGCTACGCGCAAGTCCCTCGTACCTGCACAAAGCAAATAACTCCTCGCAACCAACGCGATAAGGGGTTGTCAATCCCTTCACGGTCACTTACGAGAGTGAGATATGATAAGATAATATTTTTGTTGTTTTTGTGAGAAAGATGCAAAGTAAAATAAAAGCGAAGTAAAGAGCAAAGGAAATAACTAAGTATTGGAGGATTAATATGATGAAGATAGACCCGGGGGCCATAGTTTCACTAGTGGCTTCTCTCAAGAGCATAAGTATTTTGTGGTGGGTGAACAAATTACTGTTGAGCAATTGACAGAATTGAGCATAGTTATGAGAATATCTAGGTATGATCATGTATATAGGCATCACGTCCGAGACAAGTAGACCGACTCCTGCCTGCATCTACTACTATTACTCCACTCATAGACTGCTATCCAGCATGCATCTAGAGTATTAAGTTCATGAAAACAGAGTAACGCCTTAAGCAAGATGACATGATGTAGAGGGGTAAATTCATGCAATATGATAAAAACCCCATCTTGTTATCCTCGATGGCAACAATACAATACGTGCCTTGCTGCCCCTACTGTCACTGGGAAAGGACACCGCAAGATTGAACCCAAAGCTAAGCACTTCTCCCATTGCAAGAAAGATCAATCTAGTAGGCCAAACCAAACTGATAATTCAAAGAGACTTGCAAAGATAATCAATCATACATAAAAGAATTCAGAGAAGATTCAAATATTGTTCATAGATAATCTTGATCATAAACCCACAATTCATCGGTCTCAACAAACACACCGCAAAAATAAGATTACATCGAATAGATCTCCACAAGAGAGGGGGAGAACATTGTATTGAGATCCAAAAAGAGAGAAGAAGCCATCTAGCTAATAACTATGGACCCGAAGGTCTGAGGTAAACTACTCACACTTCATCGGAGAGGCTATGGTGTTGATGTAGAAGCCCTCCGTGATGGATGCCCCCTCTGGCGGAGCTCCAGAACAGGCCCCAGGATGGGATCTCGTGGCTACAGAAAGTTACGGTGGTGGAATTAGGGTTTTGGCTCCGTATCTGATCGTTTGGGGTACGTAGGTATATATAGGAGGAGGAGTACATCGGTGGAGCAACAGGGGGCCCACGAGGGTGGAGGGCGCGCCCCTACCTCGTGGCCTCCTCCTTTATTTCTTGACGTAGGGTCCAAGTCACCTGGATCATGTTCGGTGAGAAAATCACGTTCCCGAAGGTTTCATTCCGTTTGGACTCCGTTTGATATTCCTTTTCTACGAAACTCTGAAATAGGCAAAAAAAACAGCAATTCTGGGTTGGGCCTCCGGTTAATAGGTTAGTCCTAAAAATAATATAAAAATGGATAATAAAGCCCAATAATGTCCAAAACAGTAGATAATATAGCATGGAGCAATCAAAAATTATAGATACGTTGGAGACGTATCAATAGGCTAGGCTTCCAGGGTTTAGTCATCACGATCTCATGGTAGATCAACTCTTGTGACACTCATATTCATCAATATCAATCAAGCAGGACGTATGATATTACCTCCATCGAGAGGGCCCGAACTTGGGTAAACATCGTGTCCCCTGTCTCCTGTTACCATCGATCCTAGACACACAGTTCGGGACCCCCTACCCGAGATCCGCTGGATTTGACACCGACAGTGGGCGTGGGTATATACATATTGCTTATCGTCACACGTTGATTCTTGCTTCAGCAGCATTGTTGAATGAAGCGGCCCAGACCGACATTACGCGTACGCTTACGCGAGACTGGTTCTACCGACATGCTTCGCACACAGGTGGCTAGTGGGTGTCTGTTTCTCCAGCTTTAGTTGAATCGGATTCAATGAACAGAGTTCTTTCTGAAAATCAAAAAGCAATCACTATACCGCGTTGTGGTTTATGATGCGTAGGTAAGAACGGTTCTTGCTCAGCATGTAGCAGCCACGTAAAACTTGCAACAACAAAGTAGAGGACGTCTAACTTGCTTTTGCAGGGCATGTTGTGATGTCATATGGTCAAGACATGATACTAAATTTTATTGTATGAGATGATCATGTTTTGTTACACAGTTATCGCCAACTGGCAGGAGCCATATGTGTCGGGGATATACGCCGCGATATGACCCGGCCGGAAGTATGACCCAGCCAGGCTTGGCGTTTTCATTGGTAACCCACCGGAGTGGCGACTTACGAGCCTGGCGACTCACGGATGGCCCTAACGGCGGGTCAGATAGAAGACTAGGCCCAAGGCCCAGAAGGCCGGCTCATGTTATGGTGGGCCGGTTTACGAGGGAAGGCATAAGGAGTTTTCCCTTAAGGGGGCAGACTAGGATTCCACTTGTAATAGACTAGTCCTAATCCTAATAGGACTCCACATGTTACCCGCCCCTTCAACTTATATAAGGAGGGGCAGGCCACCCCAAGACGAGCAAGAAGCAATAATCTTATGGCTAAACACAAAGAGCCGGTTTACCGGCAACTCCCTCATGATGATAATGAAACCTAGCCACAAACAGCATGTAGGGTTATTATGGATGATGTTTCCTGGGGCCCGAAGCTGTCTAAATCTTTGTCGTGCGTGTTGCGTCTCTCGATTCCGCTCAACCCCTCTCAAGCTACCACATAGATGCGTTGGCCTCACGACTAAGTCCTCACACTAGGACATCTGCCGTGACAATTCCACGACAGTTGGCGCCCACCGTGGGGCCTGTGCACAGTGGTGTTGAGTTCTTGGAGGGATTTTTCTCAGGGATCGAGAAGTTCGTAATTTTCCGATGAAGAAGAGACGGACAGAATCTACATCAACTCCAAGTTCATCGATCAAGATTGAAAAAGTTTGAGTGGCTGCATAAATTGGATAGAAATCAAAAAAAAATTCGCTGGCAGAGCACGTCAGCTATGGGCGATTTATCATATAAAGTTTTAGGCATCACTTGTTGACTTTGAGTTATGGCTGCCCGTGAAGTATCGGGCAAAACGACAAGTCCCATTGAAATTTCCATATTGAGCCAGCCACGCGGCCCTTGCAATCGAAAAGAGTCAGCATGGAACGACGAGAGCCGCCGGATGACCTTGGGCAGAGCCAGCAAATTCATCGATTTGGGTTCAAATTATTGTCTGTCCTCAGCCACCGTCTGCGCGATCCTTCAAATTATAGATCCTGCCAAAGATCTAGTGGGGATATGTTTTTTCTCCACTGGGTAGGTGATTGGAATAAGCCGCTGTACGCCGCGTCAGGACAAGGCAAGACCATGAAGAAATTTTTTGAGGCAAAGCGTACAATCGGATTTGTTCTGCACTAGTACTACCAATACTGGAAGTAGTACACGCACGAGTACCGAAGTCTGATTTGAGGCCTAATCAGATTTGTTCTGTTAAACTCTTCTGTGGTCGATTGCCACCGAAGACTATATTAGAGGAGACTTGGCATCTACTCCCAGGTGAGCATTAAAAAAAAGGGGACACAACCGGGGAATAGATTCTCCACGGGCTTAGACTCCGCTATTGATCCGTTCCGTTGACCCGCCGAGCTGCGCCTTGAGCAGCGATGGGCTCCCCAACCAACACCGTACCGCCGCGCCAGAGGCTGCCGCCTCCGCTGTCGAAGCCCGACGTCGTGGTCTCATCTTGCTGGGTGTGAGTCGCCGGCGCTGACCATTCTTTGCTGATGTCCGCCGCCGGGTTGAACCGGTTCTACCGCCACAAGTCGCTGCCACCAAGTTACCTCGCCGGCGCGTCGAACCACCCCGGCTACACCGCCTCGCCTTGTTTTCAAATTGCTCTGCGCAGATGTCTACGGATGTAATCAGGTGCGCTCGTCTCTGTTAAATTGCTCTGTGTATTTAATGCGTATTATACAGAATATATGTTGTCTACTCGTGCTATTTGATGTTCGCAGATCTATTCAGCTCAAGAGTTTTTGCTGGCGTCTTTTATTGTGTCACTTCCAACAATCTTTTGAGCCGCCACGACATGTGATTCAAACATCAGACGCGTGATTCAAAAAACCCAGGCGTCAACTCCAATCCGAGTAGCAGTACACCAGCACAAGAAAGCTAGTCGGAGTCTGGTTCAAGGAAAAGAAAGGGAAAAAGAGTCAGTCTGCAGTGTAATTATGAAGGAAAAAGGCAACATGCTACATGTGAAGACCAAGCCAAAAGAAGAAATCAGATGTTGTTCTATCAAGAAGAGCTAGATGTTAAAAAAATGGCATTTTACCGCGAATATGGGGCTTGCGCCAGCGTTATTCTACACCACCCATTGCTGTGTCGCCTGACGGACACGCGCAAGCCGCTGCCCCTGCGGGCCGTTATACCTCAACACGCTGGTGCCGCGCTCGCTTTTATGAACCGCCTGACGGACGCGCGCAAACCGCCGTCCACGTTGTTCGGTTTACATCCGTCCGTACTTGCGGCCGATTCCCCCGTCTGCACCGGCTTACAAACGCCGCGGCCAACTTGTCTGTGGTTGATTTTTCACCATGGTGATCATCAACTCCCCGGCGAATCATTTTCGACCTAACATATCAGGTGATATCCATCCAGTTTACTTTTTGTTAGTACTTGTTAATTTTTTGTGAAAACAACTACTCCGCCCTATAGTGTTGTTATATACAGGTAAATTATTTATTACAAAAATGTTGATATACCGTGGATATGGAGTATGCGCCAGCATCATTTTTATTGGTGTTCGTCTGTGTCGCGCAACTTCACGGGCACCCATGTAAGCCGCCGTCCCCAGCAGTCCGGTCTACATCAATATACGGCCGACTCGCCCGTCCGTGCCAGTTTACAACACCGGTGCCGACTTTCCCCGTCCGCATCGGCTTACAACGCCGCAGCCGACTCATTTACTGTCCGGACGAGTCAGGTGTATCCATCTAAAATTTATTTTTGGCGCGTATTGTTTTTGTCAAAGAAACAATTACTTGGTTTATGATATTTTTTCGCGGTACCATTATTTCTTACAAAAGGTATTGCAAAAGGAGGGGGAGCAAATATTATTTTTGCACCAGCGCTCATCCTGCGCTGATTGCAACCCCCGCTACATCAACACACATGATTGACTTATTGTCCGCCCCCGCGGACGACTCTCCCGGTCGCGCCGGTTTTCAAACGCCGCGGCCGACTCATCTGTCTGCTGCCACGGCCGACTCAGCCATGATTGATTTCAGGTTCACCGTGGTGATCATCAACTCCGGGTGGATAATTACAGCCTGATGTATCTGTTGGGTTTCGTAGTAATTTCAAAAATTTTCCTACGCGCACACAGGATCATGTGATGCATAGCAACGAGAGGAGAGTGTTGTCTACGTACCCAACGCAGACCGACTGCGGAAGCAATGACACGACGTAGAGGAAGTAGTCGTACGTCTTCACGATCCAACCGATCAAGCACCGAAACTACGGCACCTCCGAGTTCGAGCACACGTTCAGCTCGATGACGATCCCCGGACTCCGATCCAGCAAAGTGTCGGGGAAGAGTTTCGTCAGCACGACGGCGTGGTGACGATCTTGATGAACTACAGCAGCAGGGCTTCGCCTAAACTCCGCTACAGTATTATCGAGGAATATGGTGGCAGGGGGCACCGCACACGGCTAAGGAATCGATCACGTGGATCAACTTGTGTCAACTTGTCTGTTTAGAGGTGCCCCTGCCTCCGTATATAAAGGAGGAGAGGAGGGGAGGCTGGCCGGCCAAAGAGGGAGGCGCAGGAGAGTCCTACTCCCTCTGGGAGTAGGATTCCTCCCCCCAATCCTAGTCCAACTAGGATTCCTCGGAGGAGAAGGGAGAGAGGGGGGCCGGCCACCTTCTCCTAGTCCTAATAGGACTAGGGGAGGGGAAAGAGGCGCAGCCACCTTGGGCTGCCCCTTTCTCCTTTCCACTAAGGCCCATGATGGCCCATATGGCTCCCGGGGGGTTCCGGTAACCTCCCGGTAACCCGGTAAAATCCCGATTTCACCCGGAACACTTCCGATGTCCAAACATAGGCTTCCAATATATCAATCTTTACGTCTCGACCATTTCGAGACTCCTCGTCATGTCCGTGATCACATCCGGGACTCCGAACAACCTTCGGTACATCAAAATGCATAAACTCATAATATAACTGTCATCGTAACCTTAAGCGTGCGGACCCTACGGGTTCGAGAACAATGTAGACATGACCGAGACATGTCTCTGGTCAATAACCAATAGCGGGACCTGGATGCCCATATTGGCTCCTACATATTCTACGAAGATCTTTATCGTTCAGACCGCATAACAACATACGTTGTTCCCTTTGTCATCGGTATGTTACTTGCCCGAGATTCGATCGTCGGTATCCAATACCTAGTTCAATCTCGTTAACGGCAAGTCTCTTTACTCGTTCCGTAATACATCATCTCACAACTAACATATTAGTTGTAATGCTTGCAAGGCTTATGTGATGTGTATTACCGAGAGGGCCCAGAGATACCTCTCCGACAATCGGAGTGACAAATCCTAATCTCGAAATACGCCAACCCAACATCGACCATTGGAGACACCTGTAGTACTCCTTTATAATCACCCATTTACGTTGTGACGTTTGGTAGTACCCAAAGTGTTCCTCCGGTAAACGGGAGTTGCATAATCTCATAGTCGTAGGAACATGTATAAGTCATGAAGAAAGCAATAGCAACATACTAAACGATCAGGTGCTAAGCTAATGAAATGGGTCATGTCAATCAGATCATTCTACTAATGATGTGACCTCGTTAATCAAATAACAACTCATTGTTCATGGTTAGGAAACATAACCATCTTTGATTAACGAGCTAGTCAAGTAGAGGCATACTAGTGACACTCTATTTGTCTATGTATTCACACATGTATTATGTTTCCGGAAAATACAATTCTAGCATGAATAATAAACATTTATCATGATTATAAGGAAATAAATAATAACTTTATTATTGCCTCTAGGGCATATTTCCTTCAGTCTCCCACTTGCACTAGAGTCAATAATCTAGATTACACTGTAATGAATCTAACACCCATGGAGCTTTGGTGCTGATCATGTTTTGCTCGTGGAAGAGGCTTAGTCAACGGGTCTGCAATATTCAGATCCGTATGTATCTTGCAAATCTCTATGTCTCCCACCTGGACTAGATCCCGGATGGAGTTGAAGCGTCTCTTGATGTGTTTGCTCCTTTTGTGAAATCTGGATTCCTTTGCCAAGGCAATTGCACCAGTATTGTCACAAAAGATTTTCATTGGACCCGATGCACTAGGTATGACACCTAGATCGGATATGAACTCTTTCATCCAGACTCCTTCATTTGCTGCTTCCGAAGCAGCTATGTATTCCGCTTCACATGTAGATCCCGCTACGATGCTTTGTTTAGAACTGCACCAACTGACAGCTCCACCGTTTAATGTAAACACGTATCCGGTTTGCGATTTAGAATCGTCCGGATCAGTGTCAAAGCTTGCATCAACGTAACCTTTTACGATGAGCTCTTTGTCACTTCCATATACGAGAAACATATCCTTAGTCTTTTTCAGGTATTTCAGGATGTTCTTGACCGCTGTCCAGTGATCCATTCCTGGATTACTTTGGTACCTCCCTGCTAAACTTATAGCAAGGCACACATCAGGTCTGGTACACAGCATTGCATACATGATAGAGCCTATGGCTGATGCATAGGGAACATCTTTCATATTCTCTCTATCTTCTGCAGTGGTCGGGCATTGAGTCTTACTCAATTTCACACCTTGTAACACAGGCAAGAACCCTTTCTTTGCTTGATCCATTTTGAATTTCTTCAAAATTTTGTCAAGGTATGTGCTTTGTGAAAGTCCAATTAAGCGTCTTGATCTGTCTCTATAGATCTTAATGCCTAATATGTAAGCAGCTTCACCGAGGTCTTTCATTGAAAAACTTTTATTCAAGTATCCCTTTATGCTATCCAGAAATTCTATATTATTTCCAATCAGTAATATGTCATCCACATATAATATCAGAAATGCTACAGAGCTCCCACTCACTTTCTTGTAAATACAGGCTTCTCCAAAAGTCTGTATAAAACCAAATGCTTTGATCACACTATCAAAACGTTTATTCCAACTCCGAGAGGCTTGCACCAGTCCATAAATGGATCGCTGGAGCTTGCACACTTTGTTAGCTCCCTTTGGATCGACAAAACCTTCTGGTTGCATCATATACAACTCTTCTTCCAGGAATCCATTCAGGAATGCAGTTTTGACATCCATTTGCCAAATTTCATAATCATAAAATGCGGCAATTGCTAACATGATTCGGACGGACTTAAGCATCGCTACGGGTGAGAAGGTCTCATCGTAGTCAATTCCTTGAACTTGCCGAAAACCTTTTGCGACAAGTCGAGCTTTGTAGACAGTAACTTTACCATCAGCGTCAGTCTTCTTCTTAAAGATCCATTTATTCTCAATCGCTTGCCGATCATCGGGCAAGTCAACCAAAGTCCATACTTTGTTCTCATACATGGATCCCATCTCAGATTTCATGGCTTCTAGCCACTTTGCGGAATCTAGGCTCACCATCGCTTCTTCATAGTTCGTAGGTTCATCATGATCTAGTAGCATGACCTCCAGAACAGGATTACCGTACCACTCTGGTGCGGATCTTACTCTGGTTGATCTACGAAGTTCAGTAGTATCTTGATCTGAAGTTTCATGATCATTATCATTGGCTTCCTCACTAACTGGTGTAGGTGTCACTGAAACAGTTTTCTGTGATGAACTACTTTCCAGTAAGGGAGCAGGTACAGTTACCTCGTCAAGTTCTACTTTCCTCCCACTCACTTCTTTCGAGAGAAACTCCTTCTCTAGAAATGATCCATTCTTAGCAACAAATGTTTTGCCTTCGGATCTGTGATAGAAGGTGTACCCAACAGTTTCCTTTGGGTATCCTATGAATACACATTTCTCCGATTTGGGTTCGAGCTTATCAGGTTGAAGTTTTTTTCACATAAGCATCGCAGCCCCAAACTTTAAGAAACGACAACTTTGGTTTCTTGCCAAACCACAGTTCATAAGGCGTCGTCTCAACGGATTTTGATGGTGCCCTATTTAACGTGAATGCGGCCGTCTCTAAAGCATATCCCCAAAATGATAGCGGTAAATCTGTAAGAGACATCATAGATCGCACCATATCTAGTAAAGTACGATTACAACGTTCGGACACACCATTACGCTGTGGTGTTCCGGGTGGCGTGAGTTGCGAAACTATTCCACAATTTTTCAAATGTACACCAAACTCGTAACTCAAATATTCTCCTCCACGATCAGATCGTAGAAACTTTATTTTCTTGTTACGATGATTTTCAACTTCACTCTGAAATTCTTTGAACTTTTCAAATGTTTCAGACTTATGCTTCATTTAGCAGATATATCCATATCTGCTCAAATCATCTGTGAAGGTGAGAAAATAACGATATCCGCCATGAGCCTCAATATTCATCGGGCCACATACATCGGTATGTATGATTTCCAACAAATCTGTTGCTCTCTCCATAGTACCGGAGAACGGTGTTTTAGTCATCTTGCCCATGAGGCACGGTTCGCAAGTACCAAGTGATTCATAATCAAGTGGTTCCAAAAGTCCATTAGTATGGAGTTTCTTCATGCGTTTTACACCGATATGACCTAAACGACAGTGCCACAAATAAGTTGCACTTTCATTATCAACTCTGTATCTTTTGGTTTCAACATTATGAATATGTGTATTACTACTATCGAGATTTAGTAAGAATAGACCACTCTTCAAGGGTGCATGACCATAAAAGATATTACTCATATAAATAGAACAACCATTATTCTCTGATTTAAATGAATAACCGTCTCGCATTAAACAAGATCCAGATATAATGTTCATGCTCAACGTTGGCACCAAATAACAATTATTTAGGTCTAATATTAATCCCGAAGGTAGATGTAGAGGTAGCGTGCCGACCGCGATCACATCGACGTTGGAACCGTTTCCCACGCGCATCGTCACCTCGTCCTTTGCCAGTGCCCGCTTATTCTGTAGTCCCTGTTTCGAGTTGCAAATATTAGCAACAGAACCAGTATCAAATACCCAGGTGCTACTGCGAGCATTGGTAAGGTACACATCAATAACATGTATATCACATATACCTTTGTTCACCTTGCCATCCTTCTTATCCGCCAAATACTTGGGGCAGTTCCGCTTCCAGTGACCAGTCTGCTTGCAGTAGAAGCACTCAGTTTCAGGCTTAGGTCTAGACTTGGGTTTCTTCTCTTGAGCAGCAACTTGCTTGCCGTTCTTTTTGAAGTTCCCCTTTTTCTTCCCTTTGCCCTTTTTCTTGAAACTAGTGGTCTTGTTAACCATCAACACTTGATGCTCCTTCTTGATTTCTACCTCCGCAGCTTTTAGCATTGCGAAGAGCTCGGGAATAGTCTTGTTCATCCCTTGCATATTATAGTTCATCACGAAGCTCTTGTAGCTTGGTGGCAGTGATTGGAGAATTCTGTCAATGACGCAATTATCTGGAAGATTAACTCCCAATTGAATCAAGTGATTATTATACCCAGACATTTTGAGTATATGCTCACTGACAGAACTGTTCTCTTCCATCTTGCAGCTATAGAACTTATTGGAGACTTCATATCTCTCAATCCGGGCATTTGCTTGAAATATTAACTTCAACTCCTGGAACATCTCATATGCTCCATGACGTTCAAAACGTCGTTGAAGTCCCGATTCTAAGCCGTAAAGCATGGCACACTGAACTATCGAGTAGTCATCAGCTTTGCTCTGCCAGACGTTCATAACATCTGGCGTTGCTCCAGCAGCAGGCCTGGCACCCAGCGGTGCTTCCAGGACGTAATTCTTCTGTGCAGCAATGAGGATAATCCTCAAGTTACGGACCCAGTCCGTGTAATTGCTACCATCATCTTTTTTCAACACAATTTTCTCTAGGAACATATCAAAATAAAAACAGGGAAGCAACAACGCGAGCTATTGATCTACAACATGATTTGCAAAATACTACCAGGACTAAGTTCATGATAAATTTAAGTTCAATTTAATCATATTACTTAAGAACTCCCACTTAGATAGACATCCCTCTAATCCTCTAAGTGATCACGTGATCCAAATCAACTAAACCATATCCGATCATCACGTGAGATGGAGTAGTTTCATCGGTGAACATCATTATGTTGATCATATCTACTATATGATTCACGCTCGACCTTTCGGTCTCCGTGTTCCGAGGCCATATCTGCATATGCTAGGCTCGTCAAGTTTAACCTGAGTATTCTGCGTGCGCAACTGTTTTGCACCCGTTGTATTTGAACGTAGAGCCTATCACACCCGATCATCACGTGGTGTCTCAGCACGAAGAACTTTTGCAACGGTGCATACTCAGGGAGAACACTTCTTGATAATTTAGTGAGAGATCATCTTATAATGCTACCGTCAATCAAAGCAAGATAATATGCATAAAAAGATAAACATCACATGCAATCAATATAAGTGATATGATATGGCCATCATCATCTTGTGCTTGTGATCTCCATCTCCGAAGCACCGTCATGATCACCATCGTCACCGGCGCGACACCTTGATCTCCATCGTAGCATCGTTGTCGTCTCGCCAATCTTATGCTTCCACGACTATCACTACCGTTTAGTAATAAAGTAAAGCATTACATCGCGATTGCATTGCATACAATAAAGCGACAACCATATGGCTCCTGCCAGTTGCCGATAACTTGGTTACAAAACATGATCATCTCATACAATAAAATTCAGCATCATGCCTTGACCATATCCCATCACAACATGCCCTGCAAAAACAAGTTAGACGTCCTCTACTTTGTTGTTGCATGTTTTACGTGGCTGCTACGGGCTTAAGTAAGAACCAATCTCACCTACGCATCAAAACCACAACGATAGTTTGTCAAATAGACTCCGTTTTAACCTTCGCAAGGACCGGGCGTAGCCATACTTGGTTCAACTAAAGTTGGAGAGGCAGTCGCCCGCAAGCCATCTCTGTGCAAAGCACGTCGAGGGAACCGGTCTCGCGTAAGCGTACGCGTAAGGTTGGTCCGGGTCGTCTCGTCCAACAATACCGCTGAACCAAAATATGACATGCTGGTAGGCAGTATGACTTGTATCGTCCACAACTCACTTGTGTTCTACTCGTGCATATAACATCAACATCATTAACCTAGGCTCGGATGCCACTGTTGGGTTTCGTAGTAATTTCAAAAATTTTCCTACGCGCACACAGGATCATGTGATGCATAGCAACGAGAGGAGAGTATTGTCTACGTACCCAACGCAGACCAACTGCGGAAGCAATGACACGACGTAGAGGAAGTAGTCGTACGTCTTCACGATCCAACCGATCAAGCACCGAAACTACGGCACCTCCGAGTTCGAGCACACGTTCAGCTCGATGACGATCCCCGGACTCCGATCCAGCAAAGTGTTGGGGAAGAGTTTCGTCAGCACGACGGCGTGGTGACGATCTTGATGAACTACAGCAGCAGGGCTTCGCCTAAACTCCGCTACAGTATTATCGAGGAATATGGTGGCAGGGGGCACCGCACACGGCTAAGGAATCGATCACGTGGATCAACTTGTGTCAACTTGTGTGTTTAGAGGTGCCCCTGCCTCCGTATATAAAGGAGGAGAGGAGGGGAGGCTGGCCGGCCAAAGAGGGAGGCGCAGGAGAGTCCTACTCCCTCTGGGAGTAGGATTCCTCCCCCCAATCCTAGTCCAACTAGGATTCCTCGGAGGAGAAGGGAGAGAGGGGGGCCGGCCACCTTCTCCTAGTCCTAATAGGACTAGGGGAGGGGAAAGAGGCGCAGCCACCTTGGGCTGCCCCTTTCTCCTTTCCACTAAGGCCCATGATGGCCCATATGGCTCCCGGGGGGTTCCGGTAACCTCCCGGTAACCCGGTAAAATCCCGATTTCACCCGGAACACTTCCGATGTCCAAACATAGGCTCCCAATATATCAATCTTTACGTCTCGACCATTTCGAGACTTCTCGTCATGTCCGTGATCACATCCGGGACTCCGAACAACCTTCGGTACATCAAAATGCATAAACTCATAATATAACTGTCATCGTAACCTTAAGCGTGCGGACCCTACGGGTTCGAGAACAATGTAGACATGACCGAGACATGTCTCTGGTCAATAACCAATAGCGGGACCTGGATGCCCATATTGGCTCCTACATATTCTACGAAGATCTTTATCGGTCAGACCGCATAACAACATACGTTGTTCCCTTTGTCATCGGTATGTTACTTGCCCGAGATTCGATCGTCGGTATCCAATACCTAGTTCAATCTCGTTAACGGCAAGTCTCTTTACTCGTTCCGTAATACATCATCTCACAACTAACATATTAGTTGTAATGCTTGCAAGGCTTATGTGATGTGTATTACCGAGAGGGCCCAGAGATACCTCTCCGACAATCGGAGTGACAAATCCTAATCTCGAAATACGCCAACCCAACATCGACCATTGGAGACACCTGTAGCACTCCTTTATAATCACCCATTTACGTTGTGACGTTTGGTAGTACCCAAAGTGTTCCTCCGGTAAACGGGAGTTGCATAATCTCATAGTCGTAGGAACATGTATAAGTCATGAAGAAAGCAATAGCAACATACTAAACGATCAGGTGCTAAGCTAATGGAATGGGTCATGTCAATCAGATCATTCTACTAATGATGTGACCTCGTTAATCAAATAACAACTCATTGTTCATGGTTAGGAAACATAACCATCTTTGATTAACGAGCTAGTCAAGTAGAGGCATACTAGTGACACTCTGTTTGTCTATGTATTCACACATGTATTATGTTTCCGGAAAATACAATTCTAGCATGAATAATAAACATTTATCATGATTATAAGGAAATAAATAATAACTTTATTATTGCCTCTAGGGCATATTTCCTTCAGTATCAGTTGAAATCTATCCAGTGTATTTTTATATTATATTGCTTTCTTTAAAAAGAGCAATTACTCTACTTTCAAGCTCTATAAATGCAGGACAAGTTATCTACTGCGAAAGAGACTATTATATCTCTGAGCCGTTGAAAAACTTCTACCGGTTTAAATCACAGTCAAATATGGAGAATCTGAAGCCAAATCCTCGAGTCGTCTTAAGACCTGGGGGCTACAATGATGTGACTCAGCAAATGTTTTAAACGGTTTCAATGCATTCAAGAACTCCGGGTCGTTGGAGGGAAAAATAACCCGGCCCCGGAGATTACTGCTCTATCGATGAAATTTTAAAGACCGTCAGAAAGATGTCCGGCTTAAAAAGAAGAATTTTGGATTAAAATCCGGTTCAAGGTAAATTTGTCTCTTACAAAGCTTTGAAACTCTCAATTTCCGGTTAAAAAATTTATCTCTCACAAAATTCGAGTTCTCAGATAAAATTAAAGGGACCAAAAAGAGTCTGTTGCAAAGCACAACTCACATATAGGTACCCGCCTCTATGGTCACTTGGGGGCTTCCTATTCAAACATAGGTCGTATTCGAACCAAAGAGAACATAGCTGTCGGTACCCTTTTGATCGGCACACTGCCAAACTCACTAGGGGGCTTCTTGATCGTATTCGAATCATAGCTCAACCCCTTTTGGGTCCGACGTGGATCGTATTCGAATCAACGTCGTTAAACAACTCTCAAGGTCATTTGGGGGCTTCCTATTCAAACATAGGTCGTATTCGAACCAAAGAGAACATAGCTGTCGGTACCCTCTTGATCGGCAACGCCAAAGCCACTTGGGGCTACATGTTCGTATTCGAATCCTAGCTTAACCCCTTTGGAACGATTTACTGATCGTATTCGAATCAGAAGCCTTGATTTTCTTTTTGTCTGGATTAAGTTTTTTGAACACAATCTTTTGGGTTTTGAGACTTTTTGCTCATATCTGAAGCATATATATGTGGTTTCTATTAACCCGCCCTGGCTTTCGACGAACAAGTCACCAGCATATGACAATATTAATACTTGGAAGGTTTGACTTCTAAGTTTTGGGTTATCACCCTTACTGCACAGGAATCATAAGCCGGCAATACGATTCAATGTCACAGGTATGATATTGTTTATACATGATTATGTTTAAACCAGCCCTGGCTTTTGACGTTAAGTTGCTAAGGCATATGTTGTTTAAACTCTATGCAGGATTTGCACAACTATGACTTATATAAATGGTTAAGTCCAATCATTATCAAAATTGATGCTTCAAAATGATTATCTGTTCTGGATTTTCTCAAAGGCTATAAGCCGTCGGGTTATAAAAATTCCGGCTTACAATGAATGCGCATTAAGTCTCCATCGGCCAAGAGCCGCCGAGTATTTAAACTCCGAATTTACTTGTCAATAGATAAGGTATTCAAAGTCACTTTGGCGCAATGGCTAATATTTTATCAATGGATATGATTTATTCTACAAATGGAAGGAATAGTCCCGAGTCGTTGCAGGCTTACGACCCGGCACTTGGGGGCTACATTATTCAGATTAAGATTATATCAAATATGCAAGTCCCATGTCACTGCCAGCATGC
Source organism: Triticum dicoccoides (assembly GCF_002162155.2). Taxonomy (NCBI): domain Eukaryota; kingdom Viridiplantae; phylum Streptophyta; class Magnoliopsida; order Poales; family Poaceae; genus Triticum; species Triticum dicoccoides. Next base: position 197,758,099 of record NC_041392.1, read on the forward strand.
ACCATGGCACTTGGGGGCTAATGTAAAGTCATTTTTTGATCAACTTATTGAAGACCCGACTCATCACATCATAGTGAGCCGGCCCTTGGGGGCTACCAATTACTCCTGTCAACAATTCAAGTCTACATGATCATACATACAAAGTCCCTGCTCATTATTGCATAATGACCCGGCCCTTGGGGGCTACACTGGTTGAAATTTTATGAGCATAAGGCAATTACAAGTCCCAGGTTGCTGCAAGCATGACAACCCGACACTTGGGGGCTACAGGTGACATGCATATAAGGGAGAAAAAAATCTTCAAATTCTCAGTTTGGAGTAGACCAGATTAACCCGGTGTCTGCAACAATCATGACCCGGCATTATTTATTTATAACCCGGCAATTTTGGCAATCATAAATCGGCAAGATCTACATCTTTAAGCCGGCTGAATAACAGTTGAATATTTCAAGACCAATATTTTTTTCAAGTCGGAGCATTGAAGGCCGACTCAAATGGATTATTTCTTATAATATTTCTCTACAAGAGCCAATGTCAGCAAATTGGTTATGAAGCTGGCCTATTGACTCTGATTTTTTTAGAAGAAGTGCCTGGATTTTTTTTGCATTGGCAAGGTTTGGACATATCTGTTAAAAGAGATTTGCTATAAGATCTTCAGTATGCATCCAGGAGGAAATGACAAGGACTTAAAGATGATCAGGTGCCGGTTCAGGAAAATATTTAACCCGGAGTGCAACCTATCAAATTTGTTCTTGTGTTTATTTTACAGGATCAGTTTAACATGGATAAATCCAAATTAAACTGGGGGCTAATGTCGGGGATATACCCCACGATATGACCCGGCCGAAAGTATGACCTGGCCGGGCTTGGCGTTTTCATTGGTAACCCGCCGGAGTGGCGACTTACGAGCTTGGCGACTCACGGATGGCCCTAACGGCGGGTCAGATAGAAGACTAGGCCCAAGGCCCAGAAGGCCGGCTCATGTTATGGTGGGCCAGTTTACGAGGGAAGGCATAAGGAGTTTTCCCTTAAGGGGGCATACTAGGATTCCACTTGTAATAGACTAGTCCTAATCCTAATAGGACTCCACATGTAACCCGCCCCTTCAACTTATATAAGGAGGGGCAGGGCACCCCAAAGACGAGCAAGAAGCAATAATCTTATGGCTAAACACAAAGAGCCGGTTTACCGGCGACTCCCTCATGATGATAATGAGACCTAGCCACAAACAGCATGTAGGGTTATTACCGGATGATGTTTCCCAGGGCCCGAAGCTGTCTAAATCTTTGTCGTGCGTGTTGCGTCTCTCGATTCCGCTCAACCCCTCTCAAGCTACCACATAGATGCATTGGCCTCACGACTAAGTCCTCACACTAGGACATCTGCCGTGACAATTCCACGACAATATGGTGTCGCTTTATTGTATGAAATGCAATCACCATGTAATTGCTTTACTTTATCACTAAGCGATAGCGATAGTCGTAGAAGCAATAGTTGGCGAGACGAAAACGATGCTTCGATGGATATCAAGGTGTCAAGCCGGTGATGATGGTGATCATGACGGTGCTTTGGAGATGGAGATCAAAGGCACAAGATAATGATGGCCATATCATATCACTTATATTGATTGTATGTGATGTTTATCCTTTATGCATCTTATTTTGCTTAGTTCAGCGGTAGCATTATAAGATGATCTCTCACTAAATTTCAAGGTATAAGTGTTCTCCCTGAGTATGCACCGTTGCTATAGTTGTCGTGCCGACACACCACGTGATGATCGGGTGTGATAAGCTCTACGTTCACATACAACGGGTTAAACTTGACGAGCCTAGCATATGCAGATATGGCCTCGGAACACTGGAGACCGAAAGGTCAAGCGTGAATCATGTAGTAGATATGATCAACATAGTGATGTTCACCATTGAAAACTACTCCATCTCACGTGATGATCGGACATGGTTTAGTTGATATGGATCACGTGATCACTTAGATGATTAGAGAGATGTCTATCTAAGTGGGAGTTCTTAAGTAATTTGATTAATTGAACTTTAATTTATCATGAACTTAGTACCTAATAGTATTTTGCATGTCTATGTTGTTGTAGATAGATGGCCCGTGTTGTTGTTCCGTTGAATTTTAATGCATTCCTAGAGAAAGCTAAGTTGAAAGATGATGGTAGCAATTACACGGACTGGGTTCGTAACTTGAGGTTTATCCGCATTGCTGCGCAGAAGAATTACGTCTTGGAAGCACCGCTAGGTGACAAACCCGCTGCAGGAGCAACACCAGATGTTATGAACACCTGGCAGAGCAAAGCTGATGACAACTCGATAGTTCAGTGTGCCATGCTTTACGGCTTAGAATCGGGACTTCAACGACGTTTTGAACGACATGGAGCATATGAGATGTTCTAGGAGTTGAAGTTAATATTTCAAGCAAATGCCCAGATTGAGAGATATGAAGTCTCCAATAAGTTCTACAGCTGCAAGATGGAGGAGAACAGTTCTGTCAGTGAACATATACTCACAATGTCTGGGTACCACAACCACTTGACTCAACTGGGAGTTAATCTTCCTGATGATAGTGTCATTGACAGAGTTCTTCAATCACTGCCACCAAGCTACAAGAGCTTCGTGATAAACTATAATATGAAAGGGATGGATAAGACGATTCCTAAGCTCTTCGCAATGCTAAAGGCTGCGGATGTAGAAATCAAGAAGGAGCATCAAGTTTTGATGGTCAACAAGACCACCAGTTTCAATAAAAAGGTAAAGGGAAGAAGGGGAACTTCAAGAAGAAACCCAAGTCTGGACCTAAGGTTGAGACTGAGTGCTTCTACTGCAAAGGAACTGGTCACTAGAAGCGGAACTGCCCCAAGTATTTAGCAGAGAAAAAGGATGGCAAAGTGAAAGGTATATTTGATATACATGTTATTGATGTGTACCTTACTAATGCTCGCAGTAGTGCCTGGGTATTTGATACTAGTTCAGTTGCTAACATTTGCAACTCGAAACAGGGGCTACGGATCAAGCGAAGATTGGCTAAGGACGAGGCGACGATGCGCGTGGGAAATGGTTCCAAAGTCGATGTGATCGCCGTCGGCACGCTACCTCTACATCTACCTTCGGGATTAATATTAGACCTAAATAATTTTTATTTAGTGCCAGCGTTGAGCATGAACATTATATCTGGATCTTGTTTGATGCGAGACGGTTATTCATTTAAATCAGAGGATAATGGTTGTTCTATTTATATGAGTAATATATTTTATGGTCATGCACCCCTGATGAGTGGTCTATTTTTACTAAATCTTGATAGTAGTGATACACATGTTCATAGTATTGAAGCCAAAAGATACAGAGTTGATAATGATAGTGCAACTTATTTGTGGCACTGCCGTTTAGGTCATATTGGTGTAAAGCGCATGAAGGAACTCTATTCTGATGGACTTCTGGAATCACTTGATTATGAATCACTTAGTACTTGCGAACCATGCCTCATGGGCAAGATGACTAAAACTCCATTCTCCGGAACAATGGAGCGAGCAACAGAGTTATTGGAAATCATACATACTGATGTATGTGGTCCAATGAACATTGAAGATCGCGACGGATATCGTTATTTTCTCACCTTCACAGATGATTTGAGCAGATATGGGTATATCTACTTAATGAAACATAAGTCTAAAACATTTGAAAAGTTAATAGAATTTCAGAGTGAAGTGGAAAATCATCATAAAAAGAAAATCAAGTTTCTACGATCTGATCGTGGAGGCGAATATTTGAGTTATGAGTTTGGACTTCATTTGAAATAATGCGGAATAGTTTCGCAACTCACGCCACCTGGAAACACCACAGCGTAATGGTGTGTCCAAACGTCGTAGTCGCACTTTACTGGATATGATGTGATCTATGATGTCTCTCACTGATTTACCGCTATCCTTTTGGGGTTACTCTTTAGAGATAGCTACATTCACATTAAATAGGGCACCATCTAATTCCGTCGAGACGACACCTTATGAACTGTGGTTTGGCAACAAACCCAAGTTGTCATTTCTTAAAGTTTGGGGCTGCGATGGTTATGTGAAAAAGCTCCAACCTGATAAGCTCAAACCCAAATCAGAGAAATATGTCTTGATAGGATACCCAAAGGGGACTGTTGGGTACACCTTCTATCAAGATCCGAAGGCAAGATATTCGTTGCTAAAAATGGATCCTTTCTAGAGAAGGAGTTTCTCTTGAAAGAAGTGAGTGGGAGGAAAGTAGAACTTGACGAGGTAATTGTACCTTCTCCCTTATTGGAAAGTAGTTCATCACTGAAATCAGTTCTAGAGATTCCTACACCAGTAAGTGAGGAAGCTAATGATGATGATCATGAAACTTCCGATCAAGTTACTACCAAACCTCGTAGGTCAACCAGAGTAAGATCCGCACCAGAATGGTATGGTAATCCTGTTCTGGAAGTCATGTTACTTGACCATGACGAACCTACGAACTATGAGGAAGCGATGATGAGCCCAGATTCCGCAAAACGGCTTGAAGCCATGAAATCTGAGATGGGATCCATGTATGAAAACAAAGTGTGGACTTTGGTTGACTTGCCCGATGATCGGCAGGCCATAGAGAATAAATGGATCTTCAAGAAGAAGACTGACGCTGACGGTAATGTTACTATCTACAAAGCTCGACTTGTTGCGAAAGGTTTTTGACAAGTTCAAGGAGTTGACTATGATGAGACCTTCTCACCCGTAGCGATGCTTAAGTCCGTCTGAATCATGTTAGCAATTGCCGCATTTTATGATTATGAAATTTGGCAAATGGATGTCAAAACTGCATTCCTTAATGGATATCTTAAAGAAGAGTTGTATATGATGCAACCAGAAGGTTTTGTCGATCCAAAAGGTGCTAACAAAGTGTGCAAGCTCCAGCGATCCATTTATGGACTGGTGCAAGACTCTCGGAGTTGGAATATACACTTTAATAGTGTGATCAAAGCATATGGTTTTATACAGACTTTTGGAGAAGCCTGTATTTACAAGAGAGTGAGTGGGAGCTCAGTAGCATTTATGATATTATATGTAGATGACATATTGTTAATCGGAAATGATACTCAATTCCTGAATAGCATAAAAGGATACTTGAATAAGAATTTTTCAATGAAAGACCTCAGTGAAGCTTCTTATATATTGGGCATCAAGATCTATAGAGATAGATCAAGATGCTTAATTGGACTTTCACAAAGCACATACCTTGATAAAGTTTTGAAAAGGTTCAAAATGGATTAGGCAAAGAAAGGGTTCTTTCCTGTATTACAAGGTGTGAAGTTGAGTCAGACTCGATGCCCAACCACTACAGAAGATAGAGAGAAAATGAAAGGTGTTCCCTATGCTTCAGCCATAGGCTCTATCATGTATGCAATGTTGTGTACCAGACCTGATGTGTGCCTTGCTATAAGTTTAGCGGGGAGGTACCAAAGTAATCCAGGAGTGGATCACTGGACAGCGGTCAAGAACATCCTGAAATACCTAAAAAGGACTAAGGATATGTTTCTCGTATATGGAGGTGACAAAGAGCTCGTCGTAAACGGTTACGTCAATGCAAGCTTTGACATTGATCCAGATGACGCCAAGTCACAAACTGGATACGTGTTTTTATTAAATGGTGGAGCTGTCAGTTGGTGCAGTTCCAAGAAGAGCGTCGTGGTGGGATCTACATGTGAAGCGGAATACATAGCTGCTTCGTAAGCAGCAAATGAAGGAGTCTGGATGAAGGAGTTCATATCCGATCTAGGTTTCATACCTAGTGCATCGGGTCCAATGAAAATATTTTGTGACAATACTGGAGCAATTGCCTTGGCAAAGGAATCCATATCTCACAACAGAACCAAACACATCAAGAGACGCTTCAATTCCATCCACGATCAAATCAAGGAGGGAGACATAGAGATTTGCAAGATACATACGGATCTGAATGTTGCAGACCCGTTGACTAAGCCTCTCTCACGAGCAAAACATGATCAGCACCAAGACTCCATGGGTGTTAGAATCATTACAATGTAATCTAGATTATTGACTCTAGTGCAAGTGGGAGACTGAAGGAAATATGCCCTAGAGGCAATAATAAAGTTGTTATTTATATTTCCTTATATCATGATAAATGTTTATTATTCATGCTAGAATTGTATTAACCGAAAACTTAGTACATGTGTGAATACATAGACAAACAGAGTGTTACTAGTTTGCCTCTACTTGACTAGCTCATTGAATCAATGATGGTTATGTTTCCTAACCATAGACATGAATTGTCATTTGATTAACGGGATCACATCATTAGAGAATGATGTGATTGACTTGACCCATCCGTTAGCTTAGCACGATGATCATTTAGTTTGTTGCTATTGCTTTCTCCATAACTATACATGTTCCTACGACTATGAGATCATGCAACTCCCGAATACCGGAGGAACACTTTGTGTGCTATCAAACGTCACAATGTAACTAGGCGATTATAAAGGTGCTCTACAGGTATCTCCGATGGTGTTTTTTGAGTTGGCATGGATCAAGATTAGGATTTGTCACTCCGATTGTCGGAGAGGTATCTCTGGTCCCTCTCGGTAATGTACATCACAATAAGCCTTGCAAGAAATGTAGCTAATGAGTTAGTTACGCGATGTAGCATTACGGAACGAGTAAAGAGACTTGCCGGTAACGAGATTGAACTAGGTATTGAGATACCGACGATCGAATCTCGGGCAAGTAACATACCGATGACAAAGGAAACAACAGATACCGTTATGCGGTTTGACCGATAAGGATCTTCGTAGAATATGTAGGATCCGATATGAGCATCTAGGTTCCTCTATTGGTTATTGACCGGAGACATGTCTCGGTCATGTCTACATAGTTCTCGAACCCGTACGGTCCGCACGCTTAGCGTTCAGTGACGGTCGGTATTATGATTGTATGTGTTTTGATGTACCGAAGGTAGTTCGAAGTCCCGGATTTGATCATGGACATGACGAGGATTCTCAAAATGGTCGAGACGTAAAGATCGATATATTGGAAGCCTATGTTTGGACATCGGAATGGTTCTGAGTGGTTCGGGCATTTTTCCGGAGTACCGGGAGGTTACCGGAAACCCCCCGGGAGTATATGGGCCTTATTGGGCCTTAGTGGAATATAGGAGAGGGAAGGGAAAAGAGGGAGGTGCGCCCCAAGCCCAATCCAAATTGGGAAGGGGTCGCCCCCCCTTTCCTTCCTCCCTCTCTCCTCCTTCCTTCCTCTCCTACTCCTACTTGGAAGGGGGGATCCTACTCCCGGAGGGAGTAGGACTCCCCTAGGGCGCGCCATAGAGAGGGTCGGCCCTCCCCCTCCTCCACTCCTTTATATACAGGGGATGGGGCACCCCATGGACACACAAGTTGATCATTGATCTTTTAGTCGTGTGCAGTGCCCCCCTCCACCATAATCCACCTCGGTTATATCGTAGCGGTGCTTAGGCGAAGCCCTGTTCCGGTAGCATCATCATCACCGTCATCACACCGTCGTGCTGACGAAACTCTCCCTCGGAGCTCTACTAGATAATGAGTTCGCGGGACGTCACCGAGCTGAATGTGTGCAGATAGCGGATGTGCCGTACCTTCGGTGCTAGATCGGTCGATCGTGAAGATGTACGACTACATCAACCGCGTTGTCATAATGCTTCCGCTTATGGTCTACGAGGGTACGTCGACGATACTCTCCCCTCTCGTTGCTATGCATCACCATGATCTTGCGTGTGCGTAGAAAAAAAATTAAATTACTGCTTTCCCCAACAATATTGGCTTTATTCAACACTTTATAAGAGTAAATATAGATATGATAATTTGGAGAAAAAATAGAGGATGAGGAAGATAAGATGTAGAGTGATGCTACATAAGTAACATGTCAATGTAAATACAATGACTCATGTGTAGGATCGAAAGTATGTCTAGTGGGGGGTGATTAGACTACTTGACCAAATAAAAATCTATCATTTTCCCAATTATAGTTGTTGGCATTTTTTTGGCAATTAGCGTAAGTGAAGCTATCAACCTACACACGCAATTCTAAGAGTATAGCAATGGAATGTAAAACATTGCATATGAAGGTAAAGAGAAGGGTTTGGAGAAAGCAAACGTAATGGAGACACGGATATTTTTGGCGTGGTTCTGATAGCTAGTGCTATCGTACGTCCACGTTGATGGAGACTTCAACCCACGAAGTGTAACGGTTGCGCGAATCCATGGAGGGATCCACCCACGAAGGGTCCACGAAGAAGCAACATTGTCTATCCTATCATGGCCATCTCCCACGAAGGACTTTCCTCACTCAGGTAGATCTTCACGAAGTAGGCGATCTCCTTGCCCTTACAAACTTCTTGGTTCAACTTCACATCTCGATGGAGGCTCCCAAGCGACACCTAACCAATCTAGAAGACACCACTCTCCAAAAGGTAATAGACGGTGATTTGATGATGAAATCCTTGCTCTTGTGCTTCAAATGGTAGTCTCCCCAACACTCAACTCTCTCTCACGGATTAGGCTATGGTGGAAGAAGGATTTGAGTGGAAAGCAACCTGGGGAAGGCGAGAAATCAAGGTTAAAATGGCTGGAATGGAATCTCTTGATCTCAACACATGAGAGGTGGTTCTCTCTCAGAAAATGAATGGTGAAAGTGTAGGCACATTCTGATCGCTCTCCTCAATGAAGAAGAATGGGTGGAGGGGTATATATAGCCTCCACACAAAATCCAACCGTTACACACTTTTTCTCTCGGTGGCACCGATTAGGAAACTCGAAGGCACCGATCTATTCAAAAATATGAACATTAGGAATCTCGGCGGGACCGACTGGAACAACTCGGCGGAACCAATGTGCTAGGGCTTAGGGAAAACTTCATCTCGGTGGCGCCGATTGCATCAACTCAGTGAGACCGAAGTGAAGCAATAATCAACAGAGAATCTATCAAGCCAACTCGGTGAGACTGATTGCAAGAACTCAGTAGGAGCAAAGTGAATGCAACAGATCATAGAGCGCTGGCAAGGCCATCTCGATAAGACTGAGATCTGTATCGGTGTGACTGAATCGTTACGGATTCTGGCAGTGGCTATGTCAAATGAACTCGGTGGCATAGAAGGAATCGGCGGGCTGAGTTTGGAATCAGGGTTTGGACACATTTGGATGGACAAAGTGGCTGAGGGTTTTGGAGTAATATCACTAAACACTTGAGCAAGTAGACCATTAAGCAACACCTCATCCCCTTTTAATAGTATTGGCTTTTCTAGGGACTCAATGCAATCTTGGATCACTAAAATAGAAATGAAGAGTATTGAGCTTTTGCTAATCTTTGTCTTTAGCATTTTGAGGGGTCCACATCTCTACTCCATGCGATGCCAATCATTAAACATCCTGAAATATTTATCTTGAATGGATATTAGTTCAATGAGCTATATTTTGTTATGAATTACCAAAACCACATGGGGATTAGTTGCACTTCCAGTCTCTCCCTTTTTGGTAATTGATGAGAACATATAGATGAAAGCTTCGACAAATGAGTAAATGAATGAAATACATCATCGCTTTGATAAGTATGTGATAAGCAAGAGCCCCCCCTAAAATTGTGCATTATTAAAAATTTATGTTTGAATGCAAATGCACAATCAATTAGGATCATGGGTCACTCTTCCATGTCACATACATCTTGGTGGAGCGCACAAAATGATATGAGTGAAGTAGTATGCACGCATCACCAAGGACATAAGTGAATAATAATGTAGAGATAAGCATTAAGCACACATTAAGCAAAGTATGATCAACCACACAACCAAACATAGTATCTCACGAGCATCAAACGGTCAAGTAGCACGGATCAAACAAACATAGTAGCAAAAAACTCAATAAAAAACAAAGAGCAAAAGCGAGACACACTCTCTCTCTCTCTCTCACTCGAAACCTAATGATCTATACACTTTCTCCCCCTTTAGCAACAAGTTACCAAAAAGCTCGAAAAGGTATAGACCTATACGTCTCACTAGGCACGATCCTCTGGAGCTCATGAAGGGGTCTTCTGGCTTGTGGCTCCAGTGTGTGTAGATGGCGTGGAGAGAACTGCATCTACAAATGCCTCTGTTGATGTCTGTTGAACTGGTGGTGTAGACATTGGAGGCGGCACTATAGCAATAGTGGCAGGTGCAGAGTGAGTGGTCCTCATGTCTGCAACTGGCACGGCTGAAGACCTGGGTGCACTCAGCATAGTCTGAAATCCCTCTTAGTAGTGGGGTGCTCATCTCCATTCTCAGCATCATCTCTAAGCTTCTCCACAATAGACTGAATCTCTGTGACCTTGACATCAAGATTGTACATCTTGTCCTCCACAATCCACTCTAAACGCTCCTGGTTCTTGGCTAAGTTGGCCAGATTTTGCTCAATCATCAGTGTTGCTTCCAGTAGGTATGTCATTTGGTCTTGCTTTGTCTTGAGATTTGCAATGGGTGCATTTGGAGATGTAGCTTTTTTTGTTGCTTTTGCTGATGCTGCTTGAGCCTTCTCTTGAGCCTCAACAAATGTGGGGTGTGAGGGATCCATCACCACCACATTATCCTCGAACTCTGGCTGAAGAGGAAGGTTCTCATGATCTTGTAGATATGTGTCTATACCAACTTTGGAGTTGATAAGCATATGAATGTGTAGGGAATATCCACAAGACCTCTTCTGGTCAGCAGCTATCCTCTTGATCGTCTCAACAATCAAACTCATAACCTTGAACTTCTGATGTGGGGAGTCAAATAAGTGAAGCAACTTGATGGAGTGGCCACGTATCATCTTGTCATCTCTAGACTTGGGCAAAAGAGTATGCCTCAAGATAGTGTTGGTGGTGGCCAAACCAACTAGCAAATGATATATAGAACCAAGTTTGTGACTCTCAAGATTCTTTGGTGGGATTTCCTTGTACATATTTTCCATTGAGTTGTGGTTCATCTTGGGCTTCCCATAACATCAATATCATCCTCATCATCCTCAGGAGCACCAATGAGTGCAGCCAACTCTGAGATGGTTGACTGATTCTTGGAACCCTCAGCCATCCATGCAATTCTCCCATATAGATAGAAGTGTGTTCTGGAGTAGAATTGAATGATCATATCATCATTCCACTTGGTGAGCTTCTCGCCAACAAAGGAATCAACTTCGGCTAGTCTAAAACTCTCATGAACATGGGGAAAATAATCTTCATTTGCATCAATGTACTTCTAGTTCACCCACTTCATATCACTGACAATGGGCTTCTTATCAAGCAAAACTATCTCATAGAAATCTTGTTGTTCTCTGGTGTGGAAATGATAGTCACAAGCAGTCCTCCTCTTGATAGAATAGGGATCCTCTCTCATCCACTCACGCGGACCCTTGTCTTTCCCGAGCATCATGTTTTCTACAACTGGGTGTGCATTGTCATGGTCTGGGATCTTGGGCTTGAGCTTCCTGAGCACTAGTGGCGCATCATCATCTTGAACTTCAGGCACTGGGGCCTTGTTCTTCTCAGTAGCTGAAATATTTGTTGTAAACCTTTTTGGTGGAGAGACCTTGGGCTTTGACTTGGGCTTGGAGGGAGCAGCAGCTGACTTCATAACATATGCCATGAGTTTCTGTGTCTTAGCTGGAGGTGCAGCGGGCTCATCATCATCATCATCATCATCATCATCATCTTCCCTCATGGAAGGCTTGCCAGGCACTATAGCGGTTGTTTTACTAGCCCTTTTCTTCCTCTTACTTGCAGTAACTTTTTCACCACTTGACTCCTCAAGTGTGAAAGTCATGGTTTCCTTTGGAGCTGAAGCTTTGCTTTCCTTTGACAATGCCACTTTTCTAACCACATTTCTTTCCTCGGCACTTGGCCTAGAACTAGCTGTAGAGCCATATTCCTTGCTTAGAACTGCCTTTTTCTTTGATGTGGCATCTCCAGCCACAAAGCCTTCATCCTCACTATCTGAGGTTTTCTTCTTTGTTCTTGTGGCAGCCTTCGGAAAATCTGGAGAACTCCTTTCCCCCTCATAGTAGCTCTCATTGGTACTAGAGCCCTCACCGAGATCAACATTTTGTTCTGACACACTTTGACTGTCACTTGCACTTGACATCTTTGCAGACAAACCCTATGAATAGATGGGTATGGGAAGAGTAGACGAGTTATCACAAAAAGCAGATAATTTTGCAAAAATAGAGTTCAAACTTTAGTTTTAGTTCTCCATAGAAAACATTTCGGAGCTACCGAGTTGATCATTTCCATGGCACTAAAGCACTCACAAAGCCTAAACACACCATTTCGGCTGGACCAAATTGGGTTTTGGTGGTTTCGAGTTGCTAGGGTTTCACTGAGACTTTACTTTTGGTGGAATCGAGTAGTACATTTTGGTGGAACGGAGATGTACTTGTGCAATAGCCAGGGCCAATTGGTGGGACCGAAAATCTCAATTCGGTCGGTCCAAGATGAGTTTGGCAGAAACCTAAACTTAAGGTTTTTCTTTGAATCTATTCTAACAAATTTGTCTGGTGAATGGATGAATATCTAACGTGGCAAGATACTAGGAAAATTCCTTGTGCATTGAATCAGAGGAAGAAAGCATGAGGAGATCGAATCTCACCCTAACTCGGTGGAGATCCTCTACGGCGGCAACCGTGGAGTCGATTCCGTTGACGGTGGTGGATTCCAGTGGCGAAGGCGCACAGGAGACGACGGTGATGATCCAAAGACCAAGGGGGTGGCAACAATGGGGCGGGGGCTCGAGATATTTGAAGAAGTTTTCAACCATACAGGCCACAAGGTATGTATACCCATGTGCTGACGGTGGCACCGAGTGGAATGAATCGGTGGCACCGAGATGTGCAACTACGTGCAGTTATAACAAATCAGTGGGACCGAGTCGGTCTAATCAATAGCACCGAGATGAAAACCTAGATTAATCTAAATGCTTTCGGTGGGACCGAGTTTAAGTGGATTGGTCTGACCGAAAATCAATAGAAGGTTTTCGAGGGCAGCCCTTGACGGATCGGTGGCTTCGAGTGCTCCTCAACCGGAGGTCCAAAATGAACTTGTTCAATTTTTGTGATATAGCATGAATAGAGTTTGAGACAAGAAGAACATAGATAGCTAGAGAAAGTTCTTAGGCGTTCTTGCACATCCATTTGGCCAATAAAACCAAGACAATCAAAACAACAAATGGATGTCCTCGAATAGAGAGAATATGCAACCAACATGCTCACACAATAAGGTAGCAAATGAAACATGTGTCAAAGCATGAACAATCAATTCTAGCATCTATCAAGCAATTGGCGATGACTAGGTCATCTATATATGAGTATATTGACTTAGGAGTCAAATGAGAACATTTGATCATATGTCATACTAATCGTTTAAGCACAAGTGGGGTTACCACTTTTACATAAAGTATCAATGTGTTCACACTATTAGAGTTGCTTTAGCTCAATTTTTAGAGCAAAGCTCCCCCTAAATGTGATAACCCCCCAAAGAGGGATGAACTAACCTTGGGTTTTGTCGATGACTTCATTTAGATAGTGAAGATGTGGATGCTCAATGTTGATGTAGATCATTTGTAGCAATCCTTTGGAGTGTTGCACTTTCAATACCTACATGGGTTAGTCCCACAAGGAACATACAAGGATATACATAGACATAGAGTGAATTGCACATATGCTGATGTCCATGAAAGCATTAGGTTACCTTGTCCCTTATCTTACCAACAAGAGGGTTTGTGGCTCCATGAACTAGTGCAAGATATGAAGGTTGATTGCATAAGCCCTTGCCAATACCAATATGAGTGAAGTATGTTGGCGGAGACAACCTCAAGAACATTCTAGTTCTTCTTCTTTGGGACCCACATCAACTTGATGGGAATCCTTGGAGTTATCGTTGAACTTGATAAAGTAGAGCTTGATGTAGTCTTGGGAACCCACTTGACCATGGCCTTAGGATCTTCTTCAATGATTCAATCTCTTCTTGAAGCTTGTCCTTGCCTTTTAGCTTGTGGTCTTGTGGTGGAAGATCATATTGAGCTTGTGTTCCCTCAAAACAAGTGGGGTCATACTTCTCTTGTTGAGGAACAAACTTCGCCTTGGGGTATTGATATGCTTCCCATTCGACTCCACTGGCATTGAACTTTTGTTCAAAACCAACACCTTGATTCTTCCGGTGCCTTCATTGCTTGTGTACAATTTCCTCAAATTGCTTACTCCCAGCAAGGCTCTTGTAAACACATTTCTCTATAATTCCCTTCAATAAGCTATTTTCTTGCTCAACTGTAACTTGGCTAAGAGAATCATTAGTGGAATCAAGAGAATTACTAGAAGCAACAACATTGGATTTAGCATGGTTATTGTTACTACTAGAAGAAGAATATTTCTTGCTCTTGTTGCTAAATTTTACTTGTGGCATATAAGTAGACAAGAGGAGATGTTTGGCAATGTAAGAAGAACTCTTATTTCGAAGACCGTCATTGATAGCTTTTAGAAACTCATGCTCTAGCTCTAAATTTAGCTTCTTGAAGCGTAGCTTCTCATGAGTCCTTAGGAGCTCTCTATGATCCTCTTGAGTTGTTCATGAGCTAACTTAAGAATGTTATATTCTTTAGTTAGACGCCCAATCTCCTTCTTATCATTGTCATTCATTTCATCTAGATTAGCATGATTACTAGCAAGTTGATTATAGTTTTTATCACTAGTTTTGTCAACAAGTAAATCATTATCACCTAGAAAATCATCTTCATCACTATCAAAATCAAGATACTAGGGGTGTGATACCTTAGGGCCTTTAGCCATGAAGCATCTTCCAATTCTTTATTTGGTGAATCAAATATGTCATAGGAGTTGGATAACACTAGTGCAAGACAGGCAACGCCTTCATCTTGAGTGTAGTCGGAGTCGAAGTGATAGCTTCTCTCGGAGTAGTTGTTAGAGTCGAAACCGGAAACAACATGATCTGATGTCTTCGTCTTGTGTACCTCTTTGATGACTTGTCCTTCCTTTCTGAATTATTGCTTCTACGAGAGGGTCTTCGTTCATAACGATCATCTATACTCCTTGTCTCTCTTGGAGGTGATTCATATCTTCTACTCCTCCTTCTCAGCGAGTCTTCTCTTTTTTCTAGGGAGTCGTACACTCATTTGAGTAGTGTCCGGGTCTTCCACAATTGTAGAAATTATGATCATGACTAGAATATCTTTTGTCATTGTAGGACCTTGACTTGGAGCTTCTCTCTTTGCTTCTAATTGTGTAGAATTTGTTGAGGTTCTTCACCAATAAGCTCAATTCTTAATTGGACAGTTGCTTTTCGCTTGATATTGTAGGAGCATCACTTGAAGCTTTGTAAGCACCCCTTGACTTATTGTGAAGCTCTTCCTTATCTTTGAGAGACATCCCATGAGCAACAATTCTACCAATGACTTCTATGGGCTTGAGATCTTTGTAATTGGGCATCATTTGGATTAATGTGCACACATCTACGCTCTAAGGATCTTCTTGATGATGAATTTGTCAGTCATCTCTTCACTTCCTATGCCGGCAATCTCATTTGTGATGAGAGCAAACCTAGAGTACATTTCGGCGACTCCTTCACCATCCTTCATCTTGAACCTATCAAGTTGACTTTGAAGCACATCCAACTTGGATTCCTTGACGGACACTATAACTTCGTGCATATCAACCACAGTATCCCAAATTTCTTTGCATTCTCAAGACGGCTGATTTTGTTGAATTCTTCGGGGCACAATCCATTGAAGAGAATATCGCAAGCTTGAGCATTGTATTGCAACATCTTCAATTCTTCCATGGTTGCTTCATGATCCGGTTCTCTATCATCTTCAAAGAATTCACCATGCAAGCCAACACGCACAACAGCCCAAACAGCGGGGTTTTGACCAAGAATATGCATTTTCATCTTATGATTCCAACTAGCAAATTGTGTACCATCAAAATAAGGACCTCTATGGTGATAGTTACCCTCGCTAGACGCCATACTCTCCTAGGTTGTAAAACCAAGGCTATGATCACCAAAGCTATGGAAATCGAGGCTAGTGGAGACCAAAGCTCTGATACCACTTGTAGGATCGAAAGTATATCTAGAGGGGATGATTAGACTACTTGACCAAATAAAAATCTATCATTTTCCCAATTTTAGTTGTGGGCGGATTTTAGCAATTAGCATAAGTCAAGCAACCAACATACACATGCAATTCTAAGAGTATAGCAGCGGAATGTAAAACATTGCATATGAAGGCAAAGGGAAGGGTTTGGATAAAGCAGACGCAATGGAGACACGAAGATTTTTGGTCTGGTTCCGATAGGTAGTGCTATCATACGTTGATGCGGCTTGAAGCTACGTCGGTATTTCCCCAAAGAGGAAGGGATGATGCAGCACATCGACGGCAGGCATTTCCCTCAGATATGAAACCAAGGTTATCGAACCAGTAGGAGAACCAAGCAACACTACGTAAACAGCACCTGCACACAAATAACAAATACTCGCGACCCGACATGTAAAAGGGGTTGTCAATCCCTTTCTGGTAGCGGCTCCAGAAATTGGCAAACAGACGTGAGAGAGTAGTAAATATTGATAGATCGAACGCCAAATAAAATAAAGTGCAGTAGGGTATTTTTGTATTTTTGGTTTCATAGGTCTAAAAATAAAAGCAAAGGAAAATAGATTGCAAAGGCAAATAATATGAGAAAGAGACCGTAGATTTCACTAGTGGCTTCTCTCGAGAAAAATAGCAAACGGTGGGTAAACAAATTACTGTTGGGCAATTGATATAAATTCAAATAATCATGATGATATCCAGGCAATGATCATTACATAGGCATCACGTCCAAGATTAGAAGACCGACTCCTGCCTGCATCTACTACTATTACTCCACACATCGGCTGCTATCCAGCATGCCTCTAGTGTATTAAGTTCATGGAGAAACAGAGTAATGCAATAAGAATGATGGCATGATGTAGACAAGATCTATTTATGTAGAAATAGACCCCATCTTTGTACCCTTAGTAGCAACGATGCATATGTGTCGGTTTCCCTTCTGTCACTGGAATCAAGCACCGTAAGATCGAACCCACTACAAAGCACCTCTTCCCATTGCAAGATAAATAGATCAAGTTGGCCAAACAAAACCCAAATATCGGAGAAGAAATATGAGGCTATAAGCAATCATGCATATAAGAGATCAAAGAAACTCAAATAACTTTCATGGATAAAAAGAGATAGATCTAATCATAAACTCAAAGTTCATCGGATCCCAACAAACACACCGCAAAAAGAGTTACATCATATGGATCTCCAAGAGACCATTGTATTGAGAATCAAACGAGAGAGAAGAAGCCATCTAGCTACTAACTACGGACCTGAAGGTCTACAAAGAACTACTCACGTATCATCGGAGAGGCACCAATGGAAGTGGTGAACCCCTCTGTGATGGTGTCTAGATTGGATCCGGTGGTTCTGGACTCTGTGGCGGCTGGAATTGATTTTCGTCGACTCCCCTAGGGTTTCTGGAATATTGGGGTATTTATAGAGTAAAGAGGCGGTCCGGGGGCACCCGAGGTGGGCACAACCCACCAGGGCGCACCTGGGCCTCTAGGCGCGCCCTGGTGGGTTGTGCTCCCCTCGGAGCAGCCCCCAGGTGCTTCTTTGGCCCACTGGATGTCTTCTGGTCCAAAACAAATCCACAAAAAGTTTCGCTGTGTTTGGACTCCGTTTGATATTGATTACCTGTGATGTAAAACATGTGAAAAAACAGCAACTGGCACTTGGCACTATGTCAATAGGTTAGTACCAAAAAATGATATAAAATGGTTATAAAACATCCAAGAATGATAATATAATAGCATGGAACAATCACAATTTATAGATACGTTGGAGACGTGTAATATGTCCACGTTGATAGAGACTTCAAGCCACGAAGGGTAACGGTTGCGCGAGTCCACAGAGGGCTCCACCCACGAAGGGTCCACGAAGAAGCAACCTTGTCTATCCCAGTATGGCCATCGCCCATGAAGGACTTGCCTTGCTTCGGTAGATCTTCACGAAATAGGCGATCTCCTTGTGCCCTTACAAACTTCTTGGTTCAACTTCACATCTCGACGGAGGCTCCCAAGCGACACCTAACCAATCTAGGAGACACCACTCTCCAAAAGGTAATAGACAATGTGTTGATGATGAACTCCTTGCTCTTGTGCTTCAAATGATAGTCTCCCAAACACTCAACTCTCTCTCACACATATTTGGCTATGGTGGAAGAAGGATTTGGGTGGAAAGCAACTTGGGGAAGGTCAGAAATCAAGGTTCAAATGGTTGGAATGGAATCTCTTGATCTCAACACATGAGTAGGTGGTTCTCTCTCAGAAAATGAATGGTGGAAGTGTAGGCACATTCTGATCGCTCTCCTCAATAAGGAAGAAGGGGTGGAGGGGTATATATAGCCTCCACACAAAATCCAACTGTTACACACTTTTGACTCATCTCGATGGCACCGATTAGGAAACTCGGAGGCACCGATCTATTCCAAAATATGAACATTAGGAATCTTGGTGGGAATGACTAGAACAACTCAGTGTAACCGATGTGCTAGGGCTTAGGGCGAACTTCATCTCGGTGGCGCCGATCGCATCAACTCGGTGAGACCGAAGTGAAGCAATAGAGAATTTGTCAAGCCAACTCGATGAGACCAATTGCAAGAACTCGGTGGGACCGATGTGAATGCAACAGATCATAGAGCGCTGGCAAGGCCATCTCGGTAAGACTGAGATCCGTATCGGTGTGACCGAATCGTTAGGGTTTCTGGCAGTGGCTATGTCAAATGAACTCAGTGGCTCCTGATAGAAGGAAACGGTGCGGCCGAGTTTGGGATTAGGGTTTGGACATATTTGGATGGAGAAAGTGACTGAGGGTTTTGGAGCAATATCACTAAGCACTTGAGCAAGTAGACCATTAAGAAACATCTCATCCCCTTTTAATAGTATTGGCTTTCCTATGGAAATGTAATCGTGGATCACTAAAATAGAAATGAAGAGTCTTAAGCTTTTTCCAATCTTTGTCCTTAGCATTTTGAGGGTTCCACATCTCTAGTCCATGCCATGCCAATCGTTGAACATCCTGAAATATTTATCTTGAATGGATATTAGTTCAATGAGCTATATGTTATTATGAATTACCAAAACCACCCGGGGATTAGTTGCACTTTCAACATGCCAATACGTACTTACAAGAGCTATAGAGAAAAATTTCTTTATAAGTATTGGATTTATTCTATATTTATGTAAGAGTAAATGTATATCCGATAATTTGGAGCAAATGTTGGATAAGGAAACTAACATGCATAGTGATGCAAAATAATCAACCAGCTACTAATGTAAGTAGAGTGACATAGGGCAAAAAGTAGTACGTAAAACAGTGGAGTGTGTGGAATAGTTGTAAGATCCAGTGGTCACTGAGAATGGTTATTCTTCTTTCAGGAATTTTCATACAAGAGAGGTGGTAAAGTTATTGCTACTTTTCACCAAGTGAAAGTTAGTCATTGCTCTGTCCTAGCTTAGTACAAATATTATTATGTTTTAGGTTATTACTTACTGCTGACAAGAGTATCTTTCATATCAAAATAAAATGGGTAAACATTCATGAAACAACTTATTTCATTCTATTTTAGCACTTTTCATAGTTTATCTAATCACCATGTATTTAAAAAATCATATCTCTCTATCATAAAATATTCAAAATAGATGGGTGCAACAATGTGTGCAGCAAACTAGTAAAAGTGGGATTAACATATCGTACCCTCTAGCCGGAAGGTCATGGCTGTGGCCACAATGATGACCGTGGCTTCAGCAACCTTCCTATTGGCAGTGACACTTTCATCATGGCATCGTTGGGGAGGTCGATGAAGTAGTCGAACAGCATCGAGCAAAATTCATATAACCCATATGCCGGTGCAAGATCACAAAGGACGGGGTTCCCTGGACCTGTTCTCCCTAGCAGTCATGCATGCGATCATCGGAACGGAGTCGCTGGAAGCAGCATGAAGAAGAAAGATGGTGATTTAGTGCGTGAGGACTAAGGAGACATAATAGATGCGATCTGATCAGGTGACTGCTAGGGGCGCCAAGGCTTTCAAGATATAGGTGCCCAGGTAGGAAGATGTGGGGTTAGGCCCACGATTGATTCGGTGTCCAAAGGATCATATACGACTACTCGTAACACGTCTGTTAATGACTAATTTCCCATTCATTATCTGTTTTGAACCAGCAAAAACTAAACAGGACACATGATATAGGTTTGAGCTCAACTCTAGTCGTTCACAAAACCCGATGAGCGTGAGTGACACAGATAACAAAGGCGGAGCCCATATGTATCACTCCTCTTCTCATGCTCTAATAGGAGGTCGGAAAGGATGTCTTATATGTTTATCTCAACTCTTCTTCATTTTCAGGGTGGCATTAAACATCCCCATGTTATGAAACTCCACATCAGCTTGTGTGATCTACCAGAAATCATTTGGTATATGGGCCTCTAGCCCATCTAACATTAAACTCTTTGATCCCTAGTAGCGCCATATTATGCGAAGATTCCTGATGACCCACAAGTTTAGGGGATCTATCGTAGCCTTTTCGATAAGTAAGAGTGTCGAACCCAACGAGGAGCGGAAGGAAATGATAAGCGGTTTTCAGCAAGGTATTTTCTGCAAGCACTGAAATTATCGGTAACAGATAGTTTTGTGATAAGGTAATTGGTAACAGGTAACAAGTGATAAAAGTAAATAAGGTGCAGCAAGATGGCCCGATACTTTTTGTAGCAAAGGACAAGCCTGGACAAACTCTTATATAAAGGAAAGTGCTCCCGAGGACACATGGGAATTATCGTCAAGCTAGTTTTCATCAGGTTCATATGATTCGCGTTCGGTACTTTGATAATTTGATATGTGGGTGGACCGGTGCTTGGGTATTGTCCTTCCTTGGACAAGCATCCCACTTATAATTAACCTCTATTGCAAGCATCCGCAACTACAATAGAAGTATTAAGGTAAACCTAACCATAGCATGAAACATATGGATCCAAATCAGCCCCTTACGAAGCAACGCATAAACTAGGGTTTAAGCTTCTGTCACTCTAGCAACCCATCATCTACTTATTACTTCCCAATGCCCTCCTCTAGGCCCAAACAATGGTGAAGTGTCATGTAGTCGATGTTCACATGACACCACTAGAGGAGAGACAACATACATCTCATCAGAATATCGAACGAATACCAAATTCACACGGCTACTTATAGCAAGACTTCTCCCATGTCCTCAGGAAAAAACGTAACTACTCACAAATAATATTCATGTTCATAATCAGAGAGGTATTAATATGCATAATGGATCTGAACATATGATCTTCCACCAAGTAAACCAACTAGTATCAACTACAAGGAGTAATCAACACTACTAGCAACCCACAGGTACCAATATGAGGCTTTGGGACAAAGATTGGATACAAGAGATGAACTAGGGTTTGAGATGAGATGGTGCTGGTGAAGATGTTGATGGAGATTGACCCCCTCCCGGTGAGAGGATCGATGGTGATGACGATGGTGATGATTTCCCCCTCCCCGGAGGGAAGTTTCCCCGGCAGAACAGCTCCACCGGAGCCCTAGATTGGTTCCGCCAAGGTTCCGCCTCATGGCGGCGGAGTTTCGTCCTGAAAGCTTGCTTATGAGTTTTTTCTCCACGAAAGACCTCATATAGCAGAAGATGGGCATCAGAGGGATGCCAGGGGGCTACGAGGCAGGGGGCACGCCCAGGGGGTAGGGCGCGCCCCCACCCTCGTGGACGGTGGGTGGACCCCCTCTGGTACTTCTTTCGCCCAATATTTTTTATATATTCTGGAACATGCTCCCGTGAAGTTTCAGGACTTTGGGAGTTGTGCAGAATAGGTCTATAATATTTTCTTATTTTCCAGCCCAGAATTCCAGCTGCTGGCATTCCCCCTCTTCATGTAAACCTTGTAAAATAAGAGAGAATAGGCATAAGTATTGTGACATAATGTGTAATAACAACCCATAATGCAATAAATATCGATATAAAAGCATGATGCAAAATGGACGTATCAACTCCCCCAAGCTTAGACCTCGCTTGTCCTCAAGCGAAAGCCGAAATCGAAAAATATGTCCACATGTTTAGAGATAGAGGTGTCGAAAAAATAAAATACGGGCATGAGGGCATCATGATCATTCTTAGAACAGTAACATATACATATATTGTCATATGATCTCTTATGCTAACGTAACAATTCATTCACAATTTCAAGTATGGATCAGAAACTTTACTGAGAACCAACAAACTCTAATCTCAGTCATTGAGGCAATTGCAATTTATCATAACATCAGAAAGAGTCAATAAGAGCTTTTCAGCAAGTCCACATACTCAACCATCATTTAGTCTTTCACAATTGCTAACACTCACACGATATTTATGGTTATGAAGTTTTAGTCGGACACAGAGAAAGATAGGGGCTTATAGTTTTGCCTCCCAACCTTTTACCTCAAGGGTAATGTCAACAATAATAGTTCATGAAAACTCACATCCAATTAGCTGTATATATCTGGATCTTTCCAACACATTGTGCTTGCCAAAGGATAAAATGTAAAAAGGAAATGTGAAGATCACCATGACTCTTGCATGAAGTATAGGACAAGAATAAAAGATAGGCCCTTCGCAGAGGGAAGCATAGGTTGTCATGTGCTTTGTTGGATGCATGAAGTCTTAATGCAAAAGAACGTCACTTTATATTGCCACTTGTGATATGGACCTTTATTATGCAGTCTGTCGCTTTTATTTCTTCCACATCACAAGATCGTATAAAGCTTATTTTCTTTGCACTTATAAATCATACATATTGAGAAAGCAATTTTTATTGCTTGCAACGATGTCAACTTACTTGAAGGATCTTACTCAATCCATAGGTAGATATGGTGCACTCTCATGGCAAAATTGGGTTTAAGGATAATTGGAAGCGCAATTAGTATCTCTACTCGGTGCAAAGAATTTGGCTAGCATGAGAGGGAAAGGCAAGCTCAACATGTTGGATGATCCATGACAATATGATTTATCTCAGATGTAAGAAAACATAACCCATTACGTTGTCTTCCTTGTCCAACCTCAACTCTTTAGCATGTCATATTTTAATGAGTGCTCACAATCATAAAAGATGTCCAAGATAGTATATTTATATGTGAAAACCTCTCTTTCTTTATTACTTCCTATTAATTGCAACGATGACCAAAACTATGTTTGTCAACTCTCAACAACTCTTATTCATCATACTCTTTATATGCGAAGTCATTACTCTCCATAAGATCCACTTGATCCCTATATTTCTTTTTATTCTTTTTCTTTTATTTTATTCCCTCAAGATCATAGCAAGATAATCAAGCCCTTGACTCAACACTAATCTTTATTATATATAGCTCATGGACTTGATTACATAGAAGGATCATAAAGAAAAACTCAAAACTAGATCATACTAAAACTTTATTCTACTAGATCAAGATATTACCAAAAGGATCAAACTAGGAAAAACGATAAAGATAAAAGTGATGGTGATACGATACCGGGGCACTCCCCCAATCTTGGCAGTTGCCAAGGGGAGTGCCCATACCCATGTGTTTATGTCTCCTTCCTCGGAGGTGGTGATGATGGAGTTGATGATGATGTGGGCTTGTCGTCCATCTTCCAAGGCATAGGCTCACCATCATAGAAGAATGATCGAGTCTCCAGGATCCTCAAATCTCTAGCCAAACTCGTCCTCTTGAATCTATATTCATACTCACAGTTTTGGTTTTGCAGGTCATAGATCTGGGCTTGGAGGCGCTCGATTTTCTCATGAAGCTTGAAGACGGCCTCCCCAATGTTCTTGTCATCCAGCTTGTGGTTGTTGGTGAACTCCATGATCATTATATGATTGGAGTCGAGTCCATGTTCCACCATCTCCTGGCACTTGAAAACTTGTTGGTACATTTCCTCGAGCCTTGTCCCCACGCCTCCGGTCCTCCTCGTTCCCTCAACATCGTGGATGTGCAGCAACCCCTCACGCATCTCAATAGTTTAAGGGTGTTGCAGCACCTCCGCGAGGTAGGGATTGATGACCTTCTCAAAGAACTTGTCCTTGAGGGCACTTGAAGGAGCCATGGCGATCTAGATCTGTCAGAAAACAGCTCTAAGCAAAGACAGAAGATATTTGCGTAATACGGTGGTCAAAACGTTTGGGAGATTATATAATGAATTTTTACCGACCAAAAGAAGTATCGTGCAAGAAACAGGAGTTCGGAGAGCACACGAGGTGCCCACGAGGCAGGGGGCGCGCCCAGGGGGTAGGGTGCGCCCTCCACCCTCATGGAAGCCTCGTGTCCTTACCGGACTGCTTCTTATTTTCCTATTTTCTTAAATATTCCAAAACAGAGAAAAATTGCCATTAGAACTGTTTTGGAGTCGGTTTACTTACCGTACCATGTACCTATTCCTTTTCGGAGTCTGAAACGTTCTGGAAAGTGTCCCTTATTTATTCCTACGGGATTACGGTTTCAATAACATTAGTTTCAACATTTATGGGATTACTTGAGATATAATGTTTGATTCTTTGACCGTTCACCACCCTCGGATTTGTGCCTTCGAAGTTGTTGATTTTTATGGCACCGGAATGATAGACCTCCTTGATGACATAAGGGCCTTCCCATTCAGAGAGGAGTTTGCCTGCAAAAAATCTTAAATGAGAGTTGTATAATAATACATAATCACCTACATTAAACTCACGTTTTTGTATCCTTTTGTCATGCCATCTTTTGACTTTTTCTTCAAACAGTTTGGCATTTTCATAAGCTTGGGTTCTCCATTCATCAAGTGAGCTAATGTCAAAAAGCCTCTTCTCACCGGCAAGTTTGAAATCATAATTGAGCTCTTTAATGGCCCAATATGCCTTATGTTCTTGTTCAAGAGGTAAGTAACATGCCTTTCCATAAAACAATTTATACGGAGACATACCCATAGGATTTTTGTATGCAGTTCTTGTTGGGGAACGCAGCAATTTCAAAAAAAATCCTACGCACACACAAGATCATGGTGATGCATAGCAACGAGAGGGGAGAGTATCGTCTATGTACCCTCATAGACCGTAAGCGGAAGCATTATGAGAATGCGGTTGATGTAGTAGTACGTCTTCACGATCCGACCGATCCAAGTACCGAACGTACGGCACCTCCGAGTTCAGCACACGTTCAGCTCGGTGACATCCCACGAACTCCAATCCAGCAAAGCTTCGAGGGAGAGTTATGTCAGCACGACGGCATGATGACGGTGATGATGATGCTACCGATGCAGGGCTTCACCTAAGCACCGCTACGATATGACCGAGGTGGATTATGGTGGAGGGGGGCACCGCACACGGCTAAAAGGTCAACTGATCAACTTGTGTGTTCTCCTGGGGTGCACCCTCCCCCGTATATAAAGGAGTGGAGGAGGGGGAGGGTCGGCCCTCTACTATGGCGCGCCCTGGGGAGTCCTACTCCCACCGGGAGTAGGATTCCCCCCTTCCATGTAGTAGGAGTAGGAGGGAAGGAAAGGGAAAAGAGAAGAGAAGGGAGGAGGGGGCACCGCCCCTCCCCCTAGTCCAATTCATACTAGTCCCTGGGGGGTGCACAGCCTCCCCTCTCTCTTTCACCTAAAGCCCAATAAGGCCCATATACTCCCCGGCGAATTCCCGTAACTCTCCGGTGCTCCGGAAAATACCCGAATCACTCGGAACCTTTCTGATGTCCGAATATAGTCCTCCAATATATCGATCTTTACGTCTCGACCATTTTGAGACTCCTCGTCATGTCCCCGGTTTCATCCGGGACTATGAACTACCTTCGGTACATCAAAACACATAAACTCATAATACCGATCGTCACTGAACGTTAAGCGTGCGGACCCTACGGGTTCGAGAACTATGTAAACATGGCCGAGACTCGTCTCTGGTCAATAACCAATAGCGGAACCTGGATGCTCATATTGGCTCCTACGTATTCTACGAAGATCTTTATCGGTCAAACCGCATAACAACATATGTTATTCCCTTTGTCATCGGTATGTTACTTGCCCGAGATTCGATCGTCGGTATCTCAATACCTAGTTCAATCTCGTTACCGGCAAGTCTCTTTACTCATTTCGTAATGCAACATCCCGTAACTAACTCATTAGTCACATTGCTTGCAAGGCTTATAGTGATGTGCATTACCGAGAGGGCCCAGAGATACCTCTCCGACAATCGGAGTGACAAATCCTAATCTTGATCTATGCCAACTCAACAAGTACCATTGGAGACACCTGTAGAGCACCTTTATAATCACCCAGTTACGTTGTGACGTTTGGTAGCACACAAAGTGTTCCTCCGCTATTCGGAGTTGCATAATATCATAGTCATAGGAACATGTATAAGTCATGAAGAAAGCAATAGCAACAAACTAAACGGCCATTGTGCTAAGCTAACGGAATGGGTCAAGTCAATCACATCATTCTCTAATGATGTGATCTCGTTAATCAAATGACAACTCATGTCCGTGGCTAGGAAAGTTAACCATCTTTGATTCAATGAGCTAGTCAAGTAGAGGCATACTAGTGACACTCTGTTTGTCTATGTATTCACACATGTACTAAGTTTCCGGTTAATACAATTCTAGCATGAATAATAAACATTTATAATGATATAAGGAAATATAAATAACAACTTTATTATTGCCTCTAGGGCATATTTCCTTCAGTCTCCCACTTGCACTATAGTCACTAATCTAGATTACATAGTAATGATTCTAACACCCATGGAGTCTTGGTGCTGATGATGTTTTGCTCATGAGAGAGGCTTAGTCAACGGGTCTGCAACATTCAGATCCATATGTTCCTTGCAAATCTCTATGTCTCCCTCCTTGACTTGATCGCGGATGGAATTGAACCGTCACTTGATGTGCTTGGTCCTTTTGTGAAATCTGGATTCCTTTGCCAAGGCAATTGCACCAGTATTGTCACAAAAGATTTTCATTGGACCCGATGCACTAGTTATGACACCTAGATCGGATATGAACTCCTTCATCCAGACTCCTTCATTTGCTGCTTCCGAAGCAGCTATGTACTCCGCTTCACACGTACATCCCGCCACAACGCTTTGCTTAGAACTGCACCAACTGACAGCTCCACCGTTCAATAAAAATATGTATCCGGTTTGTGACTTAGAGTCATCTAGATCAGTGTCAAAGATTGTATTGACGTAACCGTTTACGATGAGCACTTTGTCACCTCCATATACGAGAAACATATCCTTAGTCCTTTTCAGGTATTTCAGGATGTTCTTGACTGTTGTCCAGTGATCCACTCATGGATTACTTTGGTACCTCCCTACTAAACTAATAGCAAGGCACACATCAGGTCTGGTACACAACATTGCATACATGATAGAGCCTATGGCTGAAGCATAGGGAATACCTTTCATTTTCTCTCTATCTTCTGTACTGGTTGGGCATTGAGTCTGACTCAACTTCACACCTTGTAACACAGGCAAGAACCCTTTCTTTTCTTGATCCATTTTGAACTTCTTCAAAACTTTATCAAGGTATGTGCTTTGTGAAAGTCCAATTAAGCGTCTTGATCTATCTCTATAGATCTTGATTCCCAATATATAAGCAGCTTCACTGAGGTCTTTCATTGAAAAAATTTTATTCAAGTATCCTTTTATGCTATCTAGAAATTCTATATCATTTCCAATCAACAATATGTCATCCACATATAATATTAGAAATGCTACAGAGCTCCCACTCACTTTCTTGTAAATACATGCTCCTGCAAAAGTCTATATAAAACCATATGCTTTGATCACACTATCAAAATGTTTATTCCAACTCCGAGATGCTTGCACCAGTCCATAGATGGATCGCTGGAGCTTTCACACTTTGTTAGCACCCTTTGGATTGATAGAATCTTCAGGTTGCATCATATACAACTCTTCTTCTAGAAATCCATTCAGGAATGCAGTCTTTACATCCATTTGCCAAATTTCATAATCATAAAATGCGGCAATTGCTAACATGATTCGGACGGACTTAAGCATCACTACGGGTGAGAAGGTCTCATCGTAGTCAACTCCTTGAACTTGTCGAAAACCTTTCGCAACAAGTCGAGCTTTGTAGACAGTAACATTACCGCCAGCGTCAGTCTTCTTCTTGAAGATCCATTTATTCTTGATGGCTTGCCGATCATCGGGTAAGTCAACCAAAGTCCATACTTTGTTCTCATACATGGATCCCATCTCAGATTTCATGGCCTCAAGCCATTTTGCA
Source organism: Triticum dicoccoides (assembly GCF_002162155.2). Classification (NCBI taxonomy): domain Eukaryota; kingdom Viridiplantae; phylum Streptophyta; class Magnoliopsida; order Poales; family Poaceae; genus Triticum; species Triticum dicoccoides. Next base: position 197,786,509 of record NC_041392.1, read on the forward strand.
GAATCTGGGCTCATCATCGCTTCCTCATAGTTCGTAGGTTCGTCATGGTCAAGTAACATGACCTCTGGAATAGGATTACCGTACCACTCTAGTGCGAATCTTACTCTGCTTGACCTACGAGGTTCAGTAGTAACTTGATCTGAAGCCATATGATTGTTATCATTAACTTCCTCGCCATTTGGTGTAGGAGTCACAGGAACAGATTTCTGTGATGAACTACTTTCCAATAAGGGAGTAGGTACAGTTACCTCATCAAGTTCTACTTTCCTCCCACTCACTTCTTTCCAGAGAAACTCCTTCTCTAGAAAGGATCCATTCTTAGCAACGAATATCTTGCCTTCGGATCTATGATAGAAGGTGTACCCAACAGTATCCTTTGGGTATCCTATGAAGACACATTTCTCTGATTTGGGTTCGAGCTTATCAGGTTGAAGCTTTTTCACATAAGCATCGCAGCCCCAAACTTTAAGAAACGACAACTTTGGTTTCTTGCCAAACCATAGTTCATAAGGCATCGACTCAACGGATTTAGATGGTGCCCTATTTAACGTGAATGCAACCGTCTCTAAAGCAATAGTGGTAAATCATAGATCGCACCATATCTAGTAAAGTACGATTACGACGTTCGGACACACCATTATGCTGTGGTGTTTCGGGTGGCGTGAGTTGCGAAACTATTCCGCATTGTTTCAAATGAAGACCAAACTCGTAACTCAAATATTCTCCTCCATGATCAGATCGTAGAAACTTTATTTTCTTGTTATGATGATTTTCCACTTCACTCTGAAATTCTTTGAACTTTTCAAATGTTTTAGACTTATGTTTCATCAAGTAGATATACCCATATCTGCTCAAATCATCTGTGAAGGTGAGAAAATAATGATACCCGCCGCGAGCCTCAACATTCATCGGACTACATACATCAGTATGTATGATTTCCAATAAATCTGTTGCTCGCTCCATAGTTCCGGAGAACGGCGTTTTAGTCATCTTGCCCATGAGGCATGGTTCGCAAGTACCAAGTGATTCATAATCAAGTGATTCCAAAAGTCCATCGGAATGGAGTTTCTTCATGCGCTTTACACCAATATGACCTAAATGGCAGTGCCACAAATAAGTTGCACTATCATTATCAACTCTGCATCTTTTAGCTTCAATATTATGAATATGTGTATCACTACTATCGAGATTCATCAAAAATATACCACTCTTCAAGGGTGCATGACCATAAAAGATATTACTCGTATAAATAGAACAACCATTATTCTCAGATTTAAATGAATAACCGTCTCACATTAAACAAGATCCAGATATAATGTTCATGCTCAACGCTGGCACCAAATAACAATTATTTAGGTCTAAAATTAATCCCGAAGGTAGATGTAGAGGTAGCGTGCCGACTGCGATCACATCGACTTTGGAACCATTTCCTACGTGCATCGTCACCTCGTCCTTAGCCAATCTTCGCTTAATCTGTAGCCCCTGTTTCGAGTTGCAAATATTAGCAACAGAACCAGTATCAAATACCCAGGTGCTACTGCGAGCATTAGTAAGGTACACATCAATAACATGTATATCACATATACCTTTGTTCACCTTGCCATCCTTCTTATCCGCCACATACTTGGGGCAGTTCCGCTTCCAGTGACCAGTCCCTTTGCAGTAGAAGCACTCAGTCTCAGGCTTAGGTTCAGACTTGGGCTTCTTCACTTGAGAAGCAACTTGCTTGTCGTTCTTCTTGAAGTTCCCCTTCTTCCCTTTACCCTTTTTCTTGAAACTGGTGGTCTTGTTAACCATCAACACTTGATGCTCCTTCTTGATTTCTACCTCCGCAGCTTTTAGCATTGTGAAGAGATCGGGAATAGTCTTATCCATCCCTTGCATATTATAGTTCATCACAAAGCTCTTGTAGCTTGGTGGCAGTGATTGAAGAATTCTGTCAATGACACTAACATCCGGAACATTAACTCCCAGATGAGTCAAGTGATTATTATACCCAGACATTTTGAGTATATGTTCACTGACAGAACTATTCTCCTCCATCTTACAGCTGTAGAACTTATTGGAGACTTCATATCTCTCAATCCGGGCATTTGATTGAAATATTAACTTCAACTCTTGGAACATCTCATATGCTCCATGATGTTCAAAACGTCGTTGAAGTCCCGGTTCTAAGCCATAAAGCATGGCACACTGAACTATCGAGTAGTCATCAGCATTGCTCTGCCAAATGTTCATAACATCTAGTGTTGCTCCTACAACGGGTTTGGCACCTAGTGGTGCTTCCAGGACGTAATTCTTCTGTGCGACAATGAGGATAATCCTCAAGTTACGGACCCAGTCCGTGTAATTGCTACCATCATCTTTCAACTTTGCTTTCTCAAGAAACGAATTAAAATTCAATGGAACAACAGCACGAGCCATCTATCTACAATAACATAGACATGCAAAATACTATCAGGTACTAAGTTCATGATAAAGTAAAGTTCAATTAATCAAATTACTTAAGAACTCCCACTTAGATAGACATCCCTCTAATCATCTAAGTGATCACATGATCCACATCAACTAAACCATGTCCGATCATCATGTGAGATGGAGTAGTTTTCAATGGTGAACATCACTATGTTGATCATATCTACTATATGATTTACGCTCAACCTTTCGGTCTCAGTGTTCTGAGGCCATATCTGCATATGCTAGGCTCGTCAAGTTTAACTCGGGTATTCTGTGTGTGCAAAACTGGCTTGCACCTGTTGTATGTGAACGTAGATCTTATCACACCTGATCATCACGTGGTGTCTCGGCACGATGAACTGTAGCAATGGTGCATACTCAGGGAGAACACTTATACCTTGAAATTTAGTGAGAGATCATCTTATAATGCTACCATCGAACTAAGCAAAATAAGATGCATAAAAGATAAACATCACATGCAAACAATATAAGTGATATGATATGGCCATCATCATCTTGTGCCTTTGATCTCCATCTCCAAAGCACCGTCATGATCACCATCGTCACCAGCTTGACACCTTGATCTCCATCGAAGCATCATTGTCGTCACGCCAACTATTGCCTCCACGACTATCGCTACCGCTTAGTGATAAAGTAAAGCAATTACATGGCGATTGCATTTCATACAATAAAGTGACAACCATATGGCTCCTGCCAGTTGCCGATAACTGTGTTACAAAACATGATCATCTCATACAATAAAATTTAGCATCATGTCTTCACCATATCACATCACAACATGCCCTGCAAAAACAAGTTAGACATCCTCTACTTTGTTGTTGCAAGTTTTACATGGCTGCTACAGGCTGAGCAAGAATCGTTCTTACCTACGCATCAAAAAACCACAACGCGGTATAGTGATTGCTTTTTGATCTTCAGAAAGAACACTGTTCATTGAATCCTATTCAACTAAAGCTGGAGAAACAGACACCCACTAGCCACCTGTGTGCGAAGCACGTCGGTAGAACCAGTCTCGCGTAAGCGTACGCGTAATGTCGCTCTGGGCCGCTTCATCCAACAATGCCGCTGAATCAAGAGCCAACTAGTGATGGCAAGCAATATGTATATACCCACACCCACAACTCCTTTGTGTTCTACTCGTGCATATGACATCTACGCATAAACCTGGCTCAGATGCCACAGTTGGGGAACGCAGTAATTTCAACAAAATTACTACGCACACGCAAGATCATGGTGATGCATAGCAACGAGAGGGGAGAGTATCGTCTACATACCCTCGTAGACCGTAAGCGGAAGCGTTATGAGAACGCGGTTGATGTAGTCGTACGTCTTCATGATCCGACCGATCCAAGTACCGAACGTACGGCACCTCCGAGTTCAGCACATGTTTAGCTCAGTGACGTCCCACGAACTTCGATCTAGCAGAGCTTTGAGGGAGATTTCCTTAAGCACGACGGCGTGATGACAATGATGATGATGATGCTACTGACGCAGGGCTTCGCCTAAGCACCGCTACGATATGACCGAGGTGGATTATGGTGGAGGGGGGCACCGCACACGGCTAAAAGATCAACTGATCAACTTGTGTGTCCTCCTGGGGTGCCCCCCTCCCCCATATATAAAGGAGTGGAGGAGGTGGAGGGTCGGCCCTCTACTATGGGCGCCCTGGGGAGTCCTACTCCCATCGGGAGTAGGATTGCCCCCCTTCCATGTAGTAGGAGTAGGAGGGAAGGAAAGGGAAAACAGAAGAGAAAGAAGGAGGGGGCGTCGCCCCTCCCCCTAACTCTCTGGTACTCCGAAAAATACCCGAATCACTCGGAACCTTTCCGATGTCCGAATATAGTCGTCCAATATATCGATCTTTACGTATTAACCATTTCGAGACTCCTCGTCATGTCCCCGATCTCATCCGGGACTCCGAACTACCTTCGGTACATCAAAGCACATAAACTCATAATACCGATCGTCACCGAACATTAAGCGTGCAGACCCTACGGGTTCGAGAACTATGTAGACATGACCGAGACTCGTCTCCGGTCAATAACCAATAGCAGAACCTGGATGCTCATATTGGCTCCTACATATTCTACGAAGATCTTTATCGGTCAAACCGCATAACAATACGTTATTCCCTTTGTCATCGGTATGTTACTTGCCCAAGATTCGATCGTCGGTATCTCAATACCTAGTTCAATCTCGTTACGGGCAACTCTCTTTACTCGTTCCGTAATGAAACATCCCGTAACTAACTCATTAGTCACGTTGCTTGCAAGGCTTATAGTGATGTGCATTACCAAGAGGGCCCAGAGATACCTCTCCAACAATCGGAGTGACAAATCCTAATCTTGATCTATGCCAACTCAACAAGTACCATCGAAGACACCTGTAGAGCACCTTTATAATCACCCAATTACGTTGTGACGTTTGGTAGCACACAAAGTGTTCCTCCGGTATTCAGGAGTTGCATAATCTCATAGTCATAGGAACATGTATAAGTCATGAAGAAAGCAATAGCAACAAACTAAACGATCATCGTGCTAAGCTAACGGAATGGATCAAGTCAATCACATCATTCTCTAATTATGTGATCCCGTTAATCAAATGACAACTCATGTCTATGGCTAGGAAACTTAACCATCTTTGATTCAACGAGCCAGTCAAGTAGAGGCATACTAGTGACACTCTGTTTGTCTATGTATTCACACATGTACTAAGTTTCCGGTTAATACAATTCTAGCATGAATAATAAAAATTTATCATGATATAAGGAAATATAAATAACAACTTTATTATTGCCTCTAGGGCATATTTCCTTAAGTTCTATAAGCCCATAATGCATCATCAAGTTTCTTGGACCAATTCTTTCTAGATCTATTAACAGTCTTTTGCAAAATTAATTTAAGCTCTCTATTACTTAATTCTACTTGACCACTAGACTGTGGATGATATGGAGATGCAATTCTATGATTAACATCATACTTAACAAGCATTTTACGAAAAGCACCATGAATAAAATGTGAACCACCATCAGTCATTAAGTACCTAGGGACTCCAAACCTCAAAAAAATAACTTATTTAAGCATCTTAATAGAGGTGTTATGATCAGCACTACTAGTTGGAATAGCTTCTACCCACTTAGTAACGTAATCAACAGCAACTAAAATATGTGTATACCCATTAGAGGAAGGAAACGGTCCCATATAATCAAAGCCCCAAACATCAAATGGATCAATAACAAGTGAATAATTCATAGGCATTTCTTGACATCTACTAATATTACCAATTATTTGACATTCATCACAAGACAAGACAAACTTACGGGCATCCTTGAAGAGAGTAGGCCAATAAAAACCGGATTGTAATACCTTATGTGCAGTTCTGTCTCCAGCATGGTGTCCTCCATAAGCCTCGGAGTGACACTTGCGTAGGATCTGTTCCTGTTCATGCTCAGGTACACAATGTCTAATAACACCATCTACTCCTTTATAAAGATGTGGGTCATCCCAGAAGTAATGTCTTAAATCATAGAAGAACTTTTTCTTTTGCTAGTTTGTGAAACTAGGTGGTATAAATTTAGCAACAATATAATTAGCATAATCAGCATACCATGGAGCAGTATGAGAAGCATTTATGATAGCTAATTGTTCATCAGGAAAGCTATCATCAATAGGTAGTGGGTCATCAAGAACATTCTCTAACCTAGACAAGTTGTCTGCAATGGGGTTCTCAGCTCCCTTTCTATCAATAATATGCAAATCAAATTCTTGTAGCAAGAGAACCCATCTAATAAGTCTAGGTTTAGCATCTTTATTTTCCATAAGATATTTAATAGCAGCATGATCAGTGTGAACAGTTACTTTGGAATCAACAATATAAGGTCTGAACTTATCACAAGCAAACACAACTGCTAAAAATTCTTTTTCAGTAGTAGCATAATTTCTTTGAGCATTGTCTAGAGTTTTACTAGCATATCGAATAACATTTAATTTCTTATCAACTATTTGTCCTAGAACATCCCCTACAGCATAATCACTAGCATCACACATGATTTCAAATGGTAAATTCCAATCAGGAGGCTGAACAATAGGTGCAGAAATCAAAGCTTTCTTAAGTATTTCAAATGCTTCTACACAGTCATCATCAAAAACAAAAGGAACATCTTTTTGTAAGAGATTAGTCAGAGGCTTGGAAATTTTAGAAAAGTCCTTAATGAACCTCCTATAAAAACCGGCATGACCAAGGAAACTTCTTATACCTTTGATGTCTTTAGGACACGACATCTTTTCAGTGGCATCAACTTTAGCTTTATCAACTTCAATACCTCTTTCAGAAATTTTATGCCCCAAGACAATACATTCATTAACCATAAAGTGGCACTTCTCCCAATTCAAGACAAGATTAGTTTCTTCACATCTCTGCAAAACTCGATCAAGGTTGCTTAAGCAATCATCAAAAGAAGTTCTGTAAACGGAGAAATCATCCATGAAAACCTCAACAATCTTTTCACAAAAGTCAGAGAATATAGCGGTCATACATATTTGAAAAGTTGCAGGTGCATTGCATAAACCAAAAGGCATACGTCTATAAGCAAAGGTACCGAAAGGGCAAGTGAAATTTGTCTTTTCTTGATCCTCTTTTGACACAGGTATTTGAGAGAAACCAGAATAACCATCTAGAAAGCAAAAAATGTGTTTGTTTGGATAGTCTTTCTAGCATTTGATCAATAAAAGGTAAAGGGTAATGATCCTTTTTAGTAGCTTTATTTAATTTTCGGAAATCAATTACCATTCTATAACCTGTAACAATTCTTTGCGGGATCAATTCATCTTTATCATTAGGAACAACAATAATACCTCCCTTTTTAGGGACACAATGTACAGGACTTACCCACTGACTATCAGCAACGAATAAATTATACCTGCCTCCAGAAGCTTTAGTATTTCTTTTCTTACCACTTCTTTCATCTTAGGATTTAACAATCGTTGGTGATCAACAACCGGTTTCGCGTCTTTCTCCAATTTTATTTTGTGCTGGCAGAGAGTGGGACTAATGCCCTTAAGGTCATCAAGAGTATATCCAATAGCAGCACAATGCTTCTTCAGAGTTTTCAATAATTTCTTTTCTTCATGCTCTGAAAGGTTAGCACTAATAATAACAAGATATATCTCTTTCTCATCAAGATAAGCATATTTAAGAGTATTAGGTAAAGGTTTAAGCTCAAACACGGGATCACCCTTAGGTGGAGGAGGGTCCCCTAGGATTTCAACAGGTAAGTTGTGTTTCAAAATAGGTCCCTGTTTAAAGAATACTTCATCTATTTCCCTTCTTTCATTCATAAACATATCATTTTCATGCTCTAGCAAATATTGTTCTAAAGGGTCACTAGGAGGCACGGAAATAGAAGCAAGACCAATAATTTCATCTTTACTAGGCAATTCTTTATCATGGGGTTTTCTATGAAATTTAGCAAAATTAAATTCATGAGACATATCCCCTAAACCAACAGAAACAATATCCTTATTGCAGTCTATCTTAGCATTAACAGTATTCAAGAAGGGTCTACCAAATATAATGGGACAAAAGTTATCTTGTGGGGAACCAAGAACAAGAAAATAAGCAAGATATTTAACTTTCCCACACAAGACTTCAACATCTCCAACAATCCCAACTGGTGAAATAGTGTCTCTATTGGCAAGTTTAATAGTAACATCAATTTCCTCTATCTCAGCAGGTGCAATATCATGAATAATTTCTTTGTATAAGGAATGAGGTATTGCACTTGCACTAGCACCCATATCACATAAGCCATGATAGCAATGATCTCCTATTATAACAGAAATAACAGGCATGCCTACAAGGAGTCTATGTTTATTTTAGTATCGGGTCTAGCAATTCTAGCAGCTTCATCACAGAAGTAAATAACATGCCCATCAATATTATCAGCCAAGAGATCTTTAACCATATCAACACTAGGTTCAACTTTAATTTGCTCAGAGGGAGTAGGTGTTCTAGTATTACTCTGAAGCTTTAGCATGATCCTTTATTCTAACAGGGAAAGGTGGTTTCTCAATATAAGCAGTGGGAACAACAGGATCATTATAAGTGATAGTCTTTTCTTCAACTTTAATAGGTGCAACTACTTTTACTTCAATGGGAGGATTATATTTAAACCACTTCTCCTTAGGAAGATCAACATGAGTAGCAAAGGATTCATAGAAAGAAGCTACTATCTCAGAGTTGAGTCCATAGTTAGTGCTAAATTCACGGAAAGCATCGGTATCCATAAAAGATTTAACACAATCAAACTTAGGTGTTATACCTGACTCCTTACCTTCGTCGAGGTCCCAATCTTCAGAGTTGCGTTTAATTCCTTCCAATAAATCCCATTTGAATTCAATGGTCTTCATCATAAAAGATCCAGTACAAGAAGTATCGAGCATGGAGCGATTACTGAGAGAAAGCCGAGCATAAATTTTTTGAATAATCATTTCTTTTGAGAGCTCATGATTGGGGCATGAATATAACATTGACTTAATCCTCCCCCAAGCTTGGGCGATGCTTTCTCCTTCACGAGGCCAAAAATTGTATATATAATTACGATCACGATGAACAAGATGCATAGGATAAAACTTCTGATGAAATTCCAATTTCAATCGGTTGTAGTGCCATGATCCCATATCATCACATAGACTAAACCATGTCAATGCCTCTCCCTTCAAAGATAAAGGGAAGACCTTCTTCTTGATAACATCATCGGGCATACCTCCAGGCTTAAATAATCCACAAACTTCATCCACATAGATTAGGTGCAAATCGGGATGTAATGTTCCATCACCTGTGAAAGGATTAGCTAGCAGTTTCTCTATCATACCCGAAGGAATTTCAAAGTAAACATTTTCAGTAGGTTCAGTAGGTTAAGGAGCAACTCTTTGCTCTACTGGTCGGGGTGAAGATACCCCGAACAAGCCCCTCAAAGGATTATGTTCCATAGTAACAAGTGACAGTAAATTTCGGCACACCATATAAATTTTTCCGTACCAAATTCCACCTACCAAAGGTGCTTCACTCCCCGGCAACGGTGCCAGAAAAGAGTCTTGATGACCCACAAGGGTAGGGGATCTATCGTAGCCTTTTCAATAAGTAAGAGTGTCGAACCCAACGAGGAGCAGAAGGAAATGATAAGCGGTTTTCAGCAAGGTATTTTCCGCAAGCACTCAAATTATCGGTAACAGATAGTTTTGTGATAAGGTAATTGGTAATAGGTAACAAGTGATAAAAGTAAATAAGGTGCAGCAAGATGGCCCAATCCTTTTTGTAGCAAAGGACAAGCCTGGACAAACTCTTATATAAAGGAAAGCGCTCCCGAGGACACATGGGAATTATCGTCAAGCTAGTTTTCATCACGTTCATATGATTCACGTTCAGTACTTTGATAATTTGATATGTGGGTGGACCGGTGCTTGGGTACTGTCCTTCCTTGGACAAGCATCCCACTTATAATTAACCCCTATTGCAAGCATCCGCAACTACAACAAAAGTATTAAGGTAAACCTAACCATAGCATGAAACATATGGATCCAAATCAGCCCCTTACGAAGCAACGCATAAACTAGGGTTTAAGCTTCTGTCACTCTAGCAACCCATCATCTCTTATTACTTCCCAATGCCCTCCTCTAGGCCCAAACAATGGTGAAGTGTCATGTAGTCGACGTTCACATGACACCACTAGAGGAGAGACAACATACATCTCATCAAAATATCGAACGAATACCAAATTCACATGACTACTTATAGCAAGACTTCTCCCATGTCCTCAGGAACAAACGTAACTACTCATAAATCATATTCATGTTCATAATCAGAGAGGTATTAATATGCATAATGGATCTGAACATATGATCTTCCACCAAGTAAACCAACTAGCATCAACTACAAGGAGTAATCAACACTACTAGCAACCCATAGGTACCAATATGAGGCTTTGGGACAAAGATTGGATACAAGAGATGAACTAGGGTTTGAGATGAGATGGTGTTGGTGAAGATGTTGATGGAGATTGACCCCCTCCCGATGGGAGGATCGATGGTGATGACGATGGTGATGATTTCCCCCTCCCCGGAGGGAAGTTTCCCCGGCAGAACAGCTCCGCCGGAGCCCTAGATTGGTTCCGCCAAGGTTCCGCCTCGTGACGGCGGAGTTTCGTCATGAAAGCTTGCTTATGATTTTTTTTCTTCACGAAAGACCTCATATAGCAGAAGATGGGCATCAGAGGGCTGCCAGGGGGGCCACGAGGTAGGGGCGCGCCCAGGGGGGTAGGGCGCGCCCCCCACCCTCGTGGACGGTGGGTGGTCCCCCTCTGGTACTTCTTTCGCGCAATATTTTTTATATATTCTGAAACATGATGCCGTGAAGTTTGAGGACTTTTGGAGTTGTGCAAAATAGGTCTCTAATATTTGCTCCTTTTCCAGCCCAGAATTCCAGCTGCCGGCATTCCACTCTTCATGTAAATCTTGTAAAATAAGAGAGAATAGGCATAAGTATTGTGACATAATGTGTAATAACATATAAAAGCATGATGCAAAATGGACGTATCAATTCCTAATTGGGGCATAAGGCGCTAAATAGTACTTAATTGGTACATAACACATACCCTCGGAGTGCTAGTTCCCTGAGTGGACCTTGCCCAAGCAGATTTTTTCACCTTTTGGGAACCTTCTATGAGGTTTTCTCCAATTTTCTGTTTTTTCGTTCCATGCTTTTTTGCCATTTTTTCATTCGGTTTTATTCTTTTTTATTTCTACTTTTTTCGTCTACAGAAAATGATGAGTATTTTTCTAAAATTAGTGAATATTGTTTCATTTTTTGAACATTTTTGCAAACTGCTGATATTTATTTTTTCAAGATATTGTTTTCCAAATTTTTTCTTAATTCTCAAATAGTTTTCGAACTCATGAATGTTTTAAAAAGAGCACACTTTTCTAAAATAACCTTTGTGTACTTTTCAAATTCCATTTTTTTGAAATCCTTTTAAAAACTAGTAGAATGCCCGTGTGTTGCTACGGGCTACGATGCATGAAGAAATCAAACAAATGGTTAAGGTCGTCTTGAAGGTCAAAACTCATTTTCCCTCATACGTACATTTCTCGCTCAGGCGTCCGGACGTGTTCGAACGTCCGGACATCAAATGGGTGCGCGTCGTGGTGATTGCCTTCTCGCCGTTGGTGCCGACCGCTCGAGGTCGCCACCACCACTCACCACTCACCACTCGTAGTCTCCGCCAGCTCCCCATCGCCTCTTGCGCAACGTGCGTGCGCTGGTCGGCGACTTCCCCTCCCGCTCACTGTCCTTGGACTGGTCAAATAAGGCGTGCCTGAAGCTAATGGCAAAGTGCAGTTATGCAGGAGATCCTTATACAATAGCTAATTATTCAAAGCTTCAATCAGGCATTTGATCTTTCAACAATTTTTGTGCTCTAATCTCTAGTTATGGATATGCTTTGTTGCTACGATGAAAGCAGGATCCATGTATATCAGTGAGAACTTGTTGTAGTTCCATATGAACGAATGAAATGTTGTGATTTGGAATCATTTTCTTCTATCATTCGGTACAAATCAGCTGGTTAATCTTAGAAAAAGATCAACCGCATGTATAGTCGTCCGATACAGCCGTTCGTGACCCTTTGATTATCTCCATCTTCCCATCGTACTCACGCAACAGGCAACACCCCGTACCCTTCCTCTCACATCACACACTCTTCCACTTGGCCCGCACAAGCAAGCGTCCAGCACGTCCGCCACCATTCTAGCACAAAAATACGCCTTCAAACAAGCCTTCACAGAACAGCGGACGGGCACCTGCCATCGAAGCATGCATCATCAACTGTCGTCGAAGCACACCTTGTTGTCGTGGCCAGTCGAAGCATCACCGTGAAAGCATGCCTCACAGCATCGCGGTTGTTGTCAATGATGTCGTTGTCATAACACGTCTCATCGTCGTGTTCGTTGAAGCACATGCCATAGCATTGCAGTGTCCATCAATGCCATCGAAGCACGCCTTGTCATCATGGCCATCAAAGCATCGATGCGGCCGTTGAAGCATGCAACGCAACATTGCCACACACGTCAATGTTGTTGAATCATGTGGAGGTGAGATGAGTACCTGCGCGGCGGAGCGTCCCGTCGATTCTCTAAGACATGGATGCGCACGTCTCCGCTCCCCGTCACAGCCCCGGCTTCGCCGCTGCGGAAGCTTACAGCCGCGAAGATTGTCGCGTCAGGCTGTGCCGCCAGACCTAGGAAGTTGTAGGATTTTTTACTCGCGAGAGAAATGTGTGATGTAACCGAGCGTCTAGGTGAGACCTTTTTGCCAGCAAGGAGGATGGTGGCGCGAGACAAACCAAGCGTCGCACGATCACGACCGATCGGACGGCTCGTGAGGCAGATGACGCAAAAAAATAAACAAAGCATGCTTCCATGAGTGAATCATAATAAACAAGATATATCATGTTCTTTCAAAGGAAACCAATATGAGCATGGGTTCATGGTCAAGTCTCGGATTCCAATAGACCAAACAATAGTAAAGTACAGACTATTTATCTTCGTTACCAAATCATTTTTCCCTGCTAGAATCTCAAACTTTGGAACTCTAAATTCATTTGAAATCACCTCAATTTTAGTGGTGAAACAGCAAGGAAGTAATCTTCAATACTACTATTGTAAAGCAAAAGAAGCCAATTCCAGTTATTGTTACTAATACAGAGTAAGAATTGCTCGAGGGCACACACCTTGTAGTGGGTTGGCTGCCTACAACAAGGGATACATTCATGTGAAACTGATAAAACTGGAAAACTGCTGATCTATTTATTTTGAACTGGTCATTTAGCAGCATCAGTAAATGTTATCTTGTTTTGGACATTTTGAACTCTAACAATAGTGACACAAGAAACAATTGTGGAAGATAAAACAATTGCGGATAGGACATACTTGATATGCATCATGCATACCTTCTTTAGTAGCAAGTTCAGCGTAAGGTTTGAGAGAATGATAGTAAATTTTTGTTCTATTTTCATTGATTTTGAGCATGCTTTCAGATTGCATGGGACAAACACCAGCATCTTCCTCCTGCTTCCCCATCTATATTTGCCACCTTGCACATGATTAGTTTTATTTTTCCCAGGTGCACACTTAACCATGGCAAGATGAAAAACATATTTAATATCAAACTGGTTTCGCTTTATTTCGAGCAGAAGGGAAATAATGGACACAATGTTCTAAAGTATTGGTGCTGGTCATTACTATACAACATCTATACAAATGTTCCAAAATAATACTTTTGCTTGCAGCAATTGATTTTTCTTCTGCACTTTACAGTCACAACTAATTATGGATATATTAACAATGCAAACTTGATAAATAAGTACAATAGGTTTATAGGGAGGGTAACTAACAAAAACAATTGTACTGTACACTACAAAAATATTTGTTCTCGTGCAGAAATATGTCGATTGCGTTAATTATCAAATGAGGAAAATAGTTCATTCATACATCAGAAGCAATGCAATTGAAATTGGAGCACAAAGCACTACCAAACACTCATAGGAGGCAATTACTTTGCAAATAACTGTCAGTGCTCCCAGTTCAGTTAAAAGAGCATAAGATCATACTCAAAAAACTTTTTGATTCAGAAGCTCATAGACTATTTGTTGTTCTACACTTACTGTAGAGAATTAATTAGCTAATGATAATGATGCAAATAAAAGAGCTAGCCTATTACCTGGATGCTCCTTGGAGAACATGCCCGAACAGCTCGGACATCCTTAGAGCATGGTTAATAGTATAGCCAGCTGCTGGCTATAAGCCAGTGCCATGTCATTTACAGCTCATTTTATAGTCAACATGTACAATAGTAGATAAAAAAGTGTACTACTGTTTTATTATGTGGCCCACCTTTCATTCTCACAAAGTGCTTAGGAACACGTGCTTGAGCTAGCTCTTCACGAAGAGCCCGCTTACCTTCTCTCACCTCTTCTCTTTCCTCCAACTAAGCAGAAATATACTAGTTTATTCCTTATAGCCTGCTGACTCAGCTCTATTGTACTTGCTCTTATATGCTCCTCACATATGGGTTGGATACGGGGATTTGTGGACTGACTGGACATGCCCAGACAAAGTAAGGATTGTGATTGGGTGGCCTTTTTTCTTCTCTTTTCTGTCCAGGACAATGACCGGACTCTCAAATGGGATGTTTGAGGGGTCCGATTGTAGATGCTCTTAATTTCCAAAATAGAAAACAAATATAAGTTTCAGTGGCAAATGAATATTTTTCTACAGTTGGTATATATATAACTATACTATTGTGTATAAAGAGAACGGCCAGGTAACATGCCATATATTATTAGTCTAATGTGTGATGGCTGCTCAATCTATTTTTTGGTATCCAACATTGCAAATCATTTGGAGATCCAAAGGAGACAGATTCAACATCATATGTATTCAAAGTAACAATCAAAGATTATATGTGGTATTTAGGATATGGGTCAAGAACTTTACGTGCAACCTGAGATCAAAACTTATCAACAGAGATTAAAAAAAACACCAATATAGATTGCCATTTTTGGGAGGTTAGTTCCATCAAGCTTAATGCGACATCATGCAGAATTTTGCAAAAGCTTTCTATTATTATAACAACATGTTTTTTTTGCGAAGTAAAGGGAGTTTTATTCAAATGTCATAGTGTTACAGTCGAGAGGCCACAAATCCTCAATACAAGGTGGAACCGAACGCAGCCACACTGCTGTAGTCCGTTCGGAATGACTATACTTGGCCAAACGATCGGCAACTCTATTCTGAGACCGACAAATTTTCAGAGGTACAAACTCCCTATTACTCATCAACTCCTTAATCTCTAGAACCAAATGACCATAGACGGAGCGAGATAAAGCATCGCTTGAGAGACTCGCCAAGGCTTCATAGGAGTCCGACTGAACGACGACCGGAAGAACCGAGTGTTGGATGGCCAAGGCCATACCCTGCATGAGCGCGTGAAGTTCAGCCTCCAGAGCGTCGTTGCGGTGGAACAGGACACGGTACGCTACAAAGATGATCTGTCCTTGATGGTCGCGCAACACCATTCCGGCCGCTGCCGAACTATCTGTTCCCTGGAAAGAACCGTCAACAGTTAGGGCAACATAACCCGGATCCGACGCCGGCCAAGGTAGTGGTATGTTTTCCTTCTCCTGACGAGCTATAGGAACCGCCAAAGATGGCATTTTTCCTTTCAGAATTTCCTCCACCGAATAACGACCAGCAAGCTTGATGGATCTGTAGTAACTTTCTAGGAAGTCCACCGTAGCTGGGACAGACGGAGCCTCCTTGCCATGGGTCTGGTCATTCCTTAGCTGCCAAATGCGCCAAACTAGCATGATGATCATGTCCCGTACATCATTAGATACTCTACACAATAGGTGCATAAGCCATTCCCTGTCGTTATCAATAAGAAACTCGTCCGGTGGGAGAGGCCATCTGTCTCGCATCTGTAACCAGATTCCTCTCGCATGAACGCATGCAACCAAGGCATGGAAGGTGCTTTCCTCCTCAAGTCCACACAGCCGACAAGTGGATGTTGTGGGTATGTGCCGTAACACCTTGCACTTCTGCGTAGGTAAAGCCTTCGTTATAACTTGCCAAGTAGTGATCTTCATCTTTTGCGGGACCGATGATTGCCATATGCAGTGCCATAGGGAACGGGCTCCACTCGCCGACGCACTTGTTCCCCCTTCAGAAAATGTCGTGTTGTGATCACATGTAGCTAATTTATAAGCACTTCTAACTGAGAAAACACCACTCTTCTCTGGATACCATACGATGAAGTCAGAACGCTGCCTTGGAGAAGTTCGAATTTTGAGAGTATGCTGAACATCCATCTCCCAAAAGTATTCACGGAGTCGCTCTGCCCTCCAAGCCCCATTAGCATCCAGAAACGCTGAAACGCGATTGAGACGGCAGGAGCCTTTGGGGGTGATCGGCCGGAAAGAAGAAGGCCGTGGGATCCAAGGATCTCGCCACGTCCGGATATGCTCCCCGTTTCCCACCCGCCATATAACACCTTTTTTGAGCAGTTCCAAACCATGCAAAATACCCTTCCACTGCTGAACCAGAGATTGGAAAAACTGTGTCTAGCAACTGGCCTTGCGGGTAATACTTTGCCTTCATGAGTCTCGCACATAGGCTGTCAGGGGAGTCGAGGAGCCTCCAAGCTTGCTTAGCCAGCAGCGCTTGGTTGAATGCTCTCATATCCCTGAAGCCCATGCCCCCCATAGCTTTGGGGAGCATCATTTTGTCCCAACTCCTCCATGCCATTTTCTTCTTCCCGTTCTCCACTCCCCACCAATATTGGCGCATCATACGGGTCAGCTCATCACAAACCGAGGCTGGAAGCTTGAACACACTCATGACATAAGCAGGAATAGCTTGAGCCACGGATTTAATTAAGATTTCTTTGTTACCTGATGACATGCCCAGACAAAGTAAGGATTGTGATTGGGTGGCCTTTTTTCTTCTCTTTTCTGTCCAGGACAATGACCGGACTCTCAAATGGGATGTTTGAGGGGTCGGATTGTAGATGCTCTTAATTTCCGAAATAGAAAACAAATATAAGTTTCAGTGGCAAATGAATATTTTTCTACAGTTGGTATATATATAACTATACTATTGTGTATAAAGAGAACGGACAGGTAACATGCCATATATTATTAGTCTAATGTGTGATGGCTGCTCAATCTATTTTTTGGTATCCAACATTGCAAATCATTTGGAGATCCAAAGGAGACAGATTCAACATCATATGTATTCAAAGTAACAATCAAAGATTATATGTGGTATTTAGGATATGGGTCAAGAACTTTACGTGCAACCTGAGATCAAAACTTATCAACAGAGATAAAAAAACACCAATATAGATTGCCATTTTTGGGAGGTTAGTTCCATCAAGCTTAATACGACATCATGCAGAATTTTGCAAAAGCTTTCTATTATTATAACAACATGTTAATCGAACATAATTTGGCAAAACCAATTCTGTGTATGAACATCAATAATAGACCATACCCGTGTTGAGTATGCATTAACCAAAGCATAGGCATATAAGTTCTATGAGACTGACCTACAATCAAGAAGAGAAAATAGATATGAGACCATCCCCACCACATCGATCAGACTTATGGCCATGTACTAATTGCCCACCACATCGATCAGACTTATGGCCGTGTACTGATTGCCCAGGAGAGCTATGAATCCAGTATCCATGTATCAAAAACGAAAACAAACAAGCTGCAAAAGCCTCCCTATCACCACCACTTGTATCAGCGATCATTATATCTCCAGGCTCATTGGTCGCTTGTAATTCAGCATACATAAACAAGAGTTGTACAACTAAAGAAAATAGTTTTTTTTATTCCCAATATACATTCATACCGCTCTCAGCTAATGTGTAATTTACCCGATAATATATCATTTCTGTCTGCATCACAGTGGAAACAGGCAGACAAAAGTTCAGGATAACAAATCAATTTTTGGCACAAAAAATAGCAATTCTACTTGTGTGCAAGCACTTGAATCAAGTTGTATCACCGTGTGACTGCATTGATACGTAGAACAGCGAGCAGCAAAAATAAATAATTGAGATGCAAGCCGGCAGGAGAGGGAGAGCTTTTTTACTCTTGAGCATCTCCAATAGCTTGTCTATATGAATGTCTATACTCGTTTTCCACGACGTGAGCCCAAAACAGGCATCCAACAGTTTGTCTATATGATCATCCAAATATACACATCCTCTAAATCGGCCTCGACAATGTCCATGCCTGGACAATGTGAAGGCGTTGTCTAAACTCAGCTGCAGTCATGATTTCTTCCTCTCCCCAGCGACGGCCCATCTGTCATGGTCCATGTATATAGAATTTCTGATGCAAAACTGAATGTGTATATGAGGGAATCTTTTTAGATCATTGTCTATATGAATATATAGACATCCAAATATACACATGCTACTGGAGATGCTCTACTGAGCTCCGTGGAGAGTTCATCAGCTGATTGTACTATGTGCCGACGGCTTCAATGTCTCTCCTGGTCCATCCATCATTGGGGCTGGTACTACCGGCCGATGCCGCTCGCCATCACTGCAGCAATAAGAGCTGTTGAGCTTGTAATCCTTTGCTTGTTAGGATAGTTTGTTTTTCAGTTAGCTCAATAACCGGCTCTGTCTCGTGTGCATGTACACGCAGAAGCTGTCTTTGTTTTCAGTTAGTAGCTAGCTAGATTAGTGCGGCCGTTGTGAGCGCATGGGATGGCATGCAGCGTAGGACTCGTTCCGCACTCACCTCGCGCATGAAGGGCGACGTGGGATGGCACGTCCGGTAGGCTCGGCAGCGTGGAGGTTTTTCTGTTCCTTAGTTGATGTACAAATAATCCGGAGATTAATGAGAAAAGCTGCAGACTGTGCGCAGCACAAAAACTCCCGTGTCTTCGTCTACCTCTGGTTCTCCTCGCGATAGTGATCTAGGCCTCGTCGGTGCTCTAGGTTCCAACAAGTGGTATCAGAGCCGCGTTGTTCCTCGGTGACCATGGCCGGCTCGACCTCTCCGACGAACTCGGCAGCGGCGCGCACTGCAGCCCACCAGGGCGACGGCAGCGGCAGCGGTGGCGCGCGCTCGCCGACCCCCGACCGCGGTCGTAGCCGCGGTCGCAGTCGCACCCGCCGGTACGGCAAGGAGGTCGTCGTCCACGAGTGCACGGTCCAGGAGCGCCTCGTCCCGAGCGGCACCACGGTGTGGCCGATGCTCACGCCGACAAACTACTTCGAGTGGTCTATGCTGATACAGATCAACATGGAGGCAAACTAGATGTGGGACGGGGTGGAAGGAAACCCGTCGAGCGTCCCCAACGACAAGTTGGCGCTGGCGGCCATCCTGCGATTCATTCCGCCGGAGATGGTGGGCACGATCGTGGTGAAGAAGACCGCGAAGGAGGCATGGGATACGATCAAAACCGTGCGGATGGGAGTCGCGCGCGTGCGAGAGGCCACGGCGCAACGGCTGCGCTCCGAGTTCGAGAGGATCACGTTCCGCGACGGCGAGACGCTCGATGCGTTCGGCATGCGGATCACCTCGCTCGTCAACAATCTGCGCTCGCTCGGCGACACCATGGACGAGGTGAGAGTGGTACAGAAGTTCCTACATGTCGTCCCGCCTCGCTACATGCAGATCGCCCTCGCCATCGAGACGATGCTCGACCTCAACACGCTCTCAGTTGAGGAGCTCGTCGGCTGTCTGTGCTCCGTGGAGGAGCGCTATCTCACCAACGATCAAGGTCGAGGCAGCGGGCCCCAGCTCCTGATGACAGAGGCGCAGTGGAACGCGCGCAAGAACCAACGCGTCCAAGGCCAGGGCGGCAGCCAAAGTGGCGGCCATGGTGGCTCCGGCGGGCCAGGCGGGTCCGGTGGACAAGGCGGCGGCTCGAATCGTCGTCGCGGCAAGCCTCGTCGGGGCGGCGGTCAGGGCGGCGGCGGAAACGGCAGCCGCGACGGCGCGCCAAACGGGGAACGCGACATGTCTCAGGTGAAGTGCTACAACTGCAACAAACCTGGGCATTTCTCGAAGCACTGCACCGAGCCGCGTCGTGAACGCAAGGATCAGGCGAACCTTGTGGTCGCGGGCAACCAGGACGACGAGGCGGCACTTCTGCTCGCCACGGTCACCGCGCTCACTGTCACCACCGAGCGCCCAGTTGAGCGGGTTCTTCTCAACGAAGAACGCTCCCAGGCACGCGCTGCACAGGAAGGCGGCAACTGCGACACCTCCTGGTATTTGGACACCAGGGCAAGCAACCACATGTCCGGACGCCGCGATATCTTCTCCGAGCTCGACGTGGGAGCGCGGGGGACTGTGAAGCTCGGTGACGGGTCCAGTGTGCAGATCGAGGGGAGAGGAACGATCCTCTTCGAGTGTCGCAGCGGTGAACATCTGACGCTCTCCGAGGTATATTACATACCACGTCTGTGCAGCAATATTTTGAGCATTGGTCAGATGGATGAGCTCAGCTGCGAGACGGTGATCCACGACGGGGCCCTTCGCCTCCAGAATCTGGACGGGCGGCTCCTCGCTTGCGTGCTGCGCAACGCCGGTCGGCTCTACGTCCTCTCGCTGGCACTGACGAAGCCGGTGTGCCTGCTGGCGAGCGGCGACGATACGGCGTGGCTGTGGCACTCGTGCTATGGCCATCTGAACTTCAGGGCGCTGCGCGATCTCGCGCGCCTGGAGATGGTAAACGGCGTCCCCCTCGTCGACCGCGTCGACCAGTACTGCGATGGATGCGCACTGGGGAAGCAACACCAGCTCCTGTTCCCGCAGGCCTCGGCGTACCGCGCGGAGCACGCGCTCGAGCTCGTCCACACGGACCTCTGCGGTCCGATCAAGCCGGCGACGACCGGAGGTAATCGGTATTTCCTGCTGGTTGTTGATGATCACTCACGTTACATGTGGCTGGAGGTGATCAAATCCAAAGACGAGGCATTTCAACGTTTCAAGAAGATCAAGGCCCTTGCAGAGGCTGAATCTGGACGCCGGCTCATGGCTTTCCGCTCTGATCGGGGCGGCGAGTTCAACTCCACTGAATTCCGTCTGTACTGCGAGGATGGAGGGATCAAGCACTGCACCACCGCGCCATACACGCCGCAGCAAAACGGCATGGTCGAGAAGCGCAACCAGACCGTGGTGGAGATGGCGCGGTGTCTGCTCAAGAGCGTGGCCGTGCCCGCCATGTTCTGGGGCGACGCGGTCAAGACCGCGGTGTACCTGCTCAATCGATCCCCCACGCGCAGCGTCGACGGGCAGACGCCGTATGAAGCATGGCACAAGAAGAAGCCGGCGGTTCATCACCTGCGCACCTTCGGGTGCACCGCACATGTCAAGCGGATCGGCCCCGGCATCGATAAACTGGTCGATCGCTCGACGCCGATGATTTTCATCGGGTACGCTGAAGGAGCCAAGGCGTATAGGGTGTTTGATCCAGCCACGAACAAGGTGCACGTCACGCGCGATGTTGTTTTTGAAGAACGGAGGAAGTGGGACTGGACGCCGGCCCCAGGCGCTGCAGCGACCCCCATGGACGAACACTTTGTGGTCGTCTACAGCGACGAACAGAGCGTCGATGTGCAGTCTGCCTTGTCGAGCTCAGACGGGTCATCCACGGCATCCTCTTCATCGAGCTCTTCCGCACCGAGGGGCTGTCCGCCTACACCAACAACGCCAGCGCGTTCTCCAGTCCCAGATGACGACGGCTGGGCTACGCCGCCCAGTGACGACTGAGAACGGCACGACCTCGACCATACGCCAACGCGCTACCGCAAGATGACACATGTACTGGCCGAGGTGGAAGCAGCGAGAGAAGACCAAGTTGGTCTCTGTCTCATTGCTGCTGAAGAGCCAGCTGGGGTGGATGAAGCGTTGGAGGAGGCGTGTTCGATGCGCGCCATGGACGCCGAGCTGGTCGTGATCCGCGAGAACAAGACCTGGGAGCTCGCCGCGCTCTCGCCCGGGCACCGTGCGATAGGGCTCAAATGGGTCTTCAAGGTCAAGCGGGATGCCGCCGGCAAGATTGTGAAGCACAAGGCGCGCTTGGTGGCAAAGGGCTACTCGCAGCGGCAGGGCGTGGACTACGATGAAGTGTTCGCGCCGGTGCCGCGCATGGAAACAGTACGGCTGTTGCTGGCTTTGGCGGCGTGGCAAGGGTGGCAAGTCCATCACATGGACGTCAAGTCGGCGTTCTTGAACGGTGACCTGATCGAGGAGGTCTACGTGCACCAGCCGCCGGGTTTCGTCATTGCCGGCAAGGAGGGAAAGGTACTGCGTCTTCGGAAGGCCCTGTACGGCCTGAAACAGGCGCCCCGAGCGTGGTACGCCAAGCTTGACGCATCGCTCGCGTCGCTCGATTTCGAGCGCAGCCCCCTCGAGCATGCGGTGTACAGGAGGAGCACCGGCGCGGGGACACTGCTGGTCGGCGTGTACGTGGACGATCTGATCATCACCGGCGGCAGCATCGACGACATCAAGGCGTTCAAGGAGAAGATGCGCAGTGTGTTCGACATGAGCGATCTCGGACTCCTGAGCTATTATCTTGGAATCGAGGTACGTCAGAAAGACGGAGAGATCACTCTCTGTCAGAGCGCCTACGCCATGAAGATCCTCGAAGCTGCTGGGATGAGGGGGTGCAACGCTAGCGACACTCCGATGCAGAATCGTCTCCAGCTGTCCAAGACTGGCGCCGGCGACGCCGTGGATGCCACACGGTTCAGAAGCGTGGTCGGCAGCCTTCGATACCTCTGCAACACTCGACCCGACATCACCTACACCGTCGGCATCGTCAGCAGGTATCTGGAGGCGCCTGCAGAAACGCATTGGAATGCGGTGAAGCAGATTCTCCGTTATGTTAGCGGGACCTTGGAGTACGGTTCCTGCTACAAGCGGGGAAGTAATTCAGCGCCGGAGGTGATCGGCTACAGCGACAGTGATCACGCCGGCAACGTTGATGATCGTCGGAGCACGACTGGTGTGGTATTCTTCCTCGACTCCAGCGCGATCACGTGGATATCTCAGAAGCAAAAGGTCATCGCCATCTCGTCTTGCGAAGCTGAGTACATGGCGGCGGCATCCGCAGCATGCCAGGGTGTGTGGCTGTGCAGGCTCCTTGGTGAGCTCACTGGCGACGCGCCAACGACGGCGAAGCTGCGCGTCGACAACAAGTCGGCGATCGAGCTCAGCAAGAACCCAGTGCATCACGAAAGAAGTAAGCACATTGACATAGGATATCATTTCATTCGTGAATGCATTGAAGATGGCAAGGTGGATGTCGACCATGTTGGCACTGACGGACAGCTTGCCGATGTTCTCACCAAGGCGCTGGGTAGAATCAAGTTCATTGAGCTGAGACAGAAGCTCGGCGTCGTTAAGGTGGTCTCTGGGCATAAGGATTAGGGGGTGAATTGTTGAGCTTGTAATCCTTTGCTCGTTAGGATAGTTTGTTTTTCAGTTAGCTCAATAACCGGCTCTGTCTCTTGTGCATGTACACGCAGAAGCTGTCTTTGTTTTCAGTTAGTAGCTAGCTAGATTAGTGCGGCTGTTGTGAGCGCATGGGATGGCATGCAGCGTAGGACTCGGCCCGCACTCACCTCGCACATGACGGGCGACGTGGGATGGCACGTCCGGTAGGCTCGGCAGCGTGGAGGTTTTTCTGTTCCTTAGTTGATGTACAAATAATCTGGAGATTAATGAGAAAAGCTGCAGACTGTGCGCAGCACAAAAACTCCCGTGTCTTCGTCTACCTCTGGTTCTCCTCGCGATAGTGATCTAGGCCTCGTCGGTGCTCTAGGTTCCAACAAGAGCAACTCCAATGGGGCGACCCATTTCGTCCGCCCGCGTCTGTTTGGGTCGGCGCGGACAAGTGGCGGCCCAACGCATCGACCCAAACTCAAATTGTGTCCGTCCTGCGTCCGCGCCGACCCATTTCCGGCCCAAAATTGCACCTGGAATGCGTCAGCGCGGACGCGCGGCGCGTCTCCTTGCCGTCCGCCGTGTCCCCACCTGGCGGCCACCCAACCGCCACCGTTCGTCTTATTTATGACGACCACCGACAGCGAGCCTATGCGTCAGCCAGTGCGCGCGTCCTTTTTTAACCACGCGTGTGGCGGGGTCGGCCTCATCCACTTCTCCCGTCCACATCTGGCCCCCCACCACTTCCTTTGCTTCCTCGCCGGCGACCGCAAACCCTAGCGCGCACCATGGGCCTCTTCGGCAAAAGCAATGGCAAGGGGAAGGGCACCCCCGGCGCCTCGTCATCCCGTGCTCCCCCTCCCCCTCCCCCTTCACCGCCGGCGTGTTTCCGCCCTGGACGCCGGCGCCTGCACATCCCGGTGCACCAAGCGTGGTGGCACTGGGAGTACAGGCAGCCCCTCCCCTACCCCGACGTGACGCTGCCGCACCATTGGCATTTGGATCCAAACCGGATCCCGGTGCCGGCGGTTCCGCGGACCCAGCGGGCGCACGACGATAAGGTGCGCTGGTGTCGCGCGCTGCTCACATCGGAGCAACATGGGCTGCCCGAGTACGCCGCCGACTCTCCTAACTGGGAGGTTTGGTTCGCCCTCGAACACGAGGAGCAACGGTGCTCGGGTGTCGACGTCGTCCCACCGCCGTTCCCATGCCGCCCCCGGAGGTAGAGCCGGAGGACATGAAGGCGGAGGCGGAGTACCAAGCCGCCCTCGAGGAGGCCCTGCAGCACGCGCTGGAGGCTAGCCGCATCGAGGAGGACGCGCACTGGGATGGGCTGGAGCAAGCCCTTGCCCTGTCGGCGGCGGGGGACTCCGTCCACACCCCGCTCTTCGTGTCGCCGCCTCCGTCGTCACCGCCCGTACAGCCCAAGCCGGAGCCGGAGCCGGAGCCGTCGCGTAAGCGCTCCCCACCTCCACCCACTTGGCCGGAGGAGGCCTACTCATGGACGGGCCAGTACCACGAGTGGGTGAGCGCGCCTCCCGTCTACTTCGCCGCGACGCCGGAGGAAGAGGCGTCCCACCTCGAGCGATGAAAGGAGCACTGGCTCCGCCAGGAGCAGGGCGACGGCGAGGAGCAGATGCGCTACGAGGCCATGCTCCAACGCGACGCGGAGGCGCTCCGGCTCGAGGAGGAGGAGGAGGAGGAGCGCGCGCGGCTTGCCGCAGTACCGCCGCCCTAGCAGACGCCGGAGGAGGCTGTCCTGGCAGTGTACCAGGCGGCGTTCGGGTGGGCTGGCCCTGCTTCGGTCTTCATCGACCTCACCGACGACGGCGACGTCGAGGGCAAGGGCAAGGGCAAGGCCGACGACGTCTAGGGCAGCGTGCGGGGCGGCAGCAGGCGGGCACAGACTTTTTTAATGTTTTTATTTAATGTTTATTAGATGTAGGTGGACTTTGGCCGGCGTTTGACCGGCCACTTTTATGTTTAATTATGTTTATTCCGTGCAACTTATTTTTTTCACGCTGCCACATTTGGGTCGGCTCCCCGTTGGGCGGTCAAGCCGACCCATTTTAAAATGCGCCCAAACGGACAAAAAGCGGACAAAGCGTGCGTCTGTTTGGGTCGCCCCGTTGGAGTTGCTCTAATATCCTGGTGGAAGAGGCATGCAGTAGCACCAGTCCTCCCGTCGTGGTGGAGACTACAGCCACAACGCGCTGCTCCTACGAGTGGCCCTCGGCCCGGCTCTCCGCAGCACAGCCGCATCATGCGGCGGAGGAGGCCCCTAGCACCTGCCGCTATCGTTGACTTCAACGACGTCGATGCGGCTCGACGCCCGGCCTGCACACGTAAGCGGCAGCCTCCGCACGCTCACCGTCCACGACGACGGCGACCCGTGACGCCCGCACCCGCACATTGCCCCCGACGAGACAGCGACCTTGGATGGACCGGCCCACTGGAGGCACGGCTAGCGCATAGTGCGCGCGGTGGCCCCCGGCCCCGATACCTTTGCTCCCGGCTAAGACGTGCCCGGCGCACGCGGCGGCCAGCGGTCTGCGTCGCGAGGTGTCGCTCCCCGGCACACGGGCGCAAGGGAGCGAGGCGGCCAGGTCCGACTGGCAGAGCCCCCTCGCGTGTGGCATGGCGGCGATGGGCAGCGGCGCCATGGTCGTGTGTGAAAGGGGTCGAAGCTGCTGGGAATTTCCTATTCGTGGAACTGGAGCCACGAGAAGCGATGTAGGAGTATTATAGGAAAGTTCTGATTCCATCGTGATGCAGGAGTATTAGTAAATTGATTTATTTTTCTTAAATTTGTTTTCTTAAAATTTGTTATTTGTTTCCTCTAGAAAATTGCATTGATGATATGGATCACTTGATTTGGATAAGTTAGGAAAGTTAGGACCTGTCTCTTTTTGTACAATAGGAAAGTGTTTGTTTATAAGAAAATAGTGGAGAAAAAGTAAACCGGTCGGATGGTGAGAAGGGAGATGAAAAAAAACCGACGAAAAAAACCAGTCAAAAGTGGAGGGACTATTCAACCAACTCGTCCATTAGGAATAGAGATTAATTTTAGAATTGTATGTATTTTTTAAACCATAAGAAATAAATTTTTTCTGAACCATTAGTTTTTTTAGGGGTATTCTGAACCATTAGTTGTTGGCGAGTGAGTGAGGTGTCAACGGCAGAGGGAGCGAACCAGCTAATGGGCTGCAGCCCGCTTAGAGTCTGTATCAGTTACTGAGCGCTAGCGCGGTGATTTGGCGCCTGAAGCGCCAAATAGGGCCTCCCATATTCGGGCGTTATAGAAGTTGCCACAATTGTTTTCTAACAAATCTATTTGTCATTTTCTTTTCTCATTTTGAGCTTCTTTTTTTTTTTGAATGCACTCCGCTCTACGGCATTTTATTCAACTGGCGAAGGCATATCTGACTGCACAATGCATTTTATTTTGAGCTTGTCTTTGACGAAGATATACAGGTAGCACCCGTGGACGCATATGCATCGACGGCAGAGATTTAAACCAAACCGCGGTTCAGAGATACAGTACAGATAATACATAGTACTATATCATATCATAGCTGGTTCTTTCGGCCACGCCGTATGCACGCGCTCAGGGCCAAGCCTAGCTCTGCTTGCCGCCGTTGGCGTGCGACGGCGCCCTCGGCGACCTGAGCCGCTGGAAGACGGCCCTCTGCCGCAGGTTCTCGCGCAGGCGGAGCGCGTCGAGGAACCGGTCCGGCGCGACGCGGCAGAGGTACCACTGGAGCCGGTGGCCCAGGTTGGGCATGCACAGCGGGCCGTGCCCGATCCAGCGCGCCGCCGGTCGCGCGTACGCGTCCGACGTCGGCATGACCAGCCGCGACAACGGGCCTTGCTTGCCGCGTTTCCCGGCTCTCCACGTCATCTTCGTCTCCACGAAAAGCGGGGCCTGTTGGTTGTAAAATTAATAAAATGATATGGTATGAAATGTAGGAACAAGAAAGTTGGTCTCCACGCATTTTTCTTTCAGCGTGATGGTCTTGGGCGAAATGCTGGACGTTTGCACACTCACCTGGCATTGCACGTCGATCCCTTTGCTTCTGTACTCAACGTAAAGGCTCCTGGAGAACTGAGCAACATACCTGAAATTTAAATCCTGTGTGATGTACTAGTATATATTTATCTCAGAAAATCCAGAGAGATGTAGGAATTTGTGTCTTGTAATATTTTATATGTCCACTACATTGTTATACTCCCGGAATAAAAAACCTCGGTGTGGAAGTATTCATGGAAATAACCGGTAATACTTGATGTGGAATTGTACTTAAGAAAATATACTTAAGGAAGCCGGTACGGTTATACTGGAACACAGTGTATATGAATACACAGAAATTATACCCGGAAACAGTATAGAGCGGAATGCCAGGTTGTCCGTAGAATTGGCTCTATGGATTGTTAAAGCCTGTGAGTTTGATTTTGATTTCAAACTCGGCGCATGACTCACACATGCGTGTATGGGACCTTATTGATTAACAATTTTTGGACTTGGTAACTGGCTGTTAATTATTGTGGTTGGTTTGACAAGTCACGAGTCCTAACTGGAAACAAATCGAAATATCTGGAATTTGGAGTCTATATAAGGTCTCACCCTCTAGCCTCAATATGCATTATGAGCGGCACCACCGATAAGGCAAAGGAATAGAGGGTAGGCTGTTTAGCTCCAAAAACCTAATTTTTCTAACATTGGCATCCGAGCCGGTTAGGGTTAACGTCATCGTCGGCAACTCGATCGATCCATGATCAATTCCGCTGCGTACTCTGCCGACCCGATCTGTTGTGTGCTTCGTGATACAACTCGCTACAAATCGATTCATATGGCCCCACACACAAGTCGCTCCAGATCGATTTGATCTGCACCTTCGCCGCCGGACTAGCTCGCCCTCTCGCTCATCGATCTGGCCGTCCTCGTGGAGAACCGGCGCCTACTACCATGTCCTGGCGATCTCATGGAAACGGACGTCCTCCCGCTGCACCATGTTCTTCCACGACCTCGCTCGCCGCCCCTGCCGCAGCTTCCAGGAATCCTCACTCCGACAGACGAGCTCGCCCATCCCGCTGCATCTGCCGATGCCCCATGTTGCGATGTGTTGAGCCCCATGCGAGCACGCATCAAGTTGCCCAAGGCTTCACCGGATCTGAAAACTGGTTCTGCTAGTTATTAATTCAGTTTTTGGAAGAACATGCATCGGAAGACTAGCAGTATTCGTAGCACTAGTCCTTATTCTGGATCGGTTGTCTCTGTGTCTCTATCTGAGGTGTTCTAGTAGTATACTAATTCATGTTGATCACGGAGGAAGAGTAGTAGATTACTTTTCGCTGGCTAAGTAATTTTGTTGCCAAACATCAAGCACTTGGATCTTGGAAGGACCGGAGAAATTTTCTTGATGTCCTGAATTTGTTACGCGCACGTGATCCACCACTCAAATTGAGGAAGGAGAGTGCAGGAAATCTCTCGCCACTGCGGAACAAGTCGGAAGCGTATTTGTTGCTGTTGCAGGTACAGTACTACTTGGATGTTCAGACGAATTGACTAATTGAGTCAGCTATAGGCGCCTTGCTCCTACTTCTAGTACTACTTGCATGAGGAATTGGGATTTCTTTGCCGATATCTACGGATTGAGAAAACTAACCGGAAAAGACCAAAATTTAAATGCCATTATTGTGGATATAAAATGGCTACTTATGTCATGATCATCGTATGGTTCTTTCGTTCCTGAATATGAGAGGACACAGACTATGTGGAAAATTACGTGCAATTTGGAATATATTTTTAGACAATACTCTCGTAAAGTGATCAATAATATTTATGGATTCTATTCTTGTTGAAAAACATAGTGTACAAATTGCATGGATAATTAGTGCAATTTGGAATAGGCATCTGCTGGGAATACATTTTGCTGGATATATATTGGTTAACTCTATGCAGAATTTATTGAAAGAATTGAATTTTCAATTTAACTTCATTGCGATATGGGACATTATTTGCTCTATGGAGGAAGATAGAAACTCTCCGAGGGAAGGATTTTCCTAAATATTATTGGTTACACCTTGAAGAGGAAGATATAGTATTTTTTTCCAATGCAATTAGGCAAAGTGGAAGGTATGTCTATAATCTGTATGCACTGGATTTTTCATATATCATATACTTTCATGCAAACAATTCCAAGGAAATTCCAAAGTCAATAAACTTGGAATTGGAAATTATGACCTCAAACTCCGTTTTGTGGAGGAAAATTATTATTGATGGATACACTATTATACTAATCTTGCATGAGCAGGAATTCAAACAGTGTCTATTATGACAATCACTTATTTATGATGGAAGATGGGAACCACTCCGTGGAAAATTAAGGAAGTTTGCTCTCACTTAACGGTATGCACATTGCTAATACTTGCATTAAATATGAATTTGCCGCTGCTTTTTCAAATAGTTGGATTGTGAATTTAAGCTTCTATGTATTACATTGCTGGAATACAATAGCAATTTTATTGACTTGCTAACAATACCAAAGGAAATTATATACATTGTGTGGTTTGTCAATGCTGCTAAATCTTATACACTTTGGAATTGGAAATTTTACCATGGAACTCCTTGGTGGAGGAAGAATATTATTGTTATAGGAAACACTATATGCAACTTCAATGTGAAGGGATTTAATTTATGGTTCTATCTTGGAACCCATTGTTTAAAAGGAAATACTATTTGGAAAAGGAAGAGTGGAAATATTGCTCAATGATAAAATTAGTGCATTACCGAATTTCACATGATGGTCTATTCTTTCTTGATGGTCCATTGGAAGTTAGCAACCCAAATTGTTATTCGGGGAAGATAACTCCGTGGAGAGGAATGTTGATAATGGGAACACATGCTTGGAATTTATTATTTTTGTTATGGACGACTTGGTCACATATAATGGAACGGAATTGAGTGGCTTACTAATTCCGGAGTTCAAAGTTTTAGTGGGAGGAATTTGGTTTCGGAAGCACCTATATAATGGGTATTTGACTTGCACGCCTTTTCTTAAGGTGGAAAGAGATAAAGAAACTTCACATCGTTTATATATATACTTATGGTATTTTTTTTTGGTCACTCCCACTAGGCCTGATTGTTTATTTCATTTTACTCATCGATGATTGCACTTTATATGGTTACATGTTTGCCTTTTCATTATACAAGTCAGAAGGTTTTGTTGTGCTGTTCACATGTTGTACTGAAGTGGAAAATCAGTTAATTAAAGTATATCAAAGTCTTAACAACTGATTGGTGGGGGAAGTACACTTCAGGAATATATCAATTTAATATGTAAAGAGCATGGAACTACATTCCCCATTGTCATATAATGTATACTTCACAATTGAGTGGAGGAATTGAATATCTTTGACTGGAAGGAAGTATTTAATTTTGGAAGAAAATTATCAATTACTGCAAAGCACACACCAGGAAATTGTTAATTGTTATTCTAGTGGATCAAGGGTTTTTTTTTTTTTTTTGCTCTGGAAAAGGAAAACTGGTGGAAAGTGGGAGTTGATATTTTTATGGATAATGGTGGAACTATTGGCAATCATACTAGAATATAATTTTGACCCCAAAGGAAACTACAAGTGAAACTCCTGACACTAACATGCTTAGGATAAGTGGGAGGAAATAACTGGAATATCGAGTCTGGATAATTATCGTATGTTATTTGGGGAAGTGACTCTGAATTTTTAGAGGAATAATTAAAGTCTTTTTAAAAGGCTTAAATTTTCCATCAATGCAAGCTACGGGTGGAAGCATTGTCGGAAGGAATAAACTCAATGAGGAAGAATACAAGTTTGGGAACTTGTTACTTTACCAAACAACCACAAGCCTATCGGTAGTAAATGGATTTATTTACTGGAAGTTTAAAGCAACATGCTCAATGGAAATTACAATTCTAGTCTTGATATTAAAAATCCTTTACACAAAGAAATGATTATACTTTGTGGAAAGTCATTCTCCCGTGGGAGTTGTAGCTTCTCTGGAATTTAGAGAAAGTGGGAATGAGGACAAGGTTTGATAACTGAATATATATTAATTCAGGATCTTGTTACAAGCATCACATCAATGGTATATCAGGTCATATGGTTTTCTTAATATGGAAGACAATCATATACAAAGATTAGCATGAAGTGTTTTGTGTTACTACTATATGTGCTAACTATGTTTTTTTTGTTTATAAATATCACATTGATGGAAGTGAAAACTTGGTTATCCTCAAACTTTCTTATGAAAGGTATGTCTGATGCTTCCTTTTTTTGGAAGTGGAAATCATAGAGAATGTTTTTCTATGGAAAAGTGCAAACCTGTCTGAAACCTTTGATAATGGGAATTATACTCTGTGAGGAATTATGTTTGAACTCAAGAGGAAAAAGAAAGAATAATGACCTGACCTTAGCCATGCCACTGAAACTATTGCTATTTTGATTAGCATAATAACTCACACTTGCTGGGATTATTAGCAAGTGCAAGGTGAATCCTGGAAAGATTGTTGGAATCATAGGAAATGCCTATGGGGTAATGTCAAGGAATCATGGATTATCTATTGTACTTTGATGGTCACAATCTTCAGCTGCATGTATGGATATATTGATGTTGTTTGTTCGCAAGAGGATCTCCATTAAAGGTAATCAATTTGTTATGTTATGTTTTAATATTTTATTTTGTAGGTGTTCATAATGTATAAAGGAAACAGGGTTTGAATGTTCTTTCTGTATGAAAGATGAATACTTTGATGCAATTTAAGCATTAAAGGAATGCATGAGGTAAGGGAAATATTTTAATATAATTATGGTCATGGAAGAGCATCATAACCTGTTACTTTGTGATAATATGACTCCAAAAGTCACAAAGTTTATACATGCAACGTGAATGCATTGAGGGAAGGAATTATCTTTTGGCCATGTTAATAGCATGGGAATTCACTTTGTTGGATAAAATATTTTCAGCCAAGTGGGAGATGTAGGAATTTGTGTCTTGTAATATTTTATATGTCCACTACATTGTTATACTCCCGGAATAAAAAGCCTCGGTGTGGAAGTATTCATGGAAATAACCGGTAATACTTGATGTGAAATTGTACTTAAGAAAATATACTTAAGGAAGCCGGTAAGGCTATATTGGAACACAGTGTATATGAATACACAGGAATTATACCCGGGAACAGTATAAAGCGGAATGCTAGGTTGTCCGTAGGATTGGCTTTATGGATTGTTAAAGCCTGTGAGTTTGATTTTGATTTCAAACTCGGCGCATGACTCACACATGCGTGTATGGGACCTTATTGATTAACAGTTTTTGGACTTGATAACTGATTGTTAATTATTGTGGTTGGTTTGACAAGTCACGAGTCCTAACTGGAAACAGATCGAAATATCTGGAACTTGGAGTCTATATAAAGTCCCACCCTCTAACCTCAATATGCATTGTGAGCGGCACCACCGATAAGGCAGAGGAATAGAGGGTAGGCTGTTTAGCTCCAAGAACCTAATTTTTCTAACAAGAGAGAGGTAAAAGGTGCATGGGCACCGCGAGAGAGAAGTGCAAATTAATAGCATGATGACCAACCACCTACACCAGAATCCCAGATATGTCTAGTGTTTTTGGATACCGTTTGGAAGCGGCGTAGACGGAGTAGAGTGGGAAGGAGGGGATGGCCTCCGACGACCCGGAGCCGATGTTGACGACGGCGCCCCTGCCCCGCTGCACCATCCCCGGCAGCACCGCCGCGGTCACCTGCGTCAGCGTCCACAAGTTCACCCGTATCATCCGCACCCACGCCTCCACGTCCATCTCGTGCAGGTACACCGCACATGGCTTGGCAACCCCGGCGTTGTTCACCAGCAGCCCCACGTCCAGCCCCTCCACGGTCTCCTGGAGCCGCCGCATCGCCTCGTCCCCTGCCAAATA
The DNA here is from genome assembly GCF_002162155.2 of Triticum dicoccoides. Classification (NCBI taxonomy): domain Eukaryota; kingdom Viridiplantae; phylum Streptophyta; class Magnoliopsida; order Poales; family Poaceae; genus Triticum; species Triticum dicoccoides. The sequence continues at coordinate 197,819,988 of NC_041392.1, forward strand.
TAACCAGCATCAGTTCATACAAGGTGAAGTAGACGGTAACAGTCAGCTCCATTTTGTTTCACAAGGTCGCTTGCGTTCACTGCGTGTCGGTTCGTCCTAGCCAGTTTTATTTACCTTGAGGTGTGGCGACGAGCGAGAGGTCGAACACCACGGTCTTGGTCTGCACGGCGCGGGTCTTGGAGATGGTCTCGGAGATGTCCTGGAGCTTGGCGGGGTCGCGGCCGACGAGGACGAGGTTGAGGCCCCTGCGCGCGAGCTCCAGTGCCAAGGATTCGCCGATGCCGGACGTTGGACCGGTGACGACGGCCCATGCCCCGTAGCGGTGGCGGAGGTCCGTCGGCCGGCGCAGGAGGAGGGCGAGGTGTGGAAGGAGGCGGAACACCACGGCTGCTGAGTACAGAGCGCCGATAGTGGCCAGGGAGATGAACCATGGCTCCTGCCGGAAGAGAGCGTCGCCGCACATCATCTCTCTGTCTCTCCACAGTGTGTCGCGCGCGCCGTGGACGTGTCGCTGGCTCACTGCGTGTGCTAAGCGCTCGAGGTTCCCGCATTAAATAGGCAGATTTGTTATCCATAACTTTTTTTTAAACTTGTTATCCATAACCACTTAGTATCACCCGATGGATCACGCCGCGTCGACCGCCTCGGTGGCCGCCGGAACTGATTTTGATCTGAAGTCTAGGGGACGGCGTTGATTCGAGTTGTGCGTCTAACCAGTTGGTAATAGCCATATTCGAGTCTAGGGGGCAACCTCTAGCCACAAGCCAAAGATGGTCCCTTTGCAATTGCAACAAGGCTTTTGTTGCAATGGTGACGTTGACAGCCCCAAGCTAAAGATGTTTCTGCATCAACAAAGGAAAGAGAAAACTTCATACATCAAACGGCCGGTCACTTTTCAAAAGATCAGCCAGTTATGCGTAGCACGTCTCATTGCTCATAATC
>NC_041392.1:197821113-197823020 GCF_002162155.2 Triticum dicoccoides
ATAACATTTAGATGTGAACAGAATTATTTTTAGCACGAAAGGTTTTCACGGATGCTCGTATGAAGTTGCCATGGGGACGTGTTGTAGATTGCCACGAATCTCCTCTCTACCTTTTGTTTGCTTCCCGGGAAAGCAAGAAACATACGAATATAGGGGCATGGATTACCATGTGTTTTTAAGTAATGTTGCCATGTGAGTTTGAGCAATGTTGTCACGCAAATTTGTAAAAAGAGTTTCCATGTGATTATCTGCGATGTGCCATGTGATTTTGAGTGATGTTGTCGGGCTCACTAGCTAACACTGACGGATAGTGTGGGAGAAAAATTGCCACGTATTAGAAAATGTTAAAGGGTACTACCAGTCTACCATGCATGGCCGGTGTCGTGTGTGTGAAAAACAAAGAAAGTCATTACAAAAGTTGCCATGGTTGCTCTATACATTTTCTAAATATATTTCGTGCCAGCCGTTTTTTTCTTAATCGGATTTGCATGTCTTCATTGGCGCCCTCAAGTCTAGAACCTACAATTTTGAAGCTAGAAGCCTCTGTATTTTGCACTTTGCTGATTTTGGTTTCTGCCGTCGTTAGCGTGATAGGTTGACCACGTCGTCGCTCAGTATAGTTTTAGGAAGGGTAGCTGTGCCTTTGGTTTAATGGAAGCTCTAGTTTCTGGTTTCAAAGAAAAAAGAGTGTGACTAATTCTCAGTCGACTGAGACTTAACAAAGTCTTAATCAAGTGAGAGGAAAAAATGTAAAGGAAATTTTACACGGATCTTCATGTAAGTTCTAACGAATATAGTATCGACTGAGATTTTGGTAGTCTCGCTCGACTGAGATTTAACAATTCCAACAAAAATTGTATATCCCGTGCACACAAAATCCAAGGGTCAACACGCCTCACAGCACTTGACTGTTTCGGTTTCCTTGCTTACTCGCCGCTGCCTCACCTCGTCCTCCTCCTCGACGCACCCGACGGCGCTGCCTTCTCCAGCCCCGCCGACGCTGGGTGGTATCACGGTTCAAAACGAAAAGATTGTGAAAAACCGGTGCCGTCTAACGTCCAACCAGCCACTTCCTAGTGGATTTCCGATTGCATGATGAGCGCATCCCATGGATATATCGAACTCATACACAATTCGTGAGACCGGTGACTGACAGAACCTTGGAGGGAGAGGAGCCACTTTGTTGGCTCGAGCGGCACTGCAACCATGTGAGCGGCCGCTGTAGTACCTTTTTTTGGAATTGTTTTTTTTCTTTCTGGCAGCATGCAGTACCTCATTTGTTTTTTTTTCGAGTCTGCAGTACCTCATTCAGCTGTGTTAGTGTTAGAGCATCTCTAATAAAAGATTTACATGCGAACCAACCTGTGTTTGGATGGTTAGAGGGACTGTGCTATCCCCAGCCCATCGGGGTTCAAATCCTGGTGCTTATAGATGACTTTCGGCGATGCACATGCAGTGGGATGAGACGTTCACGCGCTTACAATGACTTCGTAAATCTCAAGATGATATGCCGGCTAAGTCTTTCAGAGGTGCTCATGGAGATAGGGTGTGCGTGTGTGTTCATAGGGGTGAATGTATGTGCGTGTATATAAGTACTTGTGTCTGTACTGATATTCAAAAAAATAGAAGATGTACATGAAAAAATAACTAACTTTCGCATCTTTGACCAAAACCACCTCTTCAACAGATGGTGTAGATGCAAAAATATTTACATCTCCGTCTTTCGAAGATGTAAACTACAACACCTTGCGGTGCAAATTTGCATCTCCATCTACAGGAGATGTAAAAAGACAACCGCCCGCCAACCGCCTAAGTGTCGTTCCATTCTCTTCCACGCGACCAGTGTCGCCCGCCCAACTCCATCGCGGCCGAATCGCACCAAATCGCCGCCGCCGCCGCCCTCCACC
>NC_041392.1:197823514-197834954 GCF_002162155.2 Triticum dicoccoides
GCCGCCGCTCCAATCTCGCTGCCCCTGCACCGTCCGCCTAACCTCGCCGCCCCTCTCCGCACACCACCACTCCGACCTCACCTGACCCCGCCGCCCCCTCAAATGAAGTATTAGTTGAAATATAGTTTTTACATCTTCCATTGGAGTAGTTGTTTTGCATCGTCTGGTGAAGTTGACCCTTTTTTGAGATGCAAAAGGCAGTTTTGGAGATGTAAATTTTACATCTCAAAATTTGCATCTTCTATTGGAGATGCTCTTAGCAAGACCAAAGGTGCGTACCGTGTTCTAGCGCTTTGTTGCTAAAGTTTTTGTTTGAGGGTGCCTTCAAACTGATTGAAGTGTGGCAGTACCTGTATTCAACAAATCTCTCGCTTCCTCCCAAAATAAACTACTACCTAGCTCTGCAACACTTGAATACTAATATCAACAACTTCCGTAAACTTCACATCTGGCTTAGATGAAGTTTATTTACACTCAGAACTCTGCATAACCTTTTTTTTACAAAAGAAAAAGTCCAGACTTCTCACAAAAAAGCAGCAAAAGCAACAGCCACTTTCGTCATAAGCCTGTATAACCCTGGCCCGTAAATAGGCAGTAATATAACTTTATTTGCACAAGACACATACAGTAGCTCAACAAACCTTTTTCGATCCACGCCCAACGCATGCCTAACATCTGTAAATGGCAGTGGAAAGGAGTGAAGGAAGGGGTCACGGTATCTGATATCTCTATCATGGGTCGATCGGGACAAGATACTTTTGGTCGATCAGCAACTACATACAAAAGATACTTCAGGAATTACAAGGGCATGAGTGTGATCATCACATACATATTTGTTCTACTAGGGTTACGAGCTAAAAATTCTTGATACTGGGGACAGGAGACTTGACGAGAGAAACTTCAATCCACTAGAGCCTCCAGGGAAGTAGGATATGGTGTAGTAAGCAAGAGCAAGGACCTGGAACAAAAGCAAGAGCAAGGTCACTTCTTAAACAGTAGGCTTGAGTGCAAATGCACACTGAATTGTTTATGGGAGTTAGAAAAGCATTCTTTGATAGGGATAAGGAAATCATTATGCCTCTAAATACAGAAGGGGAGAGGGCATTTCACTAAATCATGGCCCCGATTATGAGCTTGTTATGTAGATGTAGAGAAAATGAAATGTTGCTGGAATGAAGACAAGTCAAAAGAAGAAGAAAAAGACACACCTGAAGGATTGAGAATATCACCGACAGAAAATAGCTGTGAAGCACCATAGAGACATAAATTGTGCCAACCATGCATCCGGTGAACCCCACTGTAAATGGTAGCCTCTGAAACATAGAAATATGCAAATGTTTGCATCAGAAACCCCATGCATTTGAAGATTATGTGGCATGACGATATTGCATTGCATCCTATTTACGAATCTGAGCAAGTTCAGGCGCAATTTAGTACTCCCTCCGTCCGGAAATACTTGTCATCAAGATGAATAAAAGGGGATGTATCTAGACGTATTTTAGTTCTAGATACATCCCTTTTATCCATTTTGATGACAAGTATTTTCGGACGGAGGGAGTACTTGGTACCAACAACTCTTGTCCCGTGCCTATGCCTAAATGGGTGCTTTAATTTGTATTCTGGGAAAAATCCACTGAATCGATATTGAAATGTTCATTGCTGCATTTCAGAAATAAGAATCCGAAATTTCATGCATCGACAGAAACCAACTCTAGTGCACATCAGCAGTTGCACTCAAATCAAACTGTACGCATCCACGTGCCTCCCCTGACTATTGCATTGCATCCTATTTACGAATCTGAGCAAGTTCAGGCGCAATTTAGTACTTGGTACCAACAACTCTTGTCCCGTGCCTATGCCTAAATGGGTGCTTTAATTTGTATTCTGCGCAAAATCCACTGAATCGATATTGAAATGTTCATTGCTACATTTCAGAAATAAGAATCCGAAATTTCATGCATGGACAGAAACCAACTCTAGTGCACATCAGCAGTTGCACTCAAATGTACTCATCCATGTGCCTCCCCTGACTTCCACGAGACCAGGGAAAATGTTTAAGCCATAGACAGGAATCAGGACAATACAACTGATTCAACACATCAGTTGTATTACTTTCAAGTTTCAAGTATATCCAGAAAATGCAGTTTTAAACTTAAGTATCTCTTACAACGGACTAGGTTTTCTGTATGTCGTTGGCCAACATGAGGCTTCCAGACAGACACTTGATTGATTATGATTAATCAGTACTAAAAGCCTTTCTATAATCCAACAATATTGGATTAAGCTCAGAAATCATGTTAGATGGAGGATAGCAAGACCAGCATTACTGCAGAAGCTAGAAAGCGCAGAAATAGAGTGAACTTAGGTGTCCTCTCAGATTGAGCCAAATATTTTGTTTGTTCGCAGGTGGGGGGAAAAAGCAAGACTCCTTATGTTGCCCCTGGTATTAGGATTTAGGAGAATCCACATCCAAGAGGTGAGCTCACTGGAAAGATCAAAGTCCATCAATATTGCCATCACAAAGTTATCAACTTCCACTACTCTACTTCTTTTGGCATGTTCAGATCAAGATACTTCACACAAATACTTCATTTTCCTAAATGTTTTCTTATTTTTCTCTTTCTTCTGAATATCAAGTTTTGAATTCTTGCATTGATGACTTGCAGAAGACCAGATTTGATGGCATTGAAATAAATATTTTACAGAGACTTTAAAGAGCATTTTCAGGTTGTGTACAAATGATAACGATATGTAGATTCAAAGACATTTTCCCTGGGACAGTTCTCGAGTGACAAACATCCTTGAGATTTATAATTAACCTTCAAGAGCTGAACCAAAATCAATAACTTCAAGGGCTCAACAAGATAACTAGATTGGCTCCACATGAAAGGAAATTTATTTATTTTCTTAAATAAGAAATACTGAGTTTGAATAGGTTGACTGAAGGAAAGGCCTACTTGATCTGCTTGCTCAATTTTTCTAGTGTCCTTTCTGACTTGCTTATTTAAATTAAGCACAGAAATATTGCTCAGTAATTCCTATACTATTCTCGTCTCAAACATTCAATATAAACAGCAGAAGCGGAATAAAAAGGGATCCCTTGAACCCCTCTACTCGAGTGAAGAAGTAATGCATGCAAAGACCCAGGTAAGAGCTCTTGGTTCACAGGGGATGTCCATGATGTAAGATCACAGCCACAGAGCTATTGGTTCTCCTCTTAAGAAGAAAAGGTGATCAGCTAAATTCCGGACTTTGATTTGGGGAGTGATGATTACTTTTTCGGTTATCAAGCACTACAAGAGACTAGAATTGTTTTGTGATAGGACCCCTTCATATGTGTAGCATGTTTTGTACAAATAACTCATCTGTGTAGCCTTTTTTTTTCTAAGTTTACAGGGCCCTGTTTGGGGATTTGGTGAAGAATCCTCACCAAATCAACTCAGTGAGGTTACACGGAGTACCCGGTCAATCCAAGAGGATTAAGGGAAAATATCATGACTACCTTGCATCTTTCCGGTCAATCCATCCACGTTTTGTCTTGACTCATTTTTCCTGTCCCTATCCAAAGCACTAACTTTCTTTATATACAATCAAATGACAAATAGCTGGTCAGTTAGCCCTCCTCACCAACAGATATGGCCATCAGCTATGCTACAACTGATCCTCAAGGGATTTTCATTACTATGAAGGTCCAATGATATTCCGGTATACAGGACAGACTAGCAAATGACAGCCTTTAGCTGTCTGCATAGAGCACATGAGCTCACCACCAGATTAAGATTTGTAACTTGTTTCCGCATGTTCCAAAACAGGAATCATATTTGGTTAAAAATCACGGCACCGAGTAGATGAGTTTTGACAGGGTAATCTCTACTTCGTCACTACCAAACAAGACTATTTGTAATTTCTTACGAAACTGTAAGCAAATGAACAGCAATAGCGGCAATCCGCGGCAATAGAGTACCTCTTTTGACGTCATATGGGCGAGCTGGTTGGCGGGCCCTTTGAGCGCGAAGAGCGAAGCGATGATGAGAGCGCAGCCAAGTGTGAAGCAGATAGCGAACTTCTGCGGCATGAGCACCATGACGGGGAGGAAGAGCGTGAAGGCGATGAAGACGAAGAAGATGCCGGTGGCGAGGAAGAGCCCGAAGTACATGAGCGCCTTCCCCGAGGGGAAGCTGCTGGTGGCGCCCTGGAAGCTCCCCGGCAGCTCCCGCACGCCCTTGGACACCCTGCAGCACACGGATCAGAACGCACCGGGTCAGAGGCAGAGAGCTACCGAGCTAATCGCGCCCAGATCCTCGGCTCGGAAGGCAGCGGAGCTTGGCGGGAGCGGATCAGATCTGAGGGGCTAGGGCTGTGGAGAAGGGGGCTTACACATTGAAGGTGCCGGAGACGGTGTCGTTGGCCGAGCGGACGGCGGCCTCGATGTCGAACGGGAGGGGGGAGGAGGAGGAGACGTCCGACCGGGTGGCTGCGTAGGAGTTCCAGTCGGCGAGCAGGGAGGGCTGCGACTCCGCGGCGGTGCTGGGGGAGGCGGAGCCGCCGGTGAACCAGGACTGCGCCGTCTTCTGCATCGCGGGGGTGCGGGTTAGCTGCCGGCGGCGAGGTGAGATTGAGGTGGGCTGGGACGCGGCTGTGCGTGTCGAGTCGCGGAGGTGGAGGAGGCGCAAGAGATCGAGGGAGAAAACGAGCAGACTCTTAATTATTGAACGTTTTTGCAAGACGATGATAACTTTCCGGCGAAGTATCCAGCGAAAACCCGAAAGCTTTACTTCAAAAAGAAGACACCAGAGTGCATTTTCTCTGCGAAATACCCGGACCAAAAGTACAAATACCTCAAACATAATAAAATTTACTGAACAACTACTACAGCTACAAGACTAAACTTGTTGATGACAGCTGAAAAATCTTCATACATGTGCCTTTAAAGACCAAAGCTCTGAAGTTGTAGTCGCCATCATTGAACCCTTAAATCTGAAGCACCTAATATCAGATCGTGCCTGTCACAAACTTGTGCAAACTCTTAGCGCCAGCAAGCATGTTTTTTAGGCAACATCTAGCATGCTTAATCACATAAACTATCTTATATACTCACTGACATTTCTGATTTATTTATGATAAGTGTAACACACTCCGGCCAAACCTATCGGTTCAACCATCAGTTTTTGCATGTTGCGTACACATATGATGAGAAATTCTAATCTCGTCGGAGCTTGTTGACTCCCTCTTGATGGACGAATTCGGGGACTATCGAAGCCCAGAGGACCAACTTAAGGATGAAGCGCCGCCATTCGTCCAAGTACCGCCCGCGTGGGAACTTAACAAATCCTAACCGAAATTTAGACGGAGTCGAGGCACCGGGATTCTCCTCCCCTCCACCAGCCACTAACAAAGGGGAGGAGGATCCATGGGCTAGCTGGTGGAGCTTGGAGGGGAGGAGAACTTTGCCCTAGTCGCCTTAGGGTGAGAGAAAGGAAAAAAGAATACCCAAAGTGCATCCTATATTTCATAAATATCAACAAAAACAATATCCAATACCATGAAAGGAACAATTCAACACATACACGAAAAAATAAAGATCAACAACAAATAAAACTACATTATAAACCAGCAACAAGGAAAAAGTCGCCTGACACAAGCCCGCTCTCCAAGATGTTATTTGTGTTGGTCAGTAACACCATCAACAAGTTGTTGGCCAAGGCCATGGAGTTCGGGTTGCTTCGCCTCCTAGCACCTCGAGACCTAATGATCGGCATCTCGGTGTATGTTGATGATGTCATCATCTTCTGCCTTCCAGGCGGAGAGGAGTTGTTTGATGTTCGATGCTTACTTGCGCTCTTTGGGCATGCTTCATGGCTACACACCAACTTCATGAAATGCTCGGTGTCCCCTATTGGTTGTTATGAGGTGGAGGCCCGGGAGGTGGCGTCGGTAATGGGGTGTTGGTTGGCACACTTCCCAAAAAAGTATCCCGAGATCCTATTGGTGAGAGGATTGTATCGTCTTATGCAACGCGGGGGTAGTCTAGTTAGCTGCCCATCGGCGAGATGAGGTGGGCTGGAACGCGGCTCTGCGTGTCGAGTCATAAAGGCAGAGAGAACAAAAGAAAACAAGGAAGAAAACAAGCAAACATTGGTTATTGAAGGTTTTCCTCTGACGTTGCTATATATACTTCCTTTTTCTTTGGCGAAATGTGATACATACTTTTCTGTAGATCGATTTCTCAAAAAATATCCATAGTGCTTTTCTTTTGGGTCAGACTTTGATGCAATTATTAAAATTATTAAAGGAGAATATATAGAGAAAGTTGTAGAAGTAACATTCTTTTGCGGTGAATAGAGGTACCTTTAAAACCGTTCACTTTGTTGTATGCATCGATTGATGCAAAGGGCGGGGTTAATCCTCCTTTTCGAAGACAAAAACCAGTTCACTTTGAATCTTTCACCTTAGGTGAAGTATTTGACAAAAAAAACTACCACATTTGGGGTCATCGTCCCACTAAACTACAATTTTCAAAAAAATTACGAAAAAACTACCACTTTTTTTCTATTTTTGTTGCAAAAAACTACCCAAAATGATTGATGACTGTTTCAGACGGTTTAAACATGTTTATGACAAACGGGACCCACCCGTCAGGACTAACATGGTAGGAAAGTCAACGTTGTTTATTTTGTTGTTAAGTTGACCGTTATTATAGATGAGGCCCACACGTCATCATCAACCTTCTTCCTCCTCCTCCTCTTTCTCTCTCTGGCATTTCAACATACAAAGCCGCTGCCCTGGCTTCCGATCCGCAGACCCCATAGGGCTATGATTCGTCGACTCCGGAGATAGCTCCGTCGGCCACGTGCCTCCTACGACGAACCTCTGTTCAAGATCCCATGATCTATCGCTCCCATGCACCGCTGCATGGAGCCACTTCCTGGCAGTCATCCCCGACAGAGGGGCTCCACCCCCGCCGTGTCCGAAGCAGCTGCTCCGAGGTCCTTGCGTCGAAGACCGGACGTACCTCCTGTTGAGACAGCCACCCCCGTGATGCTGTTGGAACGCTGCCAGGAGGAACAGACACACGAGGAGGATCTTGCGCCGCCATGCACTAGTGCCCCTCCAGGCAGCCGCGCCACAACCACCAGACGCCCTGTCGTCCCCTTCACCGGCGGCGCATGGGCTTTCCTGGCGGCCGCCTCTGGGGACGACGAGGGAAGAGGGGAGGGAGAAGGGGATGGCAGCGAGGGACTAGTGTTTGCTCCCCCAGAGTCGCGCATACAGTTAGGGGGTTGCTTAGTTTTTAGGCTGTTCGTCGCCTTTTCTTCGGCGATGGCGATGGCAGCGCTGAATAAAATTTCTTCAGATCCTACTCTGATGACGCGATTGGTCATATGGTTTGGGATGGATTTGGAATCCGGTATGTTCAAGCAAGAATGGTGTGACGACGGCGACATCCTCGTGATGGACCTGTGTCCTCGAGCTCCACCATTGCGACGACGTTTTCTCCAGCACCGGCGCGAAGCTTGGGAGGTAGTTTATGAGCGGTTGCAAATGGTCTGCATCAGCGGCATCTGAAAGATGGTGATCGTGTGTTGGGTTCGTGATACGTGGATGGCAGGGATGGTTTCCTCCTCCGACGTCTTACTCATATGGGGGTGCTAGATCTGAAGTTCGATAGCGTGTCTGAGGTGTTGTCCCGGTCTGATTCATTCAACAGTAATGGTTTCGCCTTTGGTGAGTCATCTTTAAGGTTCGCAAAGCAGCATATCAGTGATGAAGCCGTGTCGAGCTTGGATATGAAGGTGATCCGTCATTTTTTCCTTCTGTGGCTTCTGTGGTGGTGCCAGAGGCAGGTGATGGACGTTGGAATCAAGTTCCAAGGTTTTTTTTGGTCTTGTTTGTAATTTTACTTTTTGGCCGTTGTTTCTTTGTGCAAAGGATAGTGTTCTACTCCCTCCGTTTCTTTTTAGTCTGCATATTAGATTTGGTCAAAGTCAAACTTTATAAAGTTTGACTAATTTTGTAGGAAAAAATATCAACATCTACAATACTAAATCTATATGATATGAAAATTAATTTCATGATGCATCTAACAATATTGATTTCATATTGTGAATTTTGATATTTTTTCTATAAACTTAGTCAAAGTTCAAAAAGTTTGACTTTGATCAAATCTTATATGCAGACAAAAAGAAACGGTCTTGTATTATACTCTCTCTGTTCCAGAATATAAGGTGTATTGGTTTTCATGCAAGTCAATCATTTCAAAGTTTGACCAATGTTATAGAATAAAATAACAACATCTGCAATACCTAGTAGATAAAATATGTAACTACTTTTCCTAATGGATCAAATAATCTAAATTTCGTATTGTGGATATTGATATATTTTTCTAAAAACTTGATCGAACATGTACTCGTTTGACTTTTAAATATACAAATACACCTTATATAAAAGAATGGAGGGAGTAATTCTTATGATATAAATGAGATACATATTACCATAAAAAACGTATACTAAAAAAAACAGACATAGGGAGCCCATATCAAAATGAAACAAACCTCGCTTGGTTACCCAACGGCGAAGGCACATTCACTCGCTCTCAGCTTTCACCATTTCTACCCCGAACCCGCAGACAAAATAAAAAGAAACAGGGCAATCTGAGCCCAGCAGGCACAGCCATCCATCGTGTTCACGCGTTGCGTGATCCGTGTACCAACGTCTAATAAAACAACTAATGCACATCGCAGCAGGTAGAGAGTTCTGCAAAAAATATGTTTGCACAGCACAACATCATCAGACCATGTCAACGTCCACAGACGTCCCATTCGATGAACCCTTCGTATCTCCGACATCTCTGCTCTGAAGTTCCTCGGAGGCGATGTCAGCCTTAACCTTGCGCTCCACCTTCCGCGACCCGTCGATGGTGCCCGCGTCGATCGCCTCCAGGTACAGTGCCCTGGCCAGGCTCATGAACCGTCTCCTGAAGCTCGGTATCCGGGACATATTGGCCACGATCCCTTGCAACCTGTTGATTGATGAATATGTTACTGATTCTGTAGCTGTTTCAAATTTATATTTGGGAGTTGACTGTGGCAAAGTTGGAAGGGTGTATAGAAAAAGACACCTTCTGATGATCGCCTGTAGCTGAGCTCTCTTCACGCCGTCGCTTGACGGGAAACCGCAGTCCTCCCAATCCGACGGTTTTTCGTTCGCGTTCGTCATGATGAGCTTCTGCAAGCACAGCTCCTCGTCTTCGGTGAGCTCCAGTTTCTTCATCTGCTACTTCAGAACCAGCAGCGGTCCAAGCATCCAGTCGAACACCTTGTCCTTTGGCCAATTGAAGTTGGTCACCTCAACGTCATCAGCTGCAACCAACAAGGAAATGGTAACCATGAACCATGAAGTTTTAAATTGCTTAATGTTATGCTAAGGCTGCCAGGGGATCATGCATACATATGAGCAAACCATGCGTGTCGTGTTTCGCGGATCGTATCAGACAGTGAAGGATGCACCAGGCAGGTAGTTTTATGCTCAGCTTCTTTCCCTTTCCTTTGGTTATAAATTCCTCTATATCTTCAGAACTTATCAGTCCCTCGCTCAGTAATATCCTCCCATTTATCTCGCAAGATCGGAAGAGCCAATCCCATATCTGTGCAAGTTCAGTCGTCGAGAGAATGGTTAATCTTAGCTGTTAGAGCAGAGATATAATCGTATAGATCATTGAAGACGACAAAATGTTCATGTACTTGAATGGGTCTTAGTCGTTGGATAGTTTCCATGAATGTCTTTGACCGGTGTAGAACCCTCCTATGCTTACGCTGGCCTTGATGTTGCTTCTCTGCAGATGCAGCTGTAACGTTGTGCTCATCTTTGTCGCGGCCGGTCTCATACTTCGCAGAACCCGCTTTCCGGTACTTGGGCCTGTCTATTGGAACTAGTTTACTGCCAAGTAAAATAATTGCTATGCATGATCTTCTAAAAATATTGCTATGCATAGAAAAAGGTCATGCAAATAAGTACTAACAGACTTCTAGCATATGAAGCCATAATCGCAGTAAAAATAACTGCTAAATCACACCTTGGCAAACAAGAACCTTCTCTCAAATAAAGAAGATCATTTGTGTATTCATCATACAATGCTACTGCAGAGATCATGTATGATAGCCCCATTTGAAATGAAGCCTCCTGCACACGATTACAGACATGTATAAGTAGTGGTTCAAGTGAGTCGAAAGAGACTCACCATTATTTTCTATTGGAAGAAACAATAAACGACCTGATAAGCAACCAATCCAGCATGGAGGCCAAAGAAGAAGCTGCTAAGGAATGATGCAATCACTCCTGCAACGACAGCAAGCGGCCACAATATAATGGCCAAACCAGCGAAAGGGACACAAACAGTCTCTAGAAAAGGCCCTTCCCTCCCAACTAGATCCTCGCAGAGTCTTTGCCATCCTTTCAACAACATGCAGGGGCTTTTCCACAATGCCACCCCAGTAATCATCAATACATCCAGAGGAACGGCAACCAGCGCAACGAGGAAGCTCCGCGGTAGATAAGACAACCTTCAATCGTAGAAACAAGCATAATGTATTAGTACTAGAGGTTGTTTCAAGGTGAGTGCATAATTAGGGTCTGATTCTCCATTTTGACGACATGAATATGTAACATGTTATATACTTGATGTCAATAGGTGCTTCGTCATCCCCCATTTTCTCGGAAAGCTCGTCCATGAAGGAGAAGTATGAGTGGAAGCAGAAGTCGGTAACATCACGCACCACCATACAAGCTCCCCTTATTGTGCTAGCAGTACCATCCTGTGACATAGCATTACTCCGTTAATTGGACGCATTATTTTGATTTGTAGTACCCCCTCAGACTCCAAAAAGAAGGCACACACACTTTTCAAAATTCAAAATTTGGCCATGAATTTAACCAATAAAATGTGGGTTTGTGCTACAAAAACTATACCATCAAATTTGTGTCCACTGGTATAACGTTGATGGTCAAAATTAAATCTCGAAAAACGTGTGTCCTCTTTTTGGAGTCGGGGGAGTACATCCAGAAAACTTAACCAAATACGCACTCCAAGTTTCAGCAGCATGTACGTACCAAAAAGCAATGAGAGAGCTTGTCCGCGACGCCCTCGCCAACAGCCTCAAAAGTCGCCATGAGGGGAGTGAAAACTCCATAACCGATACCAACCAGAAGGCTCCCTACAATGCCAAGCACCGGCAATAGGAGCAATGGCAGTGGCAGGAATACCACGGCAAGGATCTTCAGAACCGGCCCAATTCGCTTCGTGCTGCAAACCAGAGTTTGCAGAATAGTTTGATCACATACGACCAACACAACGTTTCACTCAAACTTATCCAGAAAATTTTAACTCGTTTAGGAATTTAAATTTGTTTAGGCGTGCAGGCATTAAAGAGAAAAATGTGTGTGT
>NC_041392.1:197835344-197839845 GCF_002162155.2 Triticum dicoccoides
AGTGTGGCATAGCAGCATGTAACGGTTTTCTCTAGAAAACATAGACCGCCTGGGTGCCCATATGCGATGAACAATACAAAACGGTTTCAGCCTAATCCAGGCCATTAATTCCTGAACCGAGCACATCGGGTTGTGGCACGTGTATAAAATGCCCGGTCTGGACCAAGCGCTGCAGCCACACACCAAAACAGCGCAGCGAGGCCTGGGGCCGGAAGGGGAAGGGATAGTGTGGGAGCAAGGTATGTGCTACTCATGTGTTCATCCTCTTCTTCTCCTCCTAAGATTTAGTTTCCTCAAGTGCTCATCGATTTCCCTTCCCCTTCAATGCTTGTACAGGACATCCGTGGAGATGGGCCGTGGGCGATCAAAGGCGTACTCGCCAGTACCTGCTCGCAATGGAGCTCCTTCTTCCATGAAGAGGACACCAGTTGTGAACACGGCGTTACTTCAACTCCATCATGCTGCACTTGCGGGGTACTGGAATCCTCTTTGTCATCAAAGGTGCGTTTGTTGGTACCGGCATGGAGGATCTGTTCAAGTTAAAAGTGATAGGGAACAACAACCGCATTTTCTGCATGGTTCCCATTTTTAGGATAGATCCAAGAACCATGATGATGGACATGGGGGGTGCCCTATAGCTTCGGCTACTTTCCTAGAATTGCGGCTGTTGGTTGGATCTATCCTAATGAGAGCCATGGGGAAAATGCGGTTGTTGTTCCTAACACTTTTAACTTTTAACTTGCACAGATCCTCCTTGCCGATACAAGCGAGCACACCTTTGATGAGAGGATTCCAGCACCTCGCAAGGGATTGCAGCATGATGGAGTTGAGCGCCGTGCTCACAATCGGTGTCCTCTTCGTGGCCGCGGTCGACTAAGAAGGAGCTCCACTGGGAACAGGTACTGATGAGTACGCCTTCGATCTCCCGCTGCCCGTCTCCACGGATATCCTGTACAAGCATTGAAGGGGAAGGACAAAAACGATGAGCACTTAAGGAGACATAAATCTTAGGAGGGCAGAGGAGGATGAAGACACACTCGAAGCACATGCGCCACACCCCCACCCATGTGCTCCAGGAACTAATGGCCTGGATTAATTAGGCGGTCCACGTTGTCTAGAGAAAAATGAAACGTTGCATGCTGCTACACCACAGCTTGCCACTGCATCATCTTCAGGCCCAGATTGTAAAAAATATGGGTACAAGATTCTAGGAAAAGCTGGATGAAGGGTCGATTCTCAAGACTGGAGAATCGGCCAAAAGAACTGGGCCTCAGTTTATTTCACTACCTTACACATGGTTCATCATGATGCAGGGAGGTAACCGAACTGCAAAAAATAAAAACCCGAATGAAAAATGTGGGGAAAGTAAGTCGGCATACGCTAGCACGCAGCAGTAGGTCCAGACGAAGTGTGCAGGCCACAGGCCGACGATGACGGCTGAATCGCCGAGGAAAACGATGGCCGCGGCGACCGGGCCGATCAGAAGAGCTGCAAAAAGGCAACACGCACACTTTCTCAGCCATCATCAAGCTGGGTACCATGAACACAAAATACTCCATGCTTTGGGCAGCAATAGCGGTCTCCGGCATTGGGGTCGAGGGAGAGGCGGGGATGGCAGGTTACCTTTGGCGGAGCCGAGCAGCAGGAGGAGGACGAAGAATGGCAGGAATGATGCGAGGCTCCAGAGCTTGGCGAGGAAGCCCACCGGGACGTTCATGGATCAGCGGCGGCCAACCTGTTGCTTCCTCCTGCCCTGAGCCTGACGAGAACGAAACAGAGAGCTTGAAACCCAGACAAAGGGAAGGTGAAGGAAAAGGAAGACGCCGGAGGGTCCCTGTCGGCAGGTGAGAGTCCCGAGCGGCGTGCTGTAGAGCTGCCGTGGCGCGACACGTGCTGCTCTGCATGGGGCGCTCTCCAGCGCACGCACAATTTTTTACTCGAAGGGCCATGGCGACCACACCTGTTTCCCTGCAGCAGATCTCAAGAGTTTCAACGCACAACGGAAAATTCCTACGACTTGTGCCACTTTGGAGCCACACGCATCAACAAGATTGTCTTCCTTTGTCTCTTCTTGGTCCATGTTGTGAAGATAGAAATGAAGATAGGTCAAAGTCAAACAATACACGTTCAATTCTGGGGTTTCAGAACTGCGGAAATTTGAAAATAGACATTACACTTCAATTCAAGCGCCTTTGCGTTGGGTAAGTTGGCCGGCCACAAAACGTCAGGAAATAGGGACAGCAGACAGGCACCCCATCAATTATTTCCCCACAAAAAAACAACAGGTATAGCATGTGACGGGGGAAGAGCCTGTAGTAAAGCTTAAGCTAGCGTGCATTTTTTTAGTCTAAAAATGCCAACAACAAATTCTGGGGTTTCGTTCTTTCGACAAACGCTGGCGGCCCAGATGGTGGCTGGAAACCGGTACACAGGTCAAGCAGCGCTCCATGTTCAGATGGCCTCGGCTTCGTCGCCGCCCTCGACAGATTAGAGCTATCTATCTTACGTGAATGATCATCTTATTCAAGAGATCCTTGTGCTCCGGAAAATATTCCAGCAACTCAGCTTTGGTCACCCACGCGTGGTCTTCGCACCTCCTGATGTCCAAATGCGTGGTGCCGATCACTTGCGACTTGAAGAAGAACCGCTGCTAGATGCATATAACAGGATTAAGAGACCATCGGGTGACACTGCGTCAAAACTAATATGTCGATTGCTTGACAAAATGCAAACAAGTCTTCTTTTAAGTCCTATGCGTATTCTAGTACTAGAAGAAAAAAAATGGTGAACCAAGAAATACCTTGAATGGTGAAACACTGGAATCCTCTTTTTGTTCAGTTACCATGTGAGCCATTGGAGCGTTGCCAACAAAATATGTATTGTCAAGTCCGCCGAGAACAGATTTTAGGGCTGACTCGGCACACTGAAATCAAACACACAAAATATGAATGAACATGGTACTATGAAACTACAATTTTAAACTACCAGAAACCTGTCAAATAATATAAGCAAATAAACTGGAAGTGAACTACAGCACGGATCATCTAATAAAAATTTGAAGCCTTTTTCCGGAAGTGCATACCAAACGCAAAGAGTCTTCATTTTCGTACACTTTTTCTGGGAAATGCCAAACAGGTTTGCCATCAGGAGCCCCAAAAGTTTTGCCATACAGGAGAAGATATATCTTATTATCCAGAGCTCGTTGTAGTGACCTACAGAAAACATTGGATAGCATAAGTTTACAGTGTTATACTCACAGAGCAGCATTATCATGAAAGTTAGTTCACAATATCAAATAAGAGTTTCAGGACATGACGAGTGTTTTGCAGGTAACACACAATATCAAATAAGATACTGCTGTATGAGGTATATCTACCATCTTCGGGCTAGGAATGAGTAGAACACCAAAGAGTTGTCCAGGAATACTAAAGATAAAATTATGACGACCGTGCATATCTTTGTAACTGCTGGTGATATGGACAGGATAGTATCGGTTTGCACAGCAGAAAGAACAGCAATGGGTGGAGTTGAGCCCATTGAAAGGTCACAGTTTGCTGACATCTTAGACATAAGTACTCTGATTCCAGTCTGAACATGTGGCCCAAGTTCCACTTCAATCAAGGAGAGATATTAGTGATACTCTACACACTCTTAACTGCATGGGTGTGGAGGCCTGAGCTTGTGTGGACACACAACAGTCTCATATCCCACATATTCACCTATGTAACAAATACATACGCGTAATCCTCAATGCATGAATGCATATATCAGATTAATGGGGAAAATGTGTGTTGTGTTCAGCTTTGGCTTTCATGGGATCAGAGTAGATTCCAGCTTTCCTGTTTTCTCAACTATGGGCAAAGGCCGACTATACCACTCCCACTCCATCACCAGCTTTTCTTAGTTACGCTTGGTAAACATGCTTCAAGCCTCATGCCAAAGACACTTGCCCATCTTACCCAAATCCAAATGGCAACAATATGACCAAATAATCCTTTCTTGGCTACCTTGGTCTCCGTTGAGATCTCGGATATAATACGAATATTGATGTGTCTGCCAAAACAATTAAGGAGAACTACTCTCACAGCAACAAGGATGAGTTACATTGGCACACTCACATCCAAGGACACATTGCCACAAGTAAAATGGTGCTAGCCAAGCAGCCGGCATTGCCAACCTTCATCAAGGTGCTTTACTCAAGGAACATGTCACATGAAAGTGAGTACAACTCGATGAAGCTTGGGAAGGCCGACAGCCTGTGGCATTGGCAGAAACAAAATCTGTGGGGTCACCCCTGAAACTTCCAGCCTTCTAAGAAGGGAAGACTAGCTAAGTGTGTAGGAAGAATTGTCAGACTAATCACCGAGTTATTCATAAGCATATATAGTGATGGTGAACAGTGCATCAAAGCTGATTTGGCCTGACAATGCTGTATCACCATGATTTACTATCCCATACTCCTACTGACATATATTAAAGGCCAACAAACCAAAGCACACTT
>NC_041392.1:197840184-197911661 GCF_002162155.2 Triticum dicoccoides
CAAAGCTTTAGGCCTAGGCTATAGAGGAAACAATAGCAACAATCCTCTAGGCCAGGTTTAACCCTATGTGCCAGCAGAGAAAACACCTCTTTGAATCTGGACACCCAAGAAGGATAGGATGGTGGCACTCTTTAAAAAAAGCTTATTTTTCCTGTCTTTTAATATGCCTTCATCCCATCATAGGTGTAGAACTGTAGACACACCTAGATTGACCAGGACATTTGGCTAAAATCAAAGGGAATCTGGTACACAGGTGTATCTAAGCCTATGATGATCAAAGTACTTGTAATATTCAGAACAATTCACAGTAGTAGTCCATATAAATGTAAAGATACATGCAAAAAATTGTACAAACTGACTTGTACAGTGCTGTAAAAAGGAAAAAAGTTTTCAATGTAGCAGCAATTTTTGTCTACTTTGTACAAAACAATGTACAGGTCAATTTGCATAGCTTTTGCATGTACTCTTACATATACATCTACTAATGCCTGTGAAGTGTTTGAATATTTTCTGAATAGCACAAGTACCTTAATCCATCATAGGCGTAGATACAGCTAGGTTGACCAGGACATTTAGCTACAATGAAGTGGTGGGTTATATACTAAACTTACAAGTGAAGCTCACCTAGATCTATCCTAATTCACAAAGGTTATGGAGGTGAGTCACAGCGTGCATGTGACGCAGACAACCCATGAACAGTGCATGGCCATGTTCATACACTACATACGTCACATGCGTGTTGGATGACTTGGCTTGCTGCACTTCCCTCCATGTCATGCATTAGGATAGGTCTACGTCCTACCTTCACTTGTGTGTCTAGGCACGGACATGTTCATACGTAGCATGTATCACAGGCATGCTAGGTGACATGGCTTGCTGCACTCCCCTTCACAATTGTCATGCATTAGAATAGGTTTAGTTGTTAGCTTCATTTGTAAGTTTTGTATACCCCTGTACTTGTACATATATATAGTTAATACAATAGTGATTCGCGTTGCAGATCTTCCACACTCCCTATCTTATCACTCAGCCTCAAGATTTATAGTGTACCTCTTATTGCTGTCTTGAAAAATATAATGTTATGCACATTTTCTTGGCTAATGGACTAATGGCTATCATATCAAGCTTTACATTACGTGAAAGATATAGGCAGAGATCGAGCCAAGTGGCCAACAAAGGACGATGCAATTATTATACTTTTGCCATTTAATATATTGGCGAAGGGCGGGCCTGGCGCAGTGGTACAGCATCTCCACTTGTGACCTGGAGGTCCTGGATTCGAACCAGCCTTCTTGCAGAATTATCATGCAAGGGTAAGGCTGTCTAGAAATTCCCTTCCCCAGACCCCACATTGTATGAGAGCTTTCAGCACTGGGCACGCCCAATTGATATTGGCAAAAGTGCAAAAGTGCCTAGGACATTATCCCTGGGAGCATATTTGCAGCGCAACTAAGAAAACTAGCACCAGTAAAATTAGTTGGAAGCTCAGAGATCACAGGAGATGGGTACATGTGTTTTGATGCTAGCAACATTGATAGCATAAATAGAATGGGATGGGGAGAGAAAGAAGGGTGGTGAAGAGAATGACAATTAAGCTGAAATCAGCTTTGATAGCATGCAAGTCAAAATGAATGTCCATTCATGCAACTGAGGAGAGTAAGAGATCATAACCGGGCACGCGTTATTTGTGTTACTTTAGGAGTTACAGATACATGAATGCGCATTCATGCAACTGAGGAGAGTAAGAAATGGAGAGAAATAGGGTCATGTGGATGTATTTGTACCCCAGGAAAGTACATGCAATGGTAGCCGATACAGGGTCACATAGGCTCAAGCATCCATGCAGGTAAGGCGTGGAACACTATCAGTAGCCAAAAAAGAAAATGATGATAAGAGAATATCACTAACATGATACTGTAGTTTCGGCCTTTAGAACAAATAGTTCATTAGGCTTAAGGTGAGAAACAAAAGAAATAAGCAAAGAGAACCTGGTAAGGGTATAGAAGGTGCAGAGAATGAGAATCTGGAGCTACAACCTTAGAATACAGTGCGTGCTCGAAGGGCAAAACAGACTAAGCATTAATGATATGTACTAAATCACATACATATCTATGATTAGAAACGTTCAGTACAGTGTGCAATATAGCACATGCTTGCATAACAAGAATGTAACTGACATTGACAATAACCACAAGAAAGTTGCACCCAAGCAAGCTAAGTTATGAAATGAAGTGACAGGAATGGAAGTTGGAAACTTACTTCCTGTCATTTGCTTTGTCGGCTTCTGTGATTCTTGGAGCAGGCACATAGTCTATCTGATAATCACCCTTGCCCCTGCACACATAAACAATTTCATGTACTACATAATGGCAACTGAAAAGAAAAGAATTGAATCAAAACCTGTCTGCACATATTCCACTGCCGCATTGAAGTCGTTGTATATTCACAAAAGCCTATTGTGTTTGTGTCATGCATAATCTATGTTATGGAGCAGATAACTTTGACAGTAGGTACAATTTCTGATCATGGGGATTCTGCCAAAATCATGCTTCATTAGCATGGAATGGGACCCAAATCCTTTACTGTTGCTACTTTTAAGAACCATCACAGATCTATGTGAACAGACAGAGTGTTCCATTTGTGTGCAAAGTTCTATTTCATGGCTCTAACTTGACCATTGGCAGGCTGCTAACTGATTCAAGGCATATAATCCTAGGTTAACACGTGGGATTCTATCTACTTCATCCGCCCCATTGTAATTGACGCTCAAACGGATGTATCCAGACGTATTTCAGTGCTAGATACATCCGTTTGAGCGTCAATTAATATGAGACAGAGGGAGTGTTTTTTTGCCAGTTTTGGGCCAAGCATTGTTAACTCATTAAGAAATCACAACTATTGGCATTGCTTGTACAAACTACTCCACTTATCAACTTCCAATTGCTCCCCATGTTCACCTTGTAGTTGTAAATACTAATTGTAAAAGACGCATAACCCGTGTTGTTCCTTTTGCACACGAAACAAGAATAATTATTCCCCTCTCCTTGAAATTTCCAATGATACAAGACTCTTGTACCAGGATACACAAATCGTAAACTGTCCACAGCCACAGGCACATCAAATAAAATATGCTACTCATACCCAATAATGCATTTAACCCATTATATCTACACTTCAAATCCATAAGCGAGAAATGGCCGACGCAACAATAAACACGCACAAAGAAATCGCAAAGCGCAAGGGCGAAATGTCACCTCGCGTCCGCCTTGCCTAGGACATCGTCGGGGTACTGCCGCCTGTACTGTTGCCTCCACCGTAACCTAGCAAGGGGAAAAAACCAAATCCCGCACGGAGGACGACATCAGCCCAACGAGAAAACAGAAGACGCTGCAAAACTAGAGGAGGGACTGGCGGATCTGGAGTACGAGAATTCTTGGAAGGCGTAGACGACGGGGTGGATCTTGGGGATGACGACGGGTAGGCGCTCGAACACCACCGACGCCACGATCTTCCCGTCGGCCCCTTCCTTCGCGGCCGCCGCTGGGACCGAGGAGGAGCTGAAGCCTCGCGGCCACCGGAGCGACCTGAGGTGGAGGCTCGCCGGCGATCGCGGCAGCATCGTGTGGGATGGGAGGTGGGGGCGTTGGGGTCGGGGTTCGGGTCGCGCCGCAAGAAGGGGTGGGAGGAAGGAGCCAGTGAAGAACCCTGCTTAAACCCGGCTCGTGGGCCGGCCTTGTGCTCTCCTCCACGGGCCGCATCATTTCGCATTTGATTTGGTACACGCCTGATTAATTCCATCCAAGGGGCACAACTCTTCAAATCCGCTATAGTGAAGCTATATTATTACACTGAATTTTTTTTTGCGGGATATATTATTACACTGATTTTATTTAGCGATACATCACTCAGAATGTTAGAGTATGGTTTTTTTCTTTGACATGGCTAGAGCATATGCTATTGGCGGCGTTATTTAAATCAGTACTAAATCCTCTTCCCTAAAAATAAATTTAAATTTCGGACCCCAAGATTAAAAAAATCCCCTATAAACTGTCTAAGTATTCATGATGTATATTGAAAGATTAAATTACTTTAAAAAAATAGTTGGCATATAGACATTGTAAGCATATTGCCACATCCTCCTTTTCTTCTGTATGTGGCATGGGGGTCTCTGGTAGTAGTGTTTATCCTTGCCTCCAACTAGAAAATGTCATCAACAACAACAAACATGAAAAGAAAGAGAAATAGTCACTCAAATAAGCCCATTAGATGAGAGTGGATTAAATAAATAATTGTACACTGTATTTACTAGATTTTTTAGGGATGGTATTTACTAGATTTTTTTAGGGATTTCGTATGAAAGTATATTCATTTTCTGGGATTTAGGTATTTAGGGCACTTCAAATTGTCGCAAAAAAAGTGTTGTACTAAAATATAGTGTACTCCATTTTGTTCCTTCTTTTTTACCCACCATTGCTACAGTGAATTCAGAAAGTTGGATGTTAATGATGCTATGCTTGCTAACTATGATTATATTTCAGTGTTCTATCTTTGTTGTTTGTCTATTGAAGCTTATTTTAGCCTCCTTAAATAGCAAACCTATTCAACATTTGTCATTGTGGAAAATGTTAGGTTCATCGAGTTTATTTTTTGGGTCTACTTTGACTTTGTTACTCACCACACGTTGGATCCAAGCATGACTATGACTCGGCATAATTGTTGTCTTTACATGATTATCTAAACCACGACTTTAGGGTAATGGATAAAGATCGTTATTTCTATCCAAGACATATATTTCTACTGATAGATCTGGTGAAATGGATAATTTTTATATATTTCAATCTTGTAAGATCATTATTTGTTTCATTACATTCTCACTATTTATTATCTCTTAGCACCTATTGTGTGGATATAATTTTCATTGTTATATATACGGGGTGCATCCATTTATTTGCACATCTTTTTTACAAACATTTTCTATTTGAAAATGACTAAATATCCCGTGTATAAGCACCTAAAATTTCTTAATATTTCTCATTTCCTTTATGTTTTCTAAGTGGTCCATGGTTTCCGATTCATGAAACTGTAGTTAGTTTGATCAACCTGCAACCTGGTGTTGTTTTGAGTGAGGTAAAAACCACATAATAACCAAGGTTGATGAGTAATTTTATTAGAATTGATTGCTTCGGTTTTAATGTTTGATTAAATTGTTATGCATATCGTTCATTTTTTGAAGCATGTATATGGGCATCTGGTACACTTTTGTTACCGTTCAAATATGCAAATCACTTGTACTTTGCATTGAGTCATTCATATGGTTTTTTGTTTTACCATTTGATCTCTCTCCTTAAATATGAGGGCGAGCCATGTGAGTTGTCAAAAGGTGTTACCTATTCCAGTATAATCATGATCATGATGCTACTTAAGCTGATTAGTTAAACCTTTTGTGTATTTCGAGTTTAGTGCATGCGGTTTTTCATTTCATTGTGGGTCAAACCGACAGAGTAATCGGTGGATAACTCGGACAACATCCTGAGAGGTTGGAACGGGCGGCTTGTGTTCAACGTGGAGATGGGCACCAACGACACACACATCTAGTTCTGCAATCCACAGAAGTGGCCATGGAAAGAGAGGATGTGGTGTTAAAACAAAGAATGTGGAGGTCGAGTGGGAGGGGTCGTCAATGCTTATTGTTTAATGAGCCTGTGATTTATTTATTTTTCTCCCGTTGCAATCTCTGCTGGAAAAGGCAATGCAAGCAAGGAATTACCTACCCAAGCAAGAAATCATGCCACATACTGCACTGATATGTCAAACATGTTATATTCTAATGACACTAGTACAATGCCCGTGCATTGCTAGGGGCTTTTGAAATATTTTCCTTGAGTTATGTGAACATCATTAAACTTACTCATCGGAATACCAGTTGGAATAAATGTTGCCATAAACATTTATCGTAATTCTAGCCGGTTTGCTTTATTTTGAGTGCACCTCTTTTGGTTGTGTAAAACTCGTTGAATTCTTAGCCCCCTCCATCATCGTTACATCAGGGTCTTTGTCAGTCGACATCTCCGAAGCACAATCAAATCCATCAGTTTTTATGACCTACAAAGGTATTCTAATATAAACAAAGATTAGAATATATTTTTTATGATGGTGGTTTGGAAAATATATATTCATTGGACAAATCTAAGAAATGAGTAGTTTCTAGTAAATTGAGTGGCATCCCAATTTTAGTAATTTTAGGCTCACCTCTAAATCACATGTTGATGGTTATTCTCACGAATATCTACTATTTAGGGTAATGTGGTATATTGCCCATAAAAAACTATGTTACATTTTTCCACGAGCAAAGAACGGATTCCCCCTTTATGTAATGATAGTCGGTCATCCGTAATTTCTTCGATATTTTTAAGTAATTTATTGAGAAAATATTTTATGTTATTCTAAATATATATAGTGTATAGGTATAAATAAAGCTTTATTTTTATGATATTCCCATTATACCCCTTCTATACGACTTGTTGTCCTCTCCCGAACAACCGCACTCTATTCACTCCCTCTTCGCACCACTCACTCTCTTGTTCCCCTCCCTCTCTAGATCCATAGACTTCACCAGCGTCGCTCACTCTCCTCTCTCCGCCCTCGCCCCCACAACCAACAGAATCGGCGACCTCATCTCCGACCCCTCCACCCTTTCATCCCTCCTCTCTTCTCACCAAAATTAATGAAGGGGGGGTCTAGAGACCAGACGGTTGCACTACAAAAAAATACACTTCCGTGATGATACGTTTTTGTCATAGTAGGTCGCTTTTTTTGTCATGCATGTACATCCATGACAAATTTATGACAGAATCAAGATAGTCATACCTGTGTTGTCGTAGAAGTGTTCCATGACATTACCAAAATTATCATCACGGAAGTGTCCACTTCCATGACGATAAATCACGTGTCACAGAAGTGCTTTCGTCAAGGGTGACCGACATGTGGCATCCACCGTAACGGAACGCCGTTAAGCTATCGGGTCGGGTTTTGGATCTGATAACCCGTTAACAGCACCGACCAATGGGGATTTTCCACGTGTAAAATCATCATTGGCTAGAGGAAACACGTGTCGGCTCATTGTTGGGACAGATGTCATCCACTCATTGGACATGAGGCGCCTATGATAGGTCGACACGTGGCACGGCCCAACAGTGGCCCATTCCGATGAAAAAGGCCGGCCCAGTAAAAATTAGCAGGCCGGCCCATATAAGGCCTACTTGTGTTAGGTCCATTTAAGCCCACAGCCCATATGAGATGTGCCAATTCGGCCCGTTAAAGATTTGACACCATTGCAGCCCATCGTCAGTTCGAGCCCGTTAACAGCCCGCTATATATTTGGGCTCAATATCGGCCCGATGAGATTTGGGCCTGTTAACGGCCCATTTAATGGATGGGCCAATTTTCAGGATGTACATCTTTCGGCCTTTTAGCGACCCATTTAAATGTTGGGCTAATTTCCGGCCCGGTGTGTCTTTTAGCCTGTTAACGGCCCATAAATCTGATGGGCCATTTGTAGTCGGACCTGAGTTTCGGCCTTTTAGCGGCCCATTTAAGTGTTGGGCCAATTTCTGGCCCGGTGTCACTTTCAGCCTGTTGACGACCCATAAATCAGTTGGGCCCATTGTAGTCGAACTTGAGTTTTGGCTTTTTAGCGACCCATTTAAGTGTTGGGCCAATTCCCGGCCCTGTGTGCCTTTCGGCATGTTAACGGACCATAAATGAGTTGGGCCATTTGTAGTCGGACCTTAGTTTTGGCCTCTTAACGGCGCATGCCCTTCATGGTCCAATACCAGCCCGGTTTCTCTTTCGGCCTGCTAAAGGCCCACAACACAGTTGGGCCGTTTACAATATGACCTGACTTTCGGCCTCTTAGCGGCCCATGCTCTTCATGGTCCAATACAAGCTCGATGTCTCTTTCGGCCTGCTAAAGGCCTACAGTATAGTTGGGCTATATGTAGCCCAAACTTAGTAACGGCATGTTAACGGCCCATGAAATAAATTGGGGCCACCTGTTGCCCGCTTCGATATCGGCATGTTAACGACCTGGGAGGTAAGAGGGCCGACCATTAACTTTCGGCCTAGTAACGGCCCATTAACTTAATGGGCCCACTAAAGTTTGTTCATGTCTTTAGGCCAAATTAGATAATTTGAGCCCATTATGACGAGCAAAGGTACGGCATACAGGGAATAACGTTGCACATCCAGAATATATCATAGGAAATTACATCCACTGGGCAATCAAAGATTGATGTCAGTGCAAATAAATGAGCAGAACCTAACCATCTACAACGTCACAATCTGCAACCTTAGCACAGATGACGCCCATAAGCATGTGGGCAAGTTCTTGCTGCTTTGCCACACTGTCTCTGAAAACATTGATCAGTTGTTGTGTCGCACGACTCTGCACCTCTGATTCATCCACCATTTCCATCATTGCTCCAACCATTAATTGGTTCACAAACATACATTTATTCCGTCACATTCGAGATAGAGGATACTGAACAGATTCAGATGGCGATTTATGGCAGGCTTGTCTTATTGATAGTGGAGAGTGTCTTGACCACTGCATCATAACATAAATTAGGACGGGAACCAAACAGATTAATCATGAGTTATTGCCATATTACCTGACCTAGATTTACTGGAAAGAAACAATGGGGTTGCCTTGCTGTTTTCAGAGTTTGTCTTCTTATCTTCAGCAGCCTGCACAAAATTAACACACTAGCATTGCTATCATTGGCCAAGTCAGATAATAGGAAAGCAACATTGACACAACGAACGTTTGGGCAACTAGCCTACACCAAATTAACACAATATGGCACAGCTATCATCAGCCAGGTAAGGTGATACAAAAGCAACATTGACACAATGAATGAATGGGCAACCAAAGAAGCACTACAATTCAGTAATTTGGGTGATATGAGATAGCACATTCATGCAGCTCAGTACGCAAAACTACCAGGCAGTTTTCCTTACAAAAATCAACATTGGCACCTTTAACATTTTGCTACAACTAATTTTAGATCAGATAAAGGTTAGATTCAGGCTGATTAACAAAATACATGCTGATGTAAAAATATAGTGATATACAACAGGTACTTACATCAGCACTGGAGC
This sequence comes from Triticum dicoccoides, assembly GCF_002162155.2. NCBI lineage: Eukaryota > Viridiplantae > Streptophyta > Magnoliopsida > Poales > Poaceae > Triticum > Triticum dicoccoides. Next base: position 197,849,344 of record NC_041392.1, read on the forward strand.
ACAGAGAATTCTCGCAAGATATTTTCCTCGAATACAATCCCAATGGAGGAAGTCTTGTATCGTTTAACCTTATTTTCTAAAAGAGAGACGGGTAAGAAACATGTAGAAAATATGATCAGAATGCTATAAAATTTCATGATGCAAGGATATGCACACGCTTCTTAGAATGGAGTTGACATTCTTTTGCTGGACTGGAGCGGACTAGTTCTTTGGCCACTGAAATCTGCTTATTATCAGTGGGAGTTGGGTTTCTCTGTACTGGAGCAGTATCTATGAAAAATGGAGTTGGTTTATTATCTCCTGGCGTTTGGATCTTTTGCAAAGACCTGGTTTGTAACCGTTCAGATTCTAACATAGCCATCTTCCCCTTGCATGCCTTATATAGAAGAATGGTGATTCAGTTATAAAACATGCTACAGCAGAGATGGAATAGGTACTGAAGAATAGAAAGGCATGGCATATTGACATGTATTCACTCCATCCGGAAATAAATGGATGGGTCTAGGCGTATTTCAGTTCTAGATACATCCAGTTTTATCCATTTCTGCGACATTTAATCCGGACGGAGGGAGTATGATGTAAGAGCCAGGGATACGACAGGACAACACAGTAAAAAACACTGAAAAACCCACTGCAGAACCAAAGTATTCAAACCCACTGATATGAGATAGTACACTCATGCAGCTCAGGATGCAAAACTACCAGGCAGTTTTCCTTGCAAAAATCAACATTGTGGCATTTAATCATACATTTTTCTACAACTAAATTTAGATCAGATAAAACTGGAGTTGCAAAACTACCACTCGGGGTAGCACCCCGCACGCTAGTAAATTGAGGGCGCATTTGGATTCACGCTGATTAACAAAATACATGCTGATATAAAAATATAGTGATATACAACATGTACTTACATCTACATTGGAGCACAGAGAATTCCTGCAAGAATCTTTCCTCATAAACGATACCATTGCAGAAAATCTTCTATCTGTTAAGCTTATTTTCTAAAAGAGAGATGGGTAAGAAACATGTAGAAAATATGATCAGCATGCTATAAAATTTCATGATGCAAGGATATGCACACGCTTCTTAGAATTGAGTTGACATATTTGTGCTGGACTGGAGCGGACTAGTTCTTTGGCCACTGGAATCTGCTTACTATCAGTAGGAGTTGGGTTTCTCTGTGCTGGAGCAGTATCATTAAAAACTGGAGTTGGTTTATTATCTCCTGGCGTTTGGATCTTTTGCAAAGGCCTTGTTTGTAACCCTTCAGATTCTAACATAGTCGTCTTCCCCTTGCATGCCTTGTATAGAAGAATGGTGCTTTAATTATAAAACATGCGGCAGCAGAGAGATGGAATAGGTACTGAAGAATAGAAAGGCATGACATATTGACATGTATTCCCTCCATCCGGAAAAAATGGATGGGTCTAGGCGTATTTCAGTTCTAGATACATCCTTTTTATCCATTTCGGCAATATGTAATCCGGACGGAGGGAGTATGGTGTAAGAGCTAGGGATACGACAAGACAACACAGCAAAAAAAACACTAGTTGAATGTAAAACTGTATGCTAGCGGAATACATACAGAAATAGCTAAGGCAACATACACATGTATGATTGAGAAAATAAGATGGCATTGCAACAGAGCACTAGAACATCACTTCAATGTAAAAAAACATGGTATGGTAGACAGATGAAGTACATACTGATGAATAACAATGCATAAGATATTCAGAAGCATGACGTCCAAATTAAGCAGATAGGCATTGCGATAGAGTAGAATGACAGTACTTAAATTTGAAAACATGTTATCATGAATGGAATAGGTACTAAAAATCAGGAAGGCACGACATATTTACATGCATGATCAGCATGCTAAGCACATGGCATTGCAACAGAGTAGATACACTCCAGGACATTATATGCATGTTGTACCCATATCACAGGCCAAGTTAGAGCAAGGACCTTGTGTGGTGAAGAGGATTCATCATCTTTCTGTAAGTCTTCTGAAGAACTGCCTTTACATGTTCCATCATATTGGGTATCATTGACATCAAGTTTATTGGCCTTTACATTGCTCCGTGAGGTTCTTGTGGATATATCAGTGTGTGCAATTATATCTGACATGCATGGAAGACAACTAGTAGTTAGATTTATGTAATGAGTGCCTGTAGGAGACGACATAAATAGTAGGACTAGGGTTAACTAGCAGCAACAGGTCTCATAAACTAAACGGAGAACACAGATGAAAGCTACAGAATATGTATCGTTTATACTCAAGATTAACTAGATGGCACACAAAAGTATTAAAGAACAACATAGGAAATACTAGAAGTGGTATAATACTATAATCACCAGCCTGTGGGATAGCATTGGCTGATGGATGATAACTATGGAACAGTGTTACCTAAAGAACAAGTATCTTAGCTGAACTATGGAACAACGTTAACTCCTGAACAAGACCCGTAAGAGATCAGCATGAATATACAGTGAAATGTGATGATCTATTTTCCATGCTTAGATGAATAACAAAGCCATAAATGTTGCACACAAGTAAGATGATGGTACAACCTATCTGGCTGCCATCCATAGGAGTGAGCATCATGTACTAACTTGTCGATGGCCCTGCAGTTGTTGTGGCTGTGCATGTCGGGCATGCGCATTCGATGCGGGGAATTGTTGAGTGGGGACTATAGCTCCCTTCTGGTGTATGCTTCCCTTGTTGGAGCAGCTGTGGTGAGTCAGAAGACGGTGTGTCTGAAGATGCAGATAACGCATAATGTTAAGGATGACATATCTCTTTGATCTGAAGAGATACACTAAGAGATCAACAGCAAGGTACGAGAGTGGTCACATGTCTGTTGACTGAAGACTAAATTGGGGTCACATGATTTTATTTTATTTTGGTACTGTCCGATCTACGCCGGATGGCTGGCCGTCTTGTGCCTCTCGGCTGACACTGTTCGGAATCTTCCCCGAAGAGCCAGCGACCAACGCCAGAGCAGCCTGCCTCCGCCGTCTGTGGCCCCGGCCAAAACCCCGCTCCCCGCCCCACCGCACTGTCGTGGTTGCGCCGCCCCCGGGCCAATCCACACAGACTCCCCGTCATCCAGATCCGGCGGCGGAAGTACCTTCAACCCACGCAACTCTAAAAGATAGCCATCTAAGCGCTGCTTCCGCGGCGAACTTTGCGGCCCCGCACCCTTACGTTAGACACCAGCCAACCGGCAGCCTAGGAGCTCCGCCGCCTCGAGGGGTGCTGCTTCCCATTGCAAATCGATTGGACCAGAATAAAAATTCAGACAGCTGACGCCTAAATAAAGTGATTTGAGATGAGGGTGTGACCTATCTGGTGGCATGGTGAAGTAGGCAGGTCCAGCTGCCGAGTCGGTGAGGCCGGCGCGGTTGCGGCGGCGACCGGCGGCAGGGAAAGAGCGATGTCGCGACGGTCGATGGCTACGCCGAAGCAGCGCCAGGACTCTGGACGGATCCAAAGTTGGAGCCGCTCCGGCGCCGTGAACAACGGCGGGGGTGAATTAGCTCCGGTATGGTTCACGCGGCCGTCGTCGAGGTAGCACCAGCGGCACGGAGTAAGAGGCACACAACCCAGTGCACGACGGCAAATGGACAGCGTCTCCGGCATTAGGGAGGAGGGCGGCTGTGAAATTGGTGCAGTGGGGGGCGCCATGGAGGTGGGGCTGAGGTTTCACGGCTCAGGAGAAGGGAGCTTCCCGGGGAGAAGGTGATTTGGCACCCACGAGGTATGAATGGGGGCGGGCAGGGGAAATTGGAAGGGGAGTGGAACCATGTCTTACAGACGCATTTGTCTGAAATGTGAGGGGGAGTTACAGTTCTACCCTTGCCTACAGGCTTCTCGGCTTGGGTCTGTGTACTGAGGGTCGGGGATAGTAGAGTAACTTTGCTTCTCTGGGCGGGAGCGATTTCGGGCGAGAAGGGCGTGTTTTGAACTATAGTGGGCGCGAGCGATTTCTGGCGAGGAGAGCGTGTTTTGAAATAGTGGGCGCGAGCTATTTTGGGCGAGGAGAGCGTGTTTTACCGACCATGGTTTATGAATTATTCGGCACATGTCATTTCGGCCGAGGAGAAGGCGCGCTTGGATGAAGTTACGAACCTACCCTCAATGTACAACGGGCCAATTGATGCGTGTCCCACATAGGACGGTAATTTCGCATCTCCCATTTATTTGCTCGAGCGAATTCCACCGAGCAGAGAGGATGTTTAACGGTTCGTTCAAATTTTGGGAGAACGAGCATCCACATCTACCTTACCAAGTCGATTCGGATCAAATTTTGAAATATTAGCTTGCCACTTCTTTTTTAGATGGAGAGATGATGCTCAGGAGTAATGTGTTTTTACATGCTCGTTGCTAGCGATTTACTATATGACAAATAGTTGACCCACTCAAAAACGCGAATCAAACCCAAAATGAAATATCTCAATTCAATGAAATAGCTCGTTCAGTATGTCAAAATAGTGAACTAAATCCAAAATTGAACACCTCAAACGAGTAGCATGTTGTACAGTATTATGGTACTCCATGAACATGTTGAAAGTCAAATTAATGAACTTGTTTGATATACGCATATATCCATTCATGTGTGGATTGCAGACAACATGTTCTCCAATTTAAATATTTGAATGCAAGTTTATATCGAAATATGGTTTATATCAGTCTTTGATGCATAAAACGCGACCTCCCCCTCTCCCGGACTCCCGTTCTCTCCCTCTCTCTCTTCGACAATCTTCAATTCTGTCGCATGCATCCGACACAAAAACCTTGTTCGCCCCTCTCCCTTTCTCTCCATCTCTCTCTGTGTGTGTGTGGGGGGGGGTCTTTCTAGTTCTCATGCATATATACACCATCTATAGGTCTCTCTCGCACACTATGTATGATACTCTAGCTAGTCCAAGCTAGATATCTTGGGTGCACTCATCGTACGCACACAGATTCCTTGGCTCTTTGCCTGTAACTCTCTCACGCACCACTATGTCGTCTCGGAGCTCTTCCCCCCTCTCTCAAACTCTCCATCCACCTGGGTCACACATACACATGCATATCTCACTCGCACTCGATAGGCCCATCTAAAACTCTATCTCTCCCCCTCGTTCTCTCTCCATCTTACACGCGCACACACACAATCTCACGCCCAGCTAGCCAAGTATGATGGTCTCTCACTCAATTGTAGGCACACACAGTCCCCCCTATATGTATATGACTAGCTAATCTTAGTCTCCATCACAAACATGTGCATGGTCTATCTCGATTTCTCTCGGGGCATCTTTCTATCGCGCACGCACTCCCTCGATCTCCCACCCATATAGTCCCCTCACGATCTCGATGGGATCTCTCTATCACAAACACACCCTCTCTCGCTCCTCATGCGTCCATGCCATCCATGTGTCCCTCTCGACCTTTGTTCCTTATTGGCCACACCTCTATTGGACATGTGCTATAGGGGTGTCTCTCTCCGTTGCAAACAATCACACACTAGCTATCTTCGTGTATCTCCTCGCCTCGCTTTTCCATCTCGGAGATGCATGCGTGGTATGTTCGCATAAGAAATGAAAACACACACACTCTCTCTAATTTATCGTTTGTTGTCACTTTCTATTTCACACACATACTCTTTTTGCACACTTACTCATTCTCCTTCACACGCACTTGATCTGTCTCGACTGAGGCACTCTCTTCGGTCCATAGCATATAGATTTATTGAAAAGTCAAACATCACAAAGTCTGACCATGTACGTGGAGAAAAAGAATTACATCTAGTACGGCAAACATATGCCATTAGATTCACCATGAGATGTAGTTTTGTATGATGTATCTTTGGTATTGTAGATATAAATAACATTTGCGTAAACCTAATCAAAGTTTTCAAAGTTTGACTTCTAAAAAATTTACATGCACTGCATTATCAAGCGGATGGAATATCTCTTTCCCCCTCTCAGCTATCTGACGCACCACTCAGCCTTATCGGGGCTCCTCAATCTCTCTCAAACTTTATTGGTCAGTTTGGTTTGTGACCTGACCCTCATGCCTTGATGGCCGGTACTGCCTGGTGTGGGCGTGAGATGTAAAATATTTTTGCCTGGCCAGGCTTGTGTGGTGCTGAAGCGTTTGGTTCATGCTTGGGCCAGGCAAAGCATCAACGTCCCATCAATCAATCCATGCATCAATTATTTAATGCTAATATCCATCCATGTTGCTGTTAGCCTCGTGGCCACACGACCAGGCACGACCAGGTGTTCGAAATCGGTCGCCTGGGCCAGGCTACTTGCAGTGTCTGGAGTTCAGCCAGGCTAATTAAAGTGCAAGGGAACCCAGGCCAGGCGGGCTTTCTTTTTCACAGGATAGCAACCAAACAAGCGTGCATGAAATCCAGCCACAACCCCAGGCCAGGCAAAAGATGCTCAGGACGCAAGCCAAACTGGCCTTATATCTCCCTGGTTCACACATACACATGTCTCGCTCGCGCTATACATGTAGACCCATCCAACACTCTCCGCCCTTGTTCTCTCTCCATGTGACACGCACCCCCCTAAGTACCATAATCCCTCAATCCATCATAGGCACAAGCACTCCCCCCTCCTAAGTATGATTATCTCTTACTAGCCAACATGAACACACGTATTGTCTCCTTCCATCCATACGTCTATCTCGATATCTCTCGGGGCATCTTCTATCACGCATACACCTTGTCACTCGATCTCCCACCCATGTAGTCCCATCACGATCTCCAGGGGATCTCTCTATGACAAACATACACTCTCTCCTCCCCATGTCTGCATTTTCTCCGTACGTCTCTCTCGACCTCTCTTCCTTGTTTGTCAGACCCCTCTTGGCCACGTGCTAGGGGTCTTGCTCTCTCGGTTCCAAACAACCACACACTATCTCCTTACCTTGCCTCCATTGTCGAAGATGCATGTGTGATATTTTTGCATAAGACACGCACACTTTTTCTCTACTTTTATCGTGTGTTGTCCATGTCTCTTTCACACACGCACACACACTTTTTTCACTCTCCCTCTCTCTCTCTCTTGTTAGGGACTCTGTCACGTCCATAAGCATATGGATGTTTTGAAAAGTCAAACCTCAGAAACGTTTCACCAGGTATATGTGGAGAAAAACATTTACATCTGGAATGATCATTAGATTCATCACAACATGTACTTACTTCATACTATCATTTATCTTTGGTATTGTAGATATAAGTAATTTCTTTATAAACTTGGTCAAAGTTTCAAAAGTTTGACTTCAAAAAATGTTGGAACTACATTATCGAACGGAGGGAGTAGCTCTTTCTCTCTCTCTGCTATCTCTCACGGGCCTCCCCTCTCACTCGAACTCTCTATACCGACGGATTATACGCTCACTGTGTCAGCGTATAGCTCCGTATATTGTTTAGTTGACCGGTCAACCAATCCACATGCTGCCTTGTCAGCTCGTGTTCTGTATCTTCGTGTGCTGGCCCATGTGGCAGTGGTGAAAATAAGTAAACTAGAGGCCCATCTGACACGTGGTGAAGTAAACAAAGTTGAAACCACTCGGGGTAGCACCCCGCACGCTAGTAAATTGAGGGCGCATTGAGGACAAACTTCTTGCACGCAAAGGACGCACTCGCGCACAATTCACCACTGCGCGGCGGCATGCACAGAAGGACGCACTCGCGCACACCCAGCACACAACACACACCAGCACACGTGTACACATCTAGGAGTAGAAGGCCGTGGAAAAATCTGGCGCGATGGCCGCTGCCGGAGCCGTCCACCCCCAATCTTGGTGTTCCGTGCAATGCACGGGCATCTACGCATGGGAAATTATGTCGAACAGGGCTAGTTGTAAGCAGGCTAGCTCTACAGCCATGATGATAGTGACTGCAGACGGTGAGGCTGACTATGGTATGCCGAACACGGCGCCTATACTCATGTGTCTTCTCCGGCGCAGGGTCTTGTCACTTCACTGTGAGGAGCAACACGTAATAATTTGACCAACGGATAGTACAGTGCTAGTACTCCTACTACTACTCCTACATTGGTAGTACTACTACTAGTACTAGTAGCACCACCGTCTGGATTTAGGAGTACTACCACGTCCATCTGGATTTTAGTATTTGACTAGTAATATCTAGTAATGCATGTCACCAAAAATGTACTACTCCCCTGTAAATAAATACATGGTGTTTTATTCCTATCGGCGAGAGAACTTAATATTTTTTTGCTACTCCTAACTAGAGTACTAATAGGATTACATGCAATGAACTAAACACTGCATGTCATATTTGGTAGTCTCAAGTCATTGAAAGCATGCACGACCCACATCTCTCATTGGTTGATATGTCACGAAATAAGAAACAAGGAGGGAGTTAATGCACCGTGCCTAAGTATTTTGGGATTATTTGGTTTTCGTAAGGTGACTTACACAAAATTTTTGTTTACATGCATTAACATTTTATTAGTTAAATCAAAGGTCAAAACTTGGCGCAAAATGCAAAGGGGACCAATAAACCAGTAAACATCAAACTTCTCTTGTTTGGCCCCAACTAGAGGTCCGGTGAGATGACTATACTGCACCGACACGGAGGGGGACGCGGCTTCATTGACTTACGGCAACTGCCTTTGGGTGAATGAGACGTGGCCCCAGGGAGTGGCTGGTCCACCTATCATACAGCCAAAGGCAGGTGCAGTAGAGGGCCGAGGAGTAGTACGAAATCCTACACACCTACGCACACTAACCAAGGGCTGAGTGATCACTCGAATCGCAAGATCAGTTGACTAGAAGCTATGCTAGACCCATGGAGGCGATGAGCGCGAGCATCAGTCGGCTGTGCCAGATGGTCCACGACGCCGGCCTACGGCCCGGCACCGAGGAACGTCTCCAGGTAGTATTGCTTGACGCCGCCAGGGCGAGGGGCCGCTTGGACGACAACTTCGTCTCCTTGTTCGACGAGGTCCTCGTCAGTTTCCTCGACAAGTTCACTATCGTCAAGAAGCTTGCGGACGACTTTGACGTAAGCCTCCAGCCGACGCGCCCAGGCTATGCGATGCCCGCCACCCTCAAAGGCCACTATGGTAACAACCTCTTCGACGCACTGGTGGCCCTACGACTACCCGCCGTCGCGCCGGAGAATGTCCACCTTGAGGTCGCACTCGCCGCGCAGCGCCTGGCGCAGCAAGACACCATTGACATAATCACCCACGTCTACGCGCAAATCATCCACAAGGACTACTACATGCAAGAGGAGGACGATAGGACGCTGGCCTTCTTGGAGCGCAGGGCAACCTTGGATGGCACTGTTCAGAAGCACGTTGAGCTCGCCGCCAACGCCGCTGCTCCTCACATGTCGGTTGGTGACCCGGCGCACTAGGGCGTGAGGATGTCGTTGAATGTTGATGGATCCGTATGTATTTTTATCTTTTTGTCAAATCCATGTAGTATTATATGATACTACAGTAATTATCTTACCTTTCGCATCAACTTCATAATTTTCGTACGTACTCCATGTATGAACGGCGCTAGAACCAAACTTCTCATTACTCTAGGCAAAATCGTTATTTTCTATCTATCGGTCGCGCCATGGAGCAGAACCAAATTTTACAAGTTACGAGTTCAAAATGAAAAGCCTGCCATGTTCGCGTCGCACCCCCACATGGTTGGTCCGGCACGCCGCTCAAGCGGGAATGCGTGCGGTGTTGCATTTTCACTTACAAGTGGGACCGCAGTTGAGCAAACCGACTATCGGCAAACCCCACCCCGCCCATCGCGCGATGGCTGAGAAAACATGAGGGAGAAGAGATGGCTGTAGCATGGACTCCAAGAAAATTGGTGTCGGATGGGACTCGTGTGGGTGGCGTGTGCCGTACTGCTAGACGTGAATGCTACTGAGTTATGGCCCATGCCACCCCACTATATCGAGCCTATATCGAGGTACGTAGAACAAATTTCCTGTAGTCCGTGCTCAGCCCTCCTCTATCTCTCTTCTCAGCCAGCCAGCGGACGCGTGGAGCCCATCGTCTGTTTGCGCACATGCGGCCCCACATGTCAGTGAAAACGCAAGAGGACCCACTGAATCTGCACATCTTTCACCTCGACGTGCTGGTGATGAAAAACAAATCCAATAAAGATCTTCAGTGGCCACTTTTGAAGTTACTCAAGAGTAGTAAGATTCTATTTACATTTTAACCCAAGATGCACATCTCGTGGCTTCAAGTACCACTCTATTTTCTTTCATGACACGACCTGGATGCTGGATGTCCCACATGTCGGCAAAAGGAGGAAGAACCCGACCAAATCTTCGGTTCTGCTCTCGGATGAGATTAGTGCACTTGTTGATACTCCTACTAGAATAGAGGCTAGACATGAGACTAGATGTGAGGAAGCAACGTCTACTTCTTTACACTCGAAGAAGAAAGAAGCACGCAAGATCGAGCCTCTGTAGATCAACAATGAATGCATCGAGAAGGCACTAATCCAACTTACAGGAGTAGTAAAATGTATTCTTGTGGTTCTTGTTTTCTTTGGTCTTGCTTTTCTAGTCAAAATTATCGTTGGAGTTCGTGCAAAACGGAGGTGCGTTTGGGGTTGTGCGTTGGAGTTGGCCTTACAAGTGGGACCGCAGTTAAGGAAACCGACTATCGGCAAACCCCCACCTCGCCCGCCGCGCGATGGCTGAAGTTAGAGAAACGACGAGGTTGAAGAGATTGCTCTAGCACGGACTCCAAGAAATAATATGGTGTCAGATGGATGTCGTGGTGGTGGCGTGTGCCATACTCCTGGACGTGAATGCTTGTTCTGGCCCATGCCACCCTACTACTCCTACTACTTACTTCTACTATATAGTACTAGTATCGAGGATTCGAGGTGCTTGTTACGTACAACGAACACATTAACATATGGCTACAGTAAAAACACCCGCCCGACGCGCGAAGCATGTGAAGCTAGTACAAATAGTGTACTACTATTGTTGATTGGCCTCATCCGATAACCTGTTGCAATGCACGTACAATTATGTATTCGGAAAATATTTTTTTGCCTCGTCGCACCACTCACTCAGAGAAGCGACTCGAAAGCCATTCATAAATTTAGTAAGTTTATCACACGCATATCATTTTATTACATACAACTGGTCATCAACCCACATCGACAACGAGGATACATTATAAATACTAAAGTTTTCACCACAGAACAAATAACAAGCAATGAAATGAACTTCAACTCAACCATTCCTCGGCGTTGGAAATGCTTGCTTTGAACCACAAGTGATTCTCTGGGACGGGCCATCGATTGTCGATCTGGAAACCAACGCAAGACTGATCATCCAGGCTGAAGCGGCCTACTATATCCCTACCAGGGTAGGGAACCACACAAATGTTCGAGGTATAGACACAGTTGCTTCTCATAAATGTGTCAACAACAGTTGGATCGCCTTTCACCATCATCGGATAGTTTTGTCCAAGGAAGAGCGAGTTTTCTCCAAGACTATCAATTCTGTACCAGGGAGAAGGAGTTGGCGCTAGCACACTAGTATCCATCCCGAATACCATGCAACGGGTGTTGGAATAGGTCCGGAGAGTGCGACCATGGGAGACACCTGCTTCCTTAGCAGTAACATCATCAGTGGGCTATATACACACAAGAAGAGGTGATCCATCGTGTCGGCGTTCTGGGAACGGGGGTCCCCAGACTTGCCTGCCTGCGGCCTGCGGCGTGGCTCGAGTGGGGGCCCAGTGCGGCCCAGCCTCACCAGCTCAAGCTCAAGACCCTCGCAAGGGGCCAATCCTCACGGGGCAGACGTCAGGAGGCTTCCTCAGGAGCAGCCTCATCAGGCAGGCTCGCGAGGAGGCGGAGAGATCAAGGCAGGGGTGCCTCGCGAGGAGCCCGTGATGCAAGCCATGACAATCGAGATTAGGCGAGCGCCGGCCTATGCAGTGTCCTTGTTTCCCCTTCGGTGCAAAGGGAACAAGCATAGTCCAAGGCATCGGGCAAAGGTTACCATTCCGGTGCAATGAGACCAAGACCAGTAGAGCGGCGGGACGGAGGTCACCGTGGAGCCCAAGACGGTGTCATCACCAGTGCTTTTGGCAGCCGATGACCACCTTTGGTCAGGATAACTTGTACTAGATGTTCCCCTTCAAAATGGCCAATTGTTGGCGCCCTTCCCCCTCATTATTTGGGAAGAGGACCAGGGCCTCTATAAATAGGACTAGCCCCCGAAGGAGAAGGGGAGGAAAAAGAAGAGAGAAAGAAAGAGAAAAAGGGGGGAGAGAAGAGAAAGAGAGAGAGAGATCTGGACCAAGTAGAACATACTGCACCAGCTCAAGAACACCTCTCGCGAGGCCATTCTTCCCCCTGTATTGTTCATCATCAGCCCCTGAGGCAATCCACCAAAACACACACTGGAGTAGGGTATTACACCACATCGGTGGCTCGAACCAGTATAAACCTCGTGTCCTTTGTGTGTTCTTCTTTCCAGCCTAGATTTCTTGCGAGCCATAGAAGCGCGAGTCGGTAGGGGAAAGATCTCCGGGCACACCCCAGAGTTCAAACCTTAAGGGTCTGCCGGAACCCGAAATCCGACATTTGGCGCGCCAGGTAGGGGTGCGCCGGAATCTTTCTTCCGCTATTCGCGTGTGATCTTCCGTTGTGTCCATGGCTGACGCTCGTCGGGCTCGCGCCAAGCGTCGGGTTGCTCTCGCCACCCGCGTCGCCCAGACGGCTCCCGTCGGCGGACACCCTCTTCGTTCCCCATCGCCTGCCGCCAACACCGCCACTGGCCTGGCGGGGAACGAGCAGCAGGCCTCGTCCTAGCGTCCTTCCGTGCGGCGGGAGGGCCGCACCGCAACCCCATCACTGACTCCAGCCGGTTCGTCATCCCACGCCCGTCACGCCCCCACGGCCGTGCACGCCGCGCTGCTCCTCGCAAGAGAGCTCCTGCACTACCGCCCCGTCGTCGACCTTTACGAGGACTGGCTCGCCCGCATCACCGAGCTCGTCAGCGCCGCAGGGGGCTCTCCTTTTCCGTCCCTCTCGCTGCCTCGCCCTCCATTCTGCGCAGGGGGCGAGGATCAGGAGGCGCCTCCGCCACCTCCTCCCCAAGAAGGCGCCCTGGCTCCAAGGCGCACAGCCCCAGGGCAAGACCCTCCACGTCCGGCGCCTACGCGGCAAGAAGGGAGCTGCCAAGAGATCCCTCGTCCCCAAGAAGGTGCTCGCGCGCTCCCAGCACCGGTGCGCCAAGATCGCGTCCCTGCGCCTCCACGCCGAGGCCCCGCAGTGCTCCAAGCGGCGGCGCATGGTTATCACCAGGAGCAGGCCCAGCACCAACAAAGGGTGCTGGTGGCTACAGCAGGCTGCCGCGCCTTCACCCCCGAGCTATGCGGTGTCACATGGCCAGGCAAGTTCAAGCCTGATCTGCCCCCTCGCTACGATGGCACGGTGGACCCCGCGGAATTCCTACAGCTCTACGAGCTGGGCATCGAAGCCGCCAACGGAGACGAAAAGGTCATGTCGAACTGGTTTCCCATGGTGCTCAAGGACGGCGCCCGCACCTGGCTCCTGAACCTGGATCCCAGCACGATCTCCTCCTGGGACGAGAGACGCACTCGCTTCATCGCCAACTTCCAGGGCACTCGCGACCGGCCCCCGACCATAAGCGACCTGCACCGCATCAAGCAACAGCCAGGGGAAACCCTGCAGAAATACATCCAGCGCTTCAACAACGCTCGCCTCAAGATCCCCAGGGTGACTGAGGAAGCCATTATCTCAGCCTTCTCCGATGGCGTGCGCGCCATCAAGATGAAGGAGGAGCTAGCAATCCATGAAGACCTGTGCACATCCCTGGAGCTGTTCAACTTGGCGACCAAGTGCGCCAGGGCTGAGGAAGGACGCCTCTCCCTCCTCGAGCTCCCAGCTGCCGATCCAGAAGAGAAAATGCCCAAGGCCAAGGACATGAAGCGTAAGGGAGCTGCCGTGCTCGCAGCAGAACCAGACACCAAGCGAGGCAGGGATCAGCCTGAGTCATCCAAGGGCAGCCGATATTGCGTGTACCATGACCTCCACACCCACAACACCAACGAATGCCAAGAGCTCAAGGCCGTGTGAGATGGGCGTATCGGCCGACGCCCCGAGCGCAACGACAGGGGCTATGGCCGAGGAGGAAGAGGTGGAGGACGATGGGAAGACCGTGGCCCTCGCCAAGGGTGGCATGACCGACCTCGCGAGGATCGTTGGCAGGACCAGCCTCGTGAGGGAGACTGGAGGGATCAGCCTCGTGAGGATCGCCCGCACGGCAACGCATGCCTCCCTCCTCTACCGCCACCACCAAGAAGGAACGAAGACCAACATCAAGACGAGGGGGCTGGGGGCTTCCAGGAGCCGCGTGCAATCGCTTGCATCTTGGGTGGCGCCCAGGCCGCATCATCATAGTGCATCTTCAAGCAGTTTGCTCGCGAGGTGAATGCAGTCCTCCCCAAGCTTGAGGCCACGCGCCCTCTCAGGTGGTCTGCATGCGCCATCACATTCAGCTCAGCGGATCAGCTCAAGTGCGTGGCGACGGCCGGAGTTCTCCCGATGCTTTGCTCCCCAGTCATCAGCAATGTGCAGGTCACCAGGACCCTCATTGATGGTGGAGGAGGACTCAACGTCCTGTCCGTCGAGACATTCGACAATCTTCAAGTGCCGTATGATCAGCTCCAGCCGACCAAGCCTTTCTCAGGAGTCACTGATGGTTCCACTATTCCGATAGGGCAAGTTCGCCTGCCAGTCACCTTCGGGCAGCGCAACAACTACCACACCGAGCTCATCGACTTCGACGTTGCCCACATTCGCCTGCCATACAATGCCATCCTCGGGTACCCATCCCTAGCCAAGTTCATGGCAATGACTCACCATGGCTACAATGTCCTCAAGATGCCAGGAAGCGGTGGAGTCATCACCGTACCCTATGAGGAAAGGGACGCAGTGTGTTCACTTGAGCGTGCCTTCCAAGCCGTAGCAATCGAAGACCCAGATCACAGGAGCGGAAGACTTCCCGAGGCGACCCTTAAGAAGAAGAAGGCTTCGCCTGGCCCAAGCCATAAGGAGGCAGGCGCCTCCAGAGGCGTTGTGTCGGGATTTGCGCCCGTTTAGGGAGCGCCACCCTCTGTCGCATAGGAAAGCGCGCCCGGCGCCCTCCTCAGGCAGGGCTCAGGGGCTCTTTCTTGGAGAGCCACCGACTTTGCAAAGGTCACGAGGGAGGCACTCAGGCACCACTTGGAGGGGTGCTTCGAGGCACGTTTCCCTCAGGAAGGTACGAGGCAAGGAAGACCAAACCCTCAGGAGTTCATTGCAGGAAACACCCAGGAGCTACAGGAGTCGAGAGTCATGCGCGGCAGCCGCCGCTTGCCCGTCGTGGCCCCACATCTAGGCAAGGATGGTGGGCTGCGCGTCTGCATCGACATGGCAGGGCTCAACCAAGCCGCGTCTCAGGAGCACCTATGGCCTTCACGCATGGGGCGTTGCGAGGGTCCACCTCACAACTACGTTCGCATGCCTTTCGGCCTACCGAACGCGGTCGCCGCTCATCAGCGCCTGCTGAGGAGCATTCTGGAGGCTCAGGAGGTCAGGCATTGTGCAGTCCTGGCGGAGGTGGAGATGGCCCTCGAAGACCTACCCGTGCCCCCGGAGCCTCCCGATGCTCCTGGGCCTGGGGGCTCGTGAGGGTCGACGTCTTCACCGTGCGTCGCCCACTTCTTCGGCATCACATCATCTTCAATGGCATCAGGTGACATCTTTAAAGTTCCATTTTTAGCTGGGAGAGCCCACAGGGCCGCGTCGTTCCCAGGTCGCGTGGGTCCGTCCCTGCGGCATGTATCTGTTTTGCTTACGCTCTTTACCTACCTTGTCGGGGGCGCCCCTCGGGCTGCATCATCCCCAAGCTGCTCGGGCCTGGCCCAACGGCTTTTGCTTTTCCCGCATCTACTTGAAACGGATTTGCTCCTTCGCACTTAACATACCTGACCTAATCGCCTACTCAATTGACACCTGCACATGGAGCCGCTCGCTCTGGCACGACGTCTGCGTACGGGTCCGTCCCTGCAACGCCGATAAATCTGAGTGGTCGAGCTCTGGCCGCGGCAGCCCCGCAAGGCGCCACCTCACCAGGCCCTCAGTGCCCCAATCACTCCCTCGGAGCGACCAATGGTTGGTTGGCAACCGTAGCGACAAGTCTTGTCTCTCCTTATGATTGGTATGCAGGACTCACTCCAGGAGCAACGTTGGGGACATCGCGGGCTATCTCTCCCTCTCTCCGGCACGGACCGCTTGCACGTTAAAAGGGGGGCGCCTGAGCATCGCGACTCATGGGCTCCTACTGACTCTCCAGCCCTCACCCCTGGCCTTGACCCACTTGCTCCAGAAGCCTTCGATTCTCTTCCCAGGCTTCAAGATAGCATTGGAGTTGGAGTATGCGATAAAGCTCGCGCATGCGGAGACATGGGCATGAGAAACCCGGAGGGAAAATAGTGGCGCAACAAGGCCACCGAGGGCTTCACCCCAATGTGAGCCTCACAATAGTAAGTGAAAATCGCCAGGAGAAGAACAGAGTTGGGGTGGAGATGCAGAGCTTGCAAGTTGTATTGGCGGAGAATAGCAAAGAAGAATTCGGAGAAAGGAGGCACCTGACCGGCGATGATGGCGCTCACAAAGAACGAATAGAAGGTGCTCCCCTTGCCCTCAGGCTGGTCGGAGCCGGCCTTGAGCACAGTCGCCCCCTTGCTGCCCTGCGCGACCGTCATCAGGCGCGTGAGGGCAAGGTTCTTCTCTGACAAGTTCGGGGGATCCAGAGCCGGAGAGTACCAGGCCTCGGTTGGGGACTTGCGAGGCGCCATGGCGTGCCGAATGGGAAGGATTGAGACAGATCTGGAGGATTTCAGGAGCAGGAAGGAGAAGAGCGAGAAAGGGGATCTGGGGTAAGGCAAACGAGAACAAAGCAACTAAGCTTGGCCCGGGCACCTCTTTGTCAGATGGACGGTTGCCGAGGCATCATGGGGAAGCACAGACGCCCACGTCCAATCAATCGCCACGCGGCGCTCAAGGCCGCAGGCTATTGGGGCCCACGGCGCTAAGCGCTTGCCCCTTCGCTTCTCTGCTAAGCCAAGCCCGGGCGCGCCTTGGGCCCGGGGGCTACTGTCGGCATTCTGGGAACGGGGGTCCCTAGACTTGCCTGCCTGCGGCCTGCGGCGTGGCTTGAGTGGGGGCCCAGTGCGGCCCAGCCTCACTAGCTCAAGCTCAAGACCCTCGCAAGGGGCCAAGCCTTGCGGGGCGGACGACAGGAGGCTTCCTCAGGAGCAGCCTCATCAGGCAGGCTCGCGAGGAGGCAGAGAGATCAAGGCAAGGGTGCCTCACGAGGAGCCCATGATGCAAGCCATGACGATCGAGATTAGGCGGGCGCCAGGCGGGCGCCGGCCTATGCAGTGTTCTTGTTTCCCCTTCGGTGCAAAGGGAACAAGCACAGTCCAAGGCATCGGGCAAAGGTTACCATTCCGGTGCAAGGAGACCAAGACCAGCAGAGTGGCAGGACGGAGGGCACCGTGGAGCCCAAGACGGCGTCATCACCAGTGCTTTTGGCAGCCGAAGACCACCTTTGGTCAGGATAACTTGTACTAGATGTTCCCCTTCAAAATGGCCAATTGTTGGCGCCCTTCCCGCTCATTATTTGGGAAGAAGACTAGGGCCTCTATAAATAGGACTAGCCCCCGAAGGAGAAGGGGAGGAAAAAGAAGAGAGAAAGAAAGAGAAAAAGGGGGGAGAGAAGAGAAAGAGAGAGAGAGACCCGGACCAAGTAGAACACACTGCACCAGCTCAAGAACACCTCTCGCGAGGCCGTTCTTCCCCCTGTATTGTTCATCATCAGCCCCTGAGGCAATCCACCACACCACACACTGGAGTAGGGTATTACACCACATCGGTGGCCCGAACCAGTATAAACCTCGTGTCCTTTGTGTGTTCTTCTTTCCAGCCTAGATTTCTTGCGAGCCATAGAAGCGCGAGTCGGTAGGGGAAAGATCTCCGTGCGCACCCCAGAGTTCGAACCTTTAGGGTCTGCCAGAACCCGAAATCCGACACATCGGAATTAGTTGCCAGGCGCCACAGAGTATATGGGCGATGCTCGTCCTCATGCTCGTGATCATCACCATCGTCATCTCCCCCTTGGTTATAAATTTTTTCAAGTATAGGTGGTGGGATGTTCACAGGACCTTGGAAACACAAGAAGAAGGTTAATTAGTAAAGGGAAACTTGCTAACCTGCATGCATGTGGATGAAACAATTATAATTATGGTGGAAGACAAACGTACCGAAACTATGAGGATGCCATGCAAAAACAGTGCCACAAGTGGTGGCAGCAAACACATGGCGCTCGTATTGAATTGCATCACAGTACTCATCCGTGTACAGAAACTGATTTTTGAGCAATATCCATCGAGTGAAACCATCAAGGACGGCAACAAGCTTGTCGAAGATAGCAACAACATCATAGTTGCTGTAATTCCAAGAGCGGTTGGGAACTCGACAAATTGCTATCTTCCGTAGAATACAGTCACCATGATCGTATTTGAACGTGCGTACATTACCGGTGTGCTCAACCTCTGGGCAGTGTGCTGAGATTTTTGGAAGTGGAACCCGGTGACGAGTGTACACATTCACAAGTTCCCACTCGCAGTTGGACCCAATGTAAACAACCCAATCTCCATTTGCGCCCGCCCAAGCCTTGCCCTCAAGCGATGGCATCTTAACATCATACATATCATTATCAAGCGGCATCAACTTGCACAGGGCGAGGCCTTCGTTGTGCCGGCGCCAGTCATCATCAGGGTCACGTGTCAGGACCCCGATTCCAAGTCACGTCGATCTAGCCGGTAACACCTCATATCATTTTGCGGCCTCACGCACGGTATTCCCACGGGTGTCGCCTTACCATGGCCCAGGACCGTTTGCGTCTTTTGGCTCACGTATATGATAGTGTTGCTAGCATCCATATGACAAAGAACCCGGGCCGACATGGCTAGTCGTGAACCCAAAGCGGCACTAACCTATGGGGACAGGCATACATGAATCACATCGAGCATGTCGATCAGCAGCGTGTAAATCCGGGCTGTAGCACTGGGCTAACAGGACTCCGGGAACCCGGGCTGTAGCAGGCTAGGCAGGACTCCGGATGTTACCGCGTGACGTTTCCCTGAAGGGACAGACACAGGAACAAAGTGAAACACATGCCGGCCAGTCAAGTGTCCTGAGCAGTAGTGCTGGGCTAACAGGACTCCGGTGAACCGGGCTGTAGCGGACTACTATGCTCATGGAAGCACTAGACTACATTTCCCCATAAGAGAGACTGCCAAGGATAAACAACTAGATTGTCGGATCCCACACATACCAAGCATTTCAATCATACACACAATATGCTCGATATGTGTAAATACAACATGGCATCACAACATAACCCGACAACTCAAGTATTTATCCATTAGGCTCCGAGGAGCGAGATATTACAAACATGGGTCTCATGACCCAACAATCATAGCATACAAGTCAAAGCACATGTGGAAGCTTAACATGTCTAAGTACAGACATCTACAAATGAAAATGGCTGAGAAGCCTGACTATCTACCAGATCCTGCCGAGGGCACAAGATCGTAGCTGAGGTATCAAGCTAAATGTCGAAGTCCACACGGAACTACTAGCGAGACTGACGTCTCTCTGCAAAAACATAGAATAGGCAAACGTGAGTACAAATGTACCCAGCAAGACTTACATCAGAACTAACTACATATGCACCGGTATCAACAAAGGGGGTGGTGGAGTTTAACTGCAGCAAGCCAGCTTTGACTCAGTGGCTAATCTGAACTACGTCTGCAAGCAACTCTTTTGAGGTGGCGCACACGAGTCCACATGTTCACCATTCAATACACCACTATGGATCCGCTCTCGTCTCCCTACGAGAAGGCCATCCATAGCACTCACACTTATCTTGCGAGTTTTAGAGTATCCACTTTCACTTGTCTATGAACTGTTATAGGCAACCCAGAAGTCCATTACCGCGGACACGGCTATTCGAATAGATGATGTTAATCCTGCAGGGGTGTACTTCTTCACACACGCTCTCACCACTTACCGCCATTTACACGACATGTACTCGGCAACCTTCAAGCGGAAGCCCAACGAGGGTGTCGGCCACAGCCTACCTAAACACTCAAGTCTCTAGTCCAGGTTTATCGCCTATCCAGGTTCCATCCGCAGGGAGTCCGGCCGAGGTTTCCACATACGGCCCCGGACGATGTGTACAGGGTTCCGAGACACCAAACGGGCGCCCGGCATGCCCGGCCACGGTGTATCTACCGCATCATAGCCCACCCCTAGGGTCAGCACTACGCACGGCCGCCAACACATATCCTATGAACACCAGAAACTAGTTGCAACTCCTGGACAGAGGACAAGGGTGATCAAGAAGCCAAGAGGGTCCATTGGTTTCGGGCCCAATGCATGGTACTAACTGTTTCATGGATCACAAACACAGAACTCAGTTCCTAAGGATGGTTTCAATGAGACAACCCACCATGTACTCCTACATGGCCTCTCACCGCTACCTTTACCAAATCGTGTTCACACACTTAGCTCACACACAGTAGGACATGTTCATCACTGTTCCAATTCATCCCCGATGAATCAGACCTGACTCAACTCTAAGCAGTAGCAGGCATGACAAATAAGCATGAATGAGTAGGCACATCAGGGCTCAAACAACTCCTACTCATGCTAGTGGGTTTCATCTATTTACTGTGGCAATGACAGGTCATGCAGAGGAAAGGGGTTCAACTACCACAACAAGTAACAGATGAATCGTTGTTGTCCTAATGCAGTAAAAGAGAGCAGGAGCGAGAGAGTGGGATTGTATCGGAGTGAACAAGGGGGTTTTGCTTGCCTGGCACTTCTGAAGATATCATTGGGTCTTCATCGGTGTCAACGAGCACAACGTGGGTACAACGTCTATCGAGAGGGGACAACCACCGGCAAACACAGAAAGAACACAATCAATGCAATGCACAATATGATGCATGATCATGACATGTCAATATGCTGTGTTTTCAGCTAATGCAACTAGTAACAGGTTAAATGGGGTTGGTTTGAACCCTAAGTTCAAATTCAAACTCCATATGTGATTTCTTAAATGTCATTTAATTGGATTGTCCTAAACAGCAACTTTAAGTTGTTCCAACATGCATGAAAATGCCAGATTCAGATTCTTTGGATTTTTCTGATCATTTTTCATATATAAATCTTTACATTTGGAGCTATGGTTGATTTTCTATGATTTTTAGAAGTTTTGACTATTTTCTGGAATTTCCTGTATAAGAATAATTCCAGTAATTTAATTACTACGTTAGCATTACGTCAGGGTGACGTCAGTGGTCAACGGGAACGTCCAGGTCAAACCTGACTGGTGGGTCCCGCGTGTCAGTAGTTAATTAAACTAATTATTTTTAGTTAAGACTAATTTGATTTAGTTAGCAGAGGGGGCCCACTTGTCATTGACTCAGGGGAGTCAAACTGGGGTCAAACCCCTGGTCAGCGGGGCTAATCCCGCCGGCGTTGAGTCGCCAGCGAGGCTGAGACGGCGGAGGGCTTCGGAAATCGCCCACAGGCGACCAAATCGACCGCGGTTTGGTCCTACGCATAGCTGGGGCTCGCGCGCATCTAGTGGGGCAAGTGGGAGGAGCTGGGGTGGAGCGAGCTCGCCGGAATCGAGCTCGTGGCGGTGGCCGGAGTTCGGACGGGGTTGGGTTCGATGCTACGGTGCACGGGAGAAGGAGCTGGTGGTGGCTACGGGCTCCTGGTGCTGCGCTGAGCACAACGGTGAGCTTGGCTTCGAGCCACTGTGGCTCTAGCCACGACGGTGCCATGGCCGGCGGCGGGGAGCTTTCGGGTGCGGTGGAAGTGGCGACTACAGAGGCCAAACGAGCACGGGAGCTAGGGGAAGAGGAAGAGGAGCTCACAGCGGGGTCGGAGAGGGGGTCAGCAAGCTCAGGGAGGTCCAGGCGGCGGCGAATCGACCAGAGATGGCTCAGGTGCCCAAGGTTGAAGACGAGGGCGAAGATGGCGTTCGGCGGCGTTTGGAGTCGCGCGGGTCAGCGGAGAGGTCCAGGGCGACGAGGCGGAGCTATTGGGCTCGTCGGAGGGGCGAGGGGGTGGCTCTGGTGGTGTCTACGGCGAACGGCGGCGAGGCTCGCACTCGGCCATCGCGGGAGAGGGTGAGGGAGACGAGGGGGAGAGTGAGGGAGGATGAGAGGGGGACGTGGGGGTCGCGTGGCATCCCTGGACGTCTTCAGGGCGTCGGCAGAAGCAGGAGGTGGCCGGCATGTGGCCGTGGGCGCCGGCCACGCGCTCCTCGTCCTTCTGGCGGGAGGAGGAGGACGACTGGCAAGCCAGTCGGCTGGGCCGAGCCAGGTGGGCTGGGCCAGCACAGGTAAGGCCCAGATGGCTTCCCTCTCTCTCTCTTTTTCCGATTTTTTCTGTTTTTCTATTTAACTGCAACTATTGGGATTTATTAAAAATACTAAAACGTTTCCAAAAATCCTGAAAATAATTGTGGGCTCTGGTTAGAATATATCCAACAGCAAACATTTATTTCCAGAATTATTTGAGCATTTAAATTATTTTATAGCATTTAAATGCCCAAATTCAAATACTTATGATTTAATTCAATGACCTTCTGTTGACCTAGAAAATTTTGCACCAATTTTGCCAGAGGTTCTAACCCAAGACAAAGAGGGTGAACTTTTTAGAAGGGCATTTCAGGTTCATTGAAAATAATTTTAGTAAACCCTAGTTGTTTCCAGGGGGGTGTTGGGGGTTTCTGCCTTCCCCATTTCAAATTTAAGAGGAATTTAAACATGATGCACACTCTAATGCTTGAACTAGCTAGGGTGTGACAACTCACCCCCACTAAACAAGAATCTCGTCCCGAGATTCAAGTGTAGGGTAAGATAAAGGGGAACACAACTAACACAACCTTCTCAATCCAATTGCACTTATAAGAACGTTGATTCGACCACCATCATTGTCTCGATGTCCTGCTCTGAGAACTCCAACTAACATGACAAATGAGAGGAAAGGGAAATCTCTAGAAGGATTGATCTTATTGAAGATCGAACAACTTAGGATCAACTCGTGGAGCGAGATGCTGAAACATCTCTCGAGCTGAGACACGGAGCATACGTCCAAAGGGATGGAGTGAAACACATGATAAAGGATCACTAGGTGGGCAACAATTCCACATGTAAAAGGGTGGTGAACGGTTGCCAACGTAGCGAGGAGTTGAGTTTCCAAGACACCGAAACAAGACATCTTGGAGGAGGGTGTCCTGTAGAATCATCCCTTAAGTGGCAAAAAGAATTACTTTTGATCCAGAGGTCAATAAAATTCTCTATACCAGCCTAGGGAAAATCTCGAGCAATCGTTTGGAGAAGTTCGAAAGAATGACATACCCTGACTAGAATGGATGATGTGGACTACCTTGTTGAAGACAAAGCAATGGATGATTTTTGCTTATCACCGGAAATGGATGGGACCCGTGGTAGGACCACTTGAGGATGATCCTGGTTAATAATTACTGAGAAGGGTAGTCCGTAGTAGGATGACACAATGGCGGTGCAAGCTGGGAACAAAATGCAAACGCTAGGAATGATTCTAGTAATTGGGGAGAAACCCAACAGTAGAGAGAGATTCCACTGTTTGAAAGGTTATGGCATAATTGAAGAAACTGAGAACGGATCCCAGTTAATGCCGACGATAAATCCTAGTGCTTACGCGTGCTCTCAAGAACTTGAGCATTTCCGTATTCATCAAGGTTTTACCAATATCCGTGTCAAGGATCCTGGCAACACAACATGCTACCATGATGAATAATGGTGGAAGATGCAGATGCAAAGAAAGATAACACTTTCTCAGATTTCACCTTAGCGAGGCCAAGGGATCAAAATCTGGATGATCGACCGAGAGACATTTAGCGCTCCGCTTCTAATGCTCTCCTTGATGTGCTAGCCTAACCATTCTTTGAAATGGTTTGGTATCTAGAACATCAAGTAGCAGGTCGGACTTCGGAAACACAAAAATCCATAAGGAACTACTATTGGAATAAATTCTACGAGATCCTTATGGGGAGGTGGACAACTTACTCAATCAAGATACTACAATAATAGGTCTTCCGGCTGGGTGTGTTGGTCACGACATCCACTTTACCGGGTTACAGAGAGATCAATATTATAGCTCTTGGGAAAACGTCCCAACCATCACATCTGCCTGAGATTCAGATCTGGTTGGTGTCAGGATATTCCAGACTCATCGAGTCTGGAAAGAAAATGAAAGTTTGCAACACAAATCGATGAGATGACATTGCGAGATTCTCAGGAAATGGACTGGACTATGGTAGTAAGCTCCAAAACATGAACTGGTTCTGCTAAACACATGTGAACATGTTGTCCCAGACAAGTATGATCACATAGTAGTCTTACAATGAATCACTGCCGAGTCCTAGTTGGGAACCATCATCGAGGATATCGAAGTCCTTGCATAAGTCATACGATTAGCTCTTATGAAGAAACTTCTTTTCCCTGAACAAATCAGCCAGTGGCTTGGTGTGATAGGGAATACAAATGGAATGGAGGTAGCGAGCCTGTCAAACCATAGCATACTTCGCACATGCATGACTGACTTGGGATGGTACCAGAGGAAACAAAAACAACCTTTCTCGAACTCACGGCGGCAACTTGCATCGTTTGCACGTGAACTTAGAGGAGGTCACTACTTTCATCCAAACATATTCTACATGAACGGGGCATGAAGAAAATGCTTACACAAGTTTTCAACACTAGCTGGATGTTGAACACAAATCATGGAGGAGACAAAATGCTGCTGATGGGCTCAACAGCAACTCATCGGAATTTCCATATCACTGGACTTCCACCATCATGTGAACACGGTGATAGCATTGGTCAGCCCAAAATATGTAATGGTGTATGCTCGAGGGATCAACCACGAGTAAGGCAACATTACAAACATCGTTGGTTCTGATTTGACTTGACGATAGCCCATACTCAAGTCAAAGTTCTGACAAGGCAATAGATCCAACAACTGATCACGAGGACCAATCGATGGAGATATCATCTTTCTTCATCACACACACACAAAAAGATATCCCTTAACATGAACTAAGTCAGACAAGCTTTATCTTCCAACTCTCCAAGTTGTTGTTTAGCTCAACCAACTAGCTCAGGGATATCCAACACAGATTCTTGGAGAAGGGGTGATTTATAAGAAAACCCATTTAATCACGAACTCAACATACCGGTCAGGTGACAACCAGGTAATACTTCCGAGAAGATCTTCGGAAAATCACGAACCACCGATATGTTACTAAACTCGAGAACAATCTTGCTTTTCAGGGCAAGACGATATGATCAACTAAGCAAGGATAGACACAGTCCCAACCCTTGATCGAAGAGTGCACCAGGAAAATGAACTAGGTAGCACGATCAATCTTAGAATGATGATTCAATAACCAACACGCTAAGAATGAGAATATTGTCCATTAACTACTAAGCAACGGAGTTGCTAGGAGTATTGATTTCACACATCACGACTCACTTGCCGGCATTCCGGTTACAATAACACGGGAACCGAGGAATGAACAATGATGGCAAGAAGTATCACTGTGTCAAGAATTCATAGGAGAAGGTGCAAATCTCATGACGCTCCTGACATAAAGTGGGTAATACTTCAGGGTAGAATAGAACCAAAAGCTGGGTTGCATTTTGATCTGCGGAATACAACTGCTTTGACCCAATCCTGGATATGGATGAGGTACTGGAGTTTGTTTCTCCTAGTCATTCTGAAATAGAACGGCTTGACGAACCACAAGAATACTAGGCATCGATGAACACAAATGCACACGTACTCTAGGCTATCAACTGACAGAGGATGGTCGGGATACAACTGAAGAGGAACCACTCAAGGGACATATAATTTTCTGGGTTGTGGACGCATAGATTAGTATGTCGAACAAGTTCAACAGGTTTCTTCCGGATAATCCATGCAGAAAGGTAGGACTAGCAGATTCACAATTCTTGAATGGAGAACCCATTAAGAGCACTCTTATTGTGATCTTTTGGTTTAAAGAACTTCTGGCTTAATGGTTCATGGTATTTGAAAGAAGGAAATACCACGGACCTCGAGGACTGTCGCAAGGTTACTAATATCCTAAAGGAACTAGCAACACTATCAACACGAGATAAGTAGAGTGAATTTTGGGCCAAGAACCCAGGAATAGAATGCGTACTAACTAAACGACATCACGGGATGCTTTCGAGAATGGTGGCCAGAATCATCACACCGGAACACAAAAGATGGCTAGATTACTAGGTGACTCCCTAAAACACCTAGGGTCATAATAATAGCTCCAACATATATGTCGAGGCAATAGAGTACCTCAACTGACCGGTTAGTGTGATTGATCTGGCCCAAATGGACATCAGGAACAGGAGGAAGGGGTTTGCAAATGCATCAGACTATTTAGAAACCTGGAATGACTCGGACAACATAACGGCTGTAAATGCTCAAAAAGATTTGAGACATCCTGCAAAATAGTGGCGTAACCACTTAACATCATCATATCAAGGGTCTGATTTGACTGACAACATACTAAAAGTAGTAGAAACTGAACTGAAACTTGAATCCAACAATCCTATAAGTCTATGGATTAGTAACACGTCATCCTGATAGATAGATGAGAAGGCCTAGTTCTTAATCCCCTTAGAAGAGAAGAGGATGACTCAGATCAGAAGGGCATAAGATATAAGGAGTAAAAAGAGCCTTACGTTCCCTTCCACAATCAATTCCCTTATATAACTAAAGCATTTCTAGACTCGACTTCGACCAGTTGGCTTGGTAAACCTACAGGCAGTCAGGCTCTGATACCAACGCTGTCAGGACCCCGATTCCAAGTCACGTCGATCTAGCCGGTAACACCTCATATCATTTTGCGGCCTCATGCACGGTATTCCCACGGGTGTCGCCTTACCATGGCCCGGGACCGTTTGCGTCTTTCGGCTCACGTATATGATAGTGTTGCTAGCATTCATATGACAGAGAACCCGGGCCAACATGGCTAGTCGTGAACCCAAAGCGGCACTAACCTATGGGGACAGGCATACATGAATCACATCGAGCATGTCGGTCAGCAGTGTGTAAATCCGGGCTGTAGCACTCGGCTAACAGGACTCCGGGAACCCGGGCTGTAGCAGGCTAGGCAGGACTCCGGATGTTACCGCGTGACGTTTCCCTGAAGGGACAGACATAGGAACAAAGTGAAACACATGCCGGCCAGTCAAGTGTCCTGAGCAGTAGTGCTGGGCTAACAGGACTCCGGTGAACCGGGCTGTAGCGGACTACTATGGCTCATGGAAGCACTAGACTACATTTCCCCATAAGAGAGACTGCCAAGGATAAACAACGAGATTGTCGGATCCCACACATACCAAGCATTTCAATCATACACACAATATGCTCGATATGTGTAAATACAACATGGCATCACAACATAACCCTACAACTCAAGTATTTATCCATTAGGCTCCGAGGAGCGAGATATTACAAACATGGGTCTCATGACCCAACAATCATAACATACAAGTCAAAGCACATGCGGAAGCTTAACATGTCTGAGTACAGACATCTACAAATGAAAAAGGCTAAGAAGCCTAACTATCTACCAGATCCTGTCGAGGGCACAAGATCGTAGCTGAGGTATCAAGCTAAACGTCGAAGTCCACACGGAACTACTAGCAAGACTGACGTCTCTCTGCAAAAACATAGAATAGGCAAACGTGAGTACAAATGTACCCAACAAGACTTACATCAGAACTAACTACATATGCACCGGTATCAACAAAGGGGGTGGTGGAGTTTAACTGCAGCAAGCCAGCTTTGACTCAGTGGCTAATCTGAACTACAACTGCAAGCAACTCTTTTGAGGTGGCACACATGAGTCCACATGTTCACCATTCAATACACCACTATGGATCCGCTCTCGTCTCCCTACGAGAAGGCCATCCATAGCACTCACACTTATCTTGCGAGTTTTAGAGTATCCACTTTCACTTGTCTATGAACTGTTATAGGCAACCCAGAAGTCCATTACCGCGGACACGGCTATTCGAATAGATGATGTTAACCCTGCAGGGGTGTACTTCTTCACACACGCTCTCACCACTTACCGCCGTTTACACGACATGTACTCGGCAACCTTCAAGCGGAAGCCCAACGAGGGTGTCGGCCACAACCTACCTAAACACTCAAGTCTCTAGTCCAGGTTTATCGCCTATCCAGGTTCCATCCGCAAGGAGTCCGGCCGAGGTTTCCACATACGGCCCCGAACGATGTGTACAGGGTTCCGAGACACCAAACGGGCGCCCGGCATGCCCGGCCACGGTGTATCTACCGCATCATAGCCCACCCCTAGGGTCAGCGCTACGCACGGCCGCCAACACATATCCTATAAACACCAGAAACTAGTTGCAACTCCTGGACAGAGGACAAGGGTGATCAAGAAGCCAAGAGGATCCATTGGTTTCGGGCCCAATGCGTGGTAGTAACTGTTTCATGGATCACAAACACAGAACTCAGTTCCTAAGGACGGTTTCAATGAGACAACCCACCATGTACTCCTACATGGCCTCTCACCGCTACCTTTACCAAATCGTGTTCACACACTTAGCTCACACACAGTAGGACATGTTCATCACTGTTCCAATTCATCCCCGATGAATCAGACCTGACTCAACTCTAAGCAGTAGCAGGCATGACAAATAAGCATGAATGAGTAGGCACATCAGGGCTCAAACAACTCCTACTCATGCTAGTGGGTTTCATCTATTTACTGTGGCAATGACAGGTCATGCAGAGGAAAGGGGTTCAACTACCACAACAAGTAACAGATGAATCGTTGTTGTCCTAATGCAGTAAAAGAGAGCAGGAGCGAGAGAGTGGGATTGTATCGGAGTAAGGGGGTTTTGCTTTCCTGGCACTTCTGAAGATATCATTGGGTCTTCATCGGTGTCAACGAGCACAACGTCGGTACAACGTCTATCGAGAGGGGACAACCACCGGCAAACACAGAAAGAACACAATCAATGCAATGCACAATATGATGCATGATCATGACATGTCAATATGCTGTGTTTTCAGCTAATGCAACTAGAAACAGGTTAAATGGGGTTGGTTTGAACCCTAAGTTCAAATTCAAACTCCATATGTGATTTCTTAGATGCCATTTAATTGGATTGTCCTAAACAGCAACTTTAAGTTGTTCCAACATGCATGAAAATGCCAGATTCAGATTCTTTGGATTTTTCTGATCATTTTTCATATATAAATCTTTACATTTGGAGCTATGGTTGGTTTTCTATGATTTTTAGAAGTTTTGACTATTTTCTGGAATTTCCTGTATAAGAATAATTCCAGTAATTTAATTACTGCGTCAGCATTACGTCAGGGTGACGTCAGTGGTCAACAGGGACGTCCAGGTCAAACCTGACTGGTGGGTCCCGCATGTCAGTAGTTAATTAAACTAATTATTTTTAGTTAAGACTAATTTGATTTAGTTAGCAGAGGGGGCCCACTTGTCATTGACTCAGGGGAGTCAAACTGGGGTCAAACCCCTGGTCAGCGGGGCTAATCCCGCCGGCGTTGAGTCGCCGGCGAGGCCGAGACGGCGGAGGGCTTCGGAAATCGCCCACAGGCGACCAAATCGACCGCGGTTTGGTCCTACGCGTAGCTGGGGCTCGCGCGCATCTAGTGGGGCAAGTGGGAGGAGCTGGGGTGGAGCGAGCTCGCCGGAATCGAACTCGTGGCGGCGGCCGGAGTTCGGACGGGGTTGGGTTCGACGCTACAGTGCACGGGAGAAGGAGCTGGTGGTGGCTACGGGCTCCTGGTGCTGCGCTGAGCACAACGGTGAGCTTGGCTTCGAGCCACTGTGGCTCTAGCGACGACGGCGCCATGGCCGGCGGCGGGGAGCTTTCGGGTGTGGTGGAAGTGGCGACTACAGAGGCCAAACGAGCACGGGAGCTAGGGAAAGAGGAAGAGGAGCTCACAGCGGGGTCGGAGAGGGGTCAGCGAGCTCGGGGAGGTCCTGGCGGCGGCGAATCGACCGGAGATGGCTCGGGTGCCCGAGGTTGAAGACGAGGGCGAAGACGGAGTTCGGCGGCGTTTGGAGTCGCGTGGGTCAGTGGAGAGGTCCAGAGCGACGAGGCGGAGCTATTGGGCTCGTCGGAGGGGCGAGGGGGTGGCTCTGGTGGCGTCTATGGCGAACGGCGGCGAGGCTCGCGCTCGGCCATCGTGGGAGAGGGTGAGGGAGACGAGGGGGAGAGTGAGGGAGGATGAGAGGGGGACGTGGGGGTCGCGTGGCATCCCTGGACGTCTCCAGGGCATCGGCAGAAGCAGGAGGTGGCCGGCGTGTGGCCGCGGGCGCCGGCCACGCGCTCCTCGTCCTTCTGGCGGGAGGAGGACGACGACTGGCAAGCCAGTCGGCTGGGCTGAGCCAGGTGGGCTGGGCCAGAATAGGTAAGGCCCAGGTGGCTTCCCTCTCTCTCCTTTTTTCTGATTGCTTCTGTTTGTCTATTTAACTGCAACTCTTGGGCTTTATTAAAAATACTAAAACGTTTCCAAAAATCCTGAAAATAATTGTGGGCTCTGGTTAGAATATATCCAACAGCAAACATTTATTTCCAGAATTATTTGAGCATTTAAATTATTTTATAGCATTTAAACGCCCAAATTCAAATACTTATGATTTAATTCAATGACCTTCTGTTGACCTAGAAAATTGTGCACCAATTTTGTCAGAGGTTCTACCCCAAGACAAAGAGGGTGAACTTTTTAGAAGGGCATTTCGGGTTCATTGAAAATAATTTTAGTAAACCCTAGTTGTTTCCAGGGGGGTGTTGGGGGTTTCTGCCTTCCCCATTTCAAATTTAAGAGGAATGTAAACATGATGCACACTCTAATGCTTGAACTAGCTAGGGTGTGACATCACGTCGAAGAAGATAGGGGAGATCAAACCGCTCCTTGACTCTTGGGTTCTTTGTAATGATGTTATTACTTGAGTCGAGAATGGGCTTGAACGAACCTGCCATGCTAGCCGAGGTGATGATGTCGCATCGATCAATGAGTTCCTCCACCACGTCATCTTTCAGATCGGGGCAAGAATAACGGGGTCGTTTCCGGCCTGTTTCCTCCATGGAGAAGACGATCGAACAATGGCAGAAGAAAGGGTGAAGGGCTCAAGGAAAATGGAGGAGGGAGAGGAAGAGCGTGCGACAACAGTTCCAAATCAAGAGGGAAAGGCGAAGTGTCGGTGGATGGTTGCGAGTTTGCCATGGTTCATGAAGAGGCGCCCCGGCCTACACGTCCGTTCGTAAATACTCCTACTACTCGCCGTCATCTCTCTGATATGTTGGAACGGGACCACATGTCAACGAAACATGGTGTGTAATTTCTCGTGCAAAATGCGATCTGGCCGCGTTGGCCCGAGGTGCCGCATTAGTTATCGACCTTTATTTTTTTAATGGCGTGCCGATCAGTTTTGAAGCACGACTAACTGGTACTGTACGCAGAGAAAATATGAACTACTCTACCACTACTCCACCTCCAGTACTAGTAGTATAAAAAAGATATATAGGCTGGAGCTTGAGCGCTTTCTTGCTAAGGGCTGCCCACTTGCTTCTCACACTACCACCCTGTCTCCAGATCTAAAAAAGATGGCCCCTCTCTCCCTGCTCACCGGTGGTCACAGATCCACCGGGGAAGAAAAGGACGTGCAGTGTTGACGCATTCGTCATCGGGGACCGAGGTCAAGCACTGACGACAAGGCCGTCCTCTCAGACCTAGCGCCCATGTGGGATGGCCTCCGTCCCCAAGCTCACTACCGTAGTGTGTGCGGAGGACGACGACCACGAGGGAAGTGTTGGGGAACGTAGCAGAAAACAAAAATTTTCCTACGGTTTCACCAAGATCCATCTAGGAGTTCATCTAGCAATGAGTGATTATATGCATCTACATACCTTGTAGATCGCGAGCAGAAGCGTTCAAAGAACGGGGATGAGGGAGTCGTACTCGACGTGATTCGAATCGCCGAAGATCCTAGCACCGAACGGACGGCACCTCCGCGTTCAACACACGTACGGAACAGCCACGTCTCCTCCTTCTTGATCCAGCAAGGGGGAAGGAGAGGTTGAGGGAGATGGCTCCAGCAGCAGCACGACGGCGTGGTGGTGATGGAGCTGCAGTACTCCGGTAGGGCTTCACCAAGCACTATGGAGGAGGAGGAGGAGGTGTTGGAGAGGGAGAGGGAGGCACCAAAAGTCAAGGTAAGAAGTCCTCCATCTCCCCTACTATATATAGGAGGGCCAAGGGGGGGGGCGGCCCTAGGAGATCTAATCTCCTAGGGGGGTGCGGCCAAGGGGAGGAATCCCTCCTCCCCAAGGCACCTAGGAGGTGCCTTCCCCTCCTAGGACTCTTCCTCCTTGAAACCCTAGGCGCATGGGCCTCTTGGGGCTGGTGCCCTTAGCCCATGTAGGCCAAGGCGCACCCCCTACAGCCCATGTGCCCCCCCGGGACAGGTGGCCCCACCCGGTGGACCCCCGGGACCCTTCCGGTGGTCCCGGTACAATACCGATGACCCCGAAACTTGTCCCGATGGCCGAAACAGGACTTCCCATATATAAATCTTTACATCCGGACCATTCCGGAACTCCTCGTGACGTCCGGGATCTCATCCGGGACTCCGAACAATATTTGGGTTACTGCATATACATATCCCTACAACCCTAGCGTCACCGAACCTTAAGTGTGTAGACCCTACGGGTTCAGGAGACATGTAGACATGACCGAGATCGCTCTCCGGTCAATAACCAACAGCGGGATCTGGATACCCATGTTGGCTCCCACACGCTCCTCGATGATCTCATCGGATGAACCACGATGTCGAGGATTCAAGCAACCCCGTATACAATTCCCTTTGTCAATCGGTATGTTACTTGCCCGAGATTCGATCGTCGGTATCCCAATACCTTGTTCAATCTCGTTATCGGCAAGTCACTTTACTCGTACCGTAATGCATGATCCCGTGACCAGACACTTGGTCACTTTGAGCTCATTATGATGATGCATTACCGAGTGGGCCCAGTGATACCTCTCCGTCATACGGAGTGACAAATCCCAGTCTCGATCCGTGTCAACCCAACAAACACTTTTGGAAATACCTGTAGTGCACCTTTATAGTCACCCAGTTACGTTGTGACGTTTGGTACACCCAAAGCACTCCTACGGTATCTGGGAGTTACACAATCTCATGGTCAAAGGAAAAGATACTTGACATTGGAAAAGCTCTAGCAAACGAACTACACGATCTTGTGCTATGCTTAGGATTGGGTCTTGTCCATCACATCATTCTCCTAATGATGTGATCCCGTTATCAATGACATCCAATGTCCATAGCCAGGAAACCATGACTATCTGTTGATCAACGAGCTAGTCAACTAGAGGCTTACTAGGGACATATTATGGTCTATGTATTCACACGTGTATTACGATTTCCGGATAATACAATTATAGCATGAATAAAGACAATTATCATGAACAAAGAAATATAATAATAATACTTTTATTATTGCCTCTAGGGCATATTTCCAACAGTCTCCCACTTGCACTAGAGTCAATAATCTAGTTACATTGTTATGAATCGAACACCCATGGAATTCTGGTGTTGATCATGTTTTGCCCTAGGGAGAGGTTTAGTCAACGGATCTTCTACATTCAGGTCCGTATGTACTTTACAAATCTCTATGTCTCCATCTTGAACATTTTCATGAATGGAGTTGAAGCGACGCTTGATGTGCCTTGTCTTCTTGTGAAACCTGGGCTCCTTGGCAAGTGCAATAGCTCAAGTGTTGTCACAGAAGAGTTTGATTGGCCCCGACGCATTGGGTATGACTCCTAGGTCGGTGATGAACTCCTTCACCCATATTGCTTCATGTGCTGCCTCCGAGGCTGCCATGTACTCCTCTTCACATGTAGATCCCACCACGACGCTCTGCTTGTAGCTGCACCAGCTCACTGCTCCACCATTCAACATATACACGTATCCGGTTTGTGACTTAGAGTCATCCAGATCTGTGTCGAAGCTAGCGTCGACGTAACCCTTTACGACAAGCTCTTCGTCACCTCCATAAACGAGAAACATGTCCTTTGTCCTTTTCAGGTACTTCAGGATATTCTTGACCGCTGTCCAGTGTTCCTTGCCGGGATTACTTTGGTACCTTCCTACCAAACTTACGGCAAGGTTTACATCAGGTCTGGTACACAGCATGGCATACATAATAGATCCTATGGCTGAAGCATAGGGGATGACACTCATCTCTTCTTTATCTTTTGCCGTGGTCAGGCATTGAGCCGAGCTCAATCTCACACCTTGCAAAACAGGCAAGAACCCTTTCTTGGACTGATCCATTTTGAACTTCTTCAAAATCTTATCAAGGTATGTGCTTTGTGAAAGACCTATGAGGCGTCTTGATCTATCCCTATAAATCTTGATGCCTAATATATAAGCAG
The DNA here is from genome assembly GCF_002162155.2 of Triticum dicoccoides. Classification (NCBI taxonomy): domain Eukaryota; kingdom Viridiplantae; phylum Streptophyta; class Magnoliopsida; order Poales; family Poaceae; genus Triticum; species Triticum dicoccoides. Next base: position 197,884,055 of record NC_041392.1, read on the forward strand.
CTTCACCAAGGTCCTTCATCGAAAAACTCTTATTCAAGTAGGCCTTGATGCTGTCCAAGAGTTCTATATCATTTCCCATCAAAAGTATGTCATCTACATATAATATGAGAAATGCTACAGAGCTCCCACTCACTTTCTTGTAAACGCAGGCTTCTCCATAAGTTTGCGTAAACCCAAACGCTTTGATCATCTCATCAAAGCAAATGTTCCAACTCCGAGATGCTTGCACCAGCCCATAAATCGAGCGTTGGAGCTTGCACACCTTGTCAGCATTCTTAGGATCGACAAAACCTTCCGGCTGCATCATATACAATTCTTCCTTAAGGAAACCATTAAGGAATGCCGTTTTGACGTCCATCTGCCATATTTCATAATCATAAAATGCGGCAATTGCTAACATGATTCGGACGGACTTCAGCTTCGCTACCGGTGAGAAAGTCTCATCGTAGCCAACCCCTTGAACTTGTCGATAACCCTTAGCGACAAGGCGAGCTTTATAGATGGTCACATTACCATCCGCGTCTGTCTTCTTCTTAAAGATCCATTTATTTTCTATGGCTCGCCGCTCAACGGACAAGTCAGTCAAAGTCCATACTTCATTTTCATACATGGATCCTATCTCGGATTTCATGGCTTCTAGCCATTTGTCGGAATCCGGGCCCGCCATCGCTTCTTCATAGTTCGAAGGTTCACCGTTGTCTAACAACATGATTTCCAAGACAGGGTTGCCGTACCACTCTGGTGCGGAACGTGTCCTTGTGGACCTTCGAATTTCAGTAGGAGCTTGATCAGAAGTATCTTGATCATCATCATTAACTTCCTCTCTAGTCGGTGCAGGCACCTCAGAAACATTTTCTTGAGTTGCGCCATTTTCCGGTTCAAGAGGTAATACTTCATCAAGTTCTACTTTCCTCCCACTTACTTCTTTCGAGAGAAACTCCTTCTCTAGAAAGGATCCATTTCTGGCAACAAAGATCTTGCCTTCGGATCTGAGGTAGAAGGTATACCCAATAGTTTCTTTAGGGTATCCTATGAAGACGCATTTTTCTGATTTGGGTTCGAGCTTTTCAGGTTTAAGTTTCTTGACATAAGCATCGCATCCCCAAACTTTTAGAAACCACAGCTTAGGTTTCTTCCCAAACCATAATTCATACGGTGTCGTCTCAACGGATTTCGACGGAGCCCTATTTAAAGTGAATGCGGCAGTCTCTAAAGCATAGCCCCAAAAAGATAGTGGTAAATCGGCAAGAGACATCATAGATCGCACCATATCTAATAGAGTGCGATTACGACGTTCGGACACACCATTACGCTGAGGTGTTCCAGGCGGCGTGAGCTGTGAAACTATTCCACATTTTCTTAAATGTATGCCAAACTCATGACTCAAGTATTCTCCTCCACGATCTGATCGCAGGAACTTGATTTTCCTGTCACGTTGATTTTCAACCTCACTCTGAAATTCCTTGAACTTTTCAAAGGTCTCAGACTTGTGTTTCATTAAGTAGACATACCCATATCTACTCAAGTCATCAGTGAGGGTGAGAACATAACGATAGCCACCGCGAGCCTCAACACTCATTGGACCGCACACATCAGTATGTATGATTTCCAATAAGTTGGTTGCTCGCTCCATTGTTCCTGAGAACGGAGTCTTGGTCATTTTGCCCATGAGGCATGGTTCACACGTGTCAAATGATTCGTAATCAAGAGACTCTAAAAGTCCATCAGCATGGAGCTTCTTCATGCGTTTGACACCTATGTGACCAAGGCGGCAGTGCCACAAGTATGTGGGACTATCGTTATCAACTTTACATCTTTTGGTATTCACACTATGAATATGTGTAATATTACGTTCGAGATTCATTAAGAATAAACCATTGACCATCGGAGCATGACCATAAAACATATCTCTCATATAAATAGAACAACCATTATTCTCGGATTTAAATGAGTAGCCATCTCATATTAAACGAGATCCTGATACAATGTTCATGCTCAAACTTGGCACTAAATAACAATTATTGAGGTTTATAACTAATCCCGTAGGTAAATGTAGAGGTAGCGTGCCGACGGCGATCACATCGACCTTGGAACCATTCCCGACGCGCACTGTCACCTCGTCCTTCGCCAGTCTCCGTTTATTCCGCAGCTCCTGCTGTGAGTTACAAATATGAGCAACGGCACCGGTATCAAATACCCAAGAGTTACTACGAGTACTGGTAAGGTACACATCAATTACATGTATATCAAATATACCTTTGGTATTGCCGGCCTTCTTGTCCGCTAAGTATTTGGGGCAGTTCCATTTCCAGTGACCCTTCCCTTTGCAATAAAAGCACTCCGTCTCAGGTTTGGGTCCATTCTTTGACTTCTTCTCGGCAGCTTGATTGCCAGGCGCGGCAACTTCCTTGCCATCTTTCTTGAAGTTCTTTTTACCCTTGCCCTTCTTGAACTTAGTGGTTTTATTCACCATCAACACTCGATGTTCCTTCTTGACTTCTACCTCTGCTGATTTCAGCATAGCAAATACTTCAGGAATGGTCTTTTCCATCCCCTGCATATTGAAGTTCATCACAAAGCTCTTGTAGCTTGGTGGAAGCGACTGGAGGATTCTGTCAATGACCGCATCATCCGGGAGATTAACTCCTAGCTGAGTCAAGCGGTTATGTAACCCAGACATAGTGAGTATGTGCTCACTGACAGAACTATTTTCCTCCATCTTACAGCTGAAGAATTTGTCGGAGACTTCATATCTCTCGATCCGGGCATGAGCTTGAAAAACCATTTTCAGCTCTTCGAACATCTCATATGCTCCATGTCTCTCAAAACGCTTTTGGAGCCCCGGCTCTAGGCTGTAAAGCATGCCGCACTGAACGAGGGAGTAGTCATCAGCACGTGTCTGCCAAGCATTCATAACGTCTTGGTTCTGTGGGATGGGTGGATCACCTAGCGGTGCTTGTAGGACATAATCTTTCTTGGCAGCTATGAGGATGATCCTCAGGTTCCGGACCCAGTCCGTGTAGTTGCTGCCATCGTCTTTCAGCTTGGTTTTCTCTAGGAACGCGTTGAAGTTGAGGACTACGTTGGCCATTTGATCTACAAGACATATTGTAAAGTTTTTAGACTAAGTTCATGATAATTAAGTTCATCTAATCAAATTATTAATGAACTCCCACTCAGATTAGACATCCCTCTAGTCATCTAAGTGTTACACGATCTGAGTCAACTAGGCCGTGTCCGATCGTCACGTGAGACGGACTAGTCATCGTCGGTGAACATCTTCATGTTGATCGTATCTTCCATACGACTCGTGTTCGACCTTTCGGTCTCTGTGTTCCGAGGCCATGTCTGTACATGCTAGGCTCGTCAAGTTAACCCTAAGTGTTTTGCATGTGTAAAACTGTCTTACACCCGTTGTATGTGAACGTAAGGATCTATCACACCCGATCATCATGTGGTGCTTCGAAACGACGAACTTTAGCAACGGTGCACAGTTAGGGGAGAACACTTCTTGAAATTGTTGTAAGGGATCATCTTATTTACTACCGTCGTTCTAAGTAAACAAGATGCAAAACATGATAAACATCACATGCAATCAAATAATAAATGTGACATGATATGGCCAATATCACATAGCTCCTTCGATCTCCATCTTGGGGCTCCATGATCATCTTATCACCGGCATGACACCATGATCTCCATCATCATGATCTCCATCATCGTGCCTCCATGAAGTTGCTTGCCAACTATTACTTCTACTACTATGGCTAACGCGTTTACCAATAAAGTAAAGTAATTTACATGGCGTTTCTCAATGACACGCAGGTCATACAAAAAATAAAGACAACTCCTATGGCTCCTGCCGGTTGTCATACTCATCGACATGCAAGTCGTGATTCCTATTACAATAGCATGAACATCTCATACATCACATATATATCATTCATCATTCATCACAACTTTGGCCATATCATATCACAAAGCACTTGCTGCAAAAACAAGTTAGACGTCCTCTAATTGTTGTTGCATGTTTTATGTGGCTGAAGTAGGGTTCTAGCAAGAACGTTTTCTCACCTACGTGAAAGCCACAACATGATTTGTCAACTTCTATTTACCCTTCATACGGACCCTTTTCATCGAATCCGCTCCAACTAAAGTGGGAGAGACAGACACCCGCCAGCCACCTTATGCAACTAGTGCATGTTAGTCAGTCGGTGGAACCGGTCTCACGTAAGCGTACGTGTAAGGTTGGTCTGGGCCGCTTCATCCCACAATACCGTTGAAGCAAGATAAGACTAGTAGCGGCAAGAAAGTTGACAACATCTACGCCCACAACAAATTGTGTTCTACTCGCGCAAGAAGAACTACGCATAGACCTAGCTCATGATGCCACTGTTAGGGAATGTAGCAGAAAACAAAAATTTTCCTACGGTTTCACCAAGATCCATCTAGGAGTTCATCTAGCAACGAGTGATTAGATGCATCTACGTACCTTGTAGATCGCGAGCGGAAGCATTCAAAGAATGGGGATGAGGGAGTCGTACTCGACGTGATTCGAATCACCGAAGATCCTAGCACCGAAGGGACGGCACCTTCGCGTTCAACACACGTACGGAACAGCCACGTCTCCTCCTTCTTGATCCAGAAAGGGGGAAGGAGAGGTTGAGGGAGATGGCTCCAGCAGCAGCACGACGGCGTGGTGGTGATGGAGCTGCAGTACTCCGGCAGGGCTTCGCCAAGCACTATGGGGGAGGAGGAGGTGTTGGAGAGGGAGAGGGAGGCACCAAAAGTCAAGGTAAGAAGTCCTCCATCTCCCCCACTATATATAGGAGGGCCAAGGGGGGGGGGGCGCTGGCCCTAGGAGATCTAATCTCCTAGGGGGGTGCGGCCAAGGGGAGGAATCCCTCCTCCCCAAGGCACCTAGGAGGTGCCTTCCCCTCCTAGGACTCTTCCTCCTTGAAACCCTAGGCGCATGGGCCTCTTGGGGCTGGTGCCCTTGGCCCATGTAGGCCAAGGCGCACCCCCTACAGCCCATGTGGCCCCCCGGGACAGGTGGCCCCACCCGGTGGACCCCCGGGACCCTTCCGGTGGTCCCGGTACAATATCGATGACCCCGAAACTTGTCCCGATGGCCGAAACAAGACTTCCCATATATAAATCTTTACCCCTGGACCATTCCAGAACTCCTCGTGACGTCCCGGATCTCATCCGGGACTCCGAACAATATTCGGGTTACTGCATATACATATCCCTACAACCCTAGCGTCACCGAACCTTAAGTGTGTAGACCCCGGGTTCGGGAGACATGTAGACATGACCGAGATCGCTCTCCGGTCAATAACCAACAGTGGGATCTGGATACCCATGTTGGCTCCCACATGCTCCTCGATGATCTCATCGGATGAACCACGATGTCGAGGATTCAAGCAACCCCGTATACAATTCCCTTTGTCAATCGGTATGTTCTTGCCCGAGATTCGATCGTCGGTATCCCAATACCTTGTTCAATCTCGTTACCGGCAAGTCACTTTACTCGTACCGTAATGCATGATCCCGTGACCAGACACTTGGTCACTTTGAGCTCATTATGATGATGCATTACCGAGTGGGCCCAGTGATACCTCTCCGTCATACGGAGTGACAAATCCTAGTCTCGATCCGTGTCAACCCAACAGACACTTTCGGAGATACCTGTAGTGCACCTTTATAGTCACCCAGTTACGTTGTGACATTTGGTACACCCAAAGCACTCCTACGGTATCCGGGAGTTACACGATCTCATGGTCAAAGGAAAAGATACTTGACATTGGAAAAGCTCTAGCAAACGAACTACACGATCTTGTGCTATGCTTAGGATTGGGTCTTGTCCATCACATCATTCTCCTAATGATGTGATCCCGTTATCAATGACATCCAATGTCCATAGCCAGGAAACCATGACTATATGTTGATCAACGAGCTAGTCAACTAGAGGCTTACTAGGGACATATTATGGTCTATGTATTCACACGTGTATTACGATTTCCGGATAATACAGTTATAGCATGAATAAAGACAATTGTCATGAACAAAGAAATATAATAATAATACTTTTATTATTCCCTCTAGGGCATATTTCCAACAGGAAGCCACTTCCCGCCGACCCTCAGGTATGCTACCTATTTTTGAACCATAACCTTGTTCTATTGCCCCATCTGCCACGTCGTTGCATGTGGATCTTTTTCCACTCCACCATCTTCCCAGTTTGCTATCCTCTGCTCTGTTGGCCACACAGACGAAAACCATAATTTTCACTATTAAAGGAAACCCTACTTCATGCAGACTAATCCATGTCTGGGTTGAATAAGGAAAGGAAGGGAGACTGTACTGTCCAAGAGAGTAGGCATCGAACCCGCATCTAGGTTGAAAAGGGGAAAAATCAGTAGCTAAGGAACGAGTCTCGTGTCTCTTGGTTGAAGAAGGGTAGAAAGGCATGACAACGCAATAGAGAATGACCAGGTCGATCGGTTTGTTGTCCTCGCATAGGAAAAAGGTGGCTAAAGAGAGCAAAAATGGGACGTAATCCACATATGCTGCCTGGATATTTGTTGCTCTGGGCAACTATACCTCCCTCACCACTCTGCGTCCGTGGAGGTACATCGTACTGGTGCGCCCACTGTCCGAGTGGGCCTCCCATGCTCTTATTGCCACTTTTTTTGTTGTTAGTATAACGCCAGCAGTCAAGTCAAGCAATGCTACTGCTAAAGTGATGCCACATTTAACTAATGCCGCTCTCAGTCTAATGCCACCGATAAATTTAAGCAATGCCATTTAATGTCATTGGATTATTTCAGGGTTAGCTGTTGATTGTGGATGTATTAAAGATTTTTCAGCTAAGGCATTCTAATGCTGTTGCACAGCCAGTATACCAACGATGAAACTTGTTACTACCTTCAGATTTTTGCACTGTTAATGCTTATAGATTACATACCCCACTTTCATGAGATAAGTTAATTTTTTTGTACAGTGTCACCAAAATGCCAAGGCGCTGATGTCATTTTATTTTGGTTAAACTGCACAGACAATTATGAAGATAAGAGGAAAAGTCAAGAGTGTGCACCTCCTCCTCCGTCTGTTCTCTTGATTCGTTCGATCAAGTTTTTATGTTTGATCGACTATCAAGATTGGGATAGCAATTTTTAAGGTCCCCCCCGAGTTCGAAATGATATTTACCTTGGAGGTACATGGTTTGCAATTTTTTTAGACTGTCATTAGTTAATAATGCTAGTTACCTTCAAACTTTTGTATTTGGTTTAATGCTCATGCAGAGCTAGTATACCAATGCTGAGACTTGTTACCTTTACATTTTGTATTGCTAATTCTTATAGAAACCTTCCAGTGCTAGAGTTTATTGAAATCTGTTCAGTAAAACCATTGTACTGTACCCTGTAATAAACTAACTACTCTACTGTTGCACTAGCCACTGGATTAGTGTATATTTGTAGTATTTGAATGGTGTTGCATTAGCGTATGGACATAAATAAAGTGTGGCAAGCTTTCCCAGATATGTGCTCAAGAAAACTACTACCCATTTTTCTAAATACTAGACGTTTGGGTACTTTAAATTGAACCGTAAAAACGTCTTATATTAAGGAACAAAGGGTGTAGAGTTCACTCAAATTATCCTGGTAAAGCTAGTCACACCTTTGTTAAAATTAATGTTCATTATGTTATCGGAAGAGGTCTGTATGTTTGTCTCTAATGCCTGTCGACTACATACCTGACATCATGATGTAATGTTAAGTCGTTTCCTTTTGTACACTGTCACTGAATTGTCAAGGCGGTGATGGCATTTTATTTTAGTAGAACTGCACAAAATTTGCTTAAAAGAAGAGGAAAGGTCAGGAATGGCTCAGTTTTTTAGAAAAAACTACGTATGCCTTCCTGACATCAGCCGTTGTTGCTTTATTTATTCCTTCGAACAGGTGGTTAGAAACAGTCTTGCTACCTTTTCCCATTATGAAATTGGAATGCTTATATTTGTGAGTCTATGCTTCAACTCATGCCACTTTTAGAGTAATCACACTTTCAATATCTATGCAAATAGGGATGCTCGATTTTAGTGGAACTGCACAAAAAGTCCAACTGGTTCAACATTAGGAGCATGTTTTTTTCCAAACCTTTATATCCAATTGGTGGCACTATGAGCTGTTCATTATGAAGGTACATGGTTTGCTACTATCTTGCTACTGTTTTTGTACTGTCATTAGATAGTAATACTGGTGGTTTGCATGTGAATTTATTGGCAGGGTGGACCTACATTGGAGGTGCAGGACAGGATTCAATGATTGGATGCTCAATTTCGGTTGTATTGATTTCACCTCTTCCATCACTGCGAACATGGATATCCTTGGTCTGATGAAGAATAGGCGCTATATTTCTGCTCTGAACCAGCAAATCAATTCAGTATGAAATTGTCCAGGGCAAAACATAACTGTATCAGATTGTCCAGTGCAGAACATGACAGATGCTAAGCGGAAGAGACATGTTTAAACCGAAAATACAAGGTGTGGTATATGTTTACTAGCTGCTTGATATTTGTGCAGACAGAGATGTATGCCCGTTGCTATTTAGCAAACAAACAAAGTGTCCACAATTTTGGTTGAACTGCACAAGAGAATAGTATAGTCACTGCATGCACTGCCATTTGAAAATAGACACAGAAAGATTGGATAGTCACTTCATGGACTGCAAAAAAGTAGTACTGTACTATTTATTGGCCAACACTAGGTGCTTCATTGCTCTGGTCTGATTATACAATGGGCATCATTTTGCCTAAGTTAAAGTTTGTATTCCGAAAATAGTCTTGCGGTGTGATCGAGAGAAGACCAAATCATATTACAGTGGATGTTCCTCCATCATGTGTGGTTCATTCTCATGGTTCCAGCTATTGGTGAAACCACTTACGTTTGCAAGAGGAATTGTAGACTTCACAAACAAATTTGTCTTTCAGTATGTACTGAATGTTGGCCAAGAGAAGCATCCATGTTAGTAGGAAGAACAGATGTTTTTTCTAGATCTCTGCTTTTGGAGCTACATATTTGTATATGATCTGTGAATCATTGAGATGCATTAACATGTCGATCTTATGTATGGGAATCGTACTAGTTAGTTTTAGTTGTGACACGAGATCCGAAGTGACTGATCTTTGCTTTTGGAGCTACATATTTGTATATGATCTGTGAATCATTGAGATGCATTAACAGTTACTTATTTCTGTTCGCTCAGTGTTTACAAGTTACTGATCGATCACTAGCTAGCCTACAAATGTGCTCATGGCAGTTTTATTTGCGACGCAAGATGTGAAGTGGCAGTTTTTTGAATAAAAATGCCTACCTCTGAAGAAACTGACAGGCTACACTATCGATCCTACACGGATAAAAATGCCTACCTATGAAGAAACTGACAAGCTACACCATCGTCCTACACGGATAAATAGCGGATCACGCACGTACTACCTCCTTTCCGGTTTGCAGGGCTCACTTCAAGAGACGACCTACTCGATCCTACACGAATAAATAGCGGATCACGCACGTACTAGTACCTCCTTTCCGGTTTGCAGGGCTTAATTCAAACCTCTCACCAACCAAGGTACTCCCTCCGTCCAGGATTTATTAGTCCCGTGAGCAAAGCAGCAAGACCAAGGCATGGCAATAATTAACGGCATGCAGAAGTTTAAGCCTAATTAATTCTAGCAATTTAAGTGGTTGCATGCGTGCCCTCGGCTGCGACTCGTTGCATGCTGCTTTGCGTACTGCCTGCGAGCGATTCTGAGTGCCTGCATGCAGACGACCGTAATTAAGGCAGCTAACTGATGCGAAAAAAGATACGCTTTAAATCCGTGGAATCATTATTGACAAGGAGGGAGATGATTCGAGTGCACTCGTTTGACCGCCATGCCGGCGTGCGACCCAGACGGGACGGGACTACACAGTCATAATTTCAGTTTCTCTAGTTTTCCATGGCAAGCTGGCACGCTAAGCCATTATGCATTGAATTCCGATGACCGTCGCGCTACCTTCCGCCTATAAGTACTATTTCCTGGCCTTCTCAGGTGCCACCGTGACCCAGCTCGCCATATCCTCATAAGCCCCCACCGTCCCGACGTCGCTCGCCACGTCCGCCATGCCCCGCCCGTCCGCGGTAGGCGACGCCGGAGGCGGTCACCGCCGGAACTAGTGTTCGGGTTTTCACCGGAAGGCAGACGGAGGGAGGAGGCATTCTATCTGTCTTTAGATGGCAATGTGGAGATCGAGGAGTTGTTGGAGCGTGACCGCATGGCGGAGGAGCAGGAGTTGTTGGAGCGTGACCGCCTGGCAGAGGAGTAGCATATCGCCAATTTGCGCCGCCAGCGGGACATGGAGCAGCAGCGCACCGACGCTCTGAGTCGCGAGCAGAGCGCCCGCTACTGGGCCGACTACGTGGAGGCCGGCGCCCGGCAAATAGCCCTGGAGGCTGTCGGGCACGCATGCATTTGCGACGCTGATTTTTACTACCAGCTCGTCAAGTGGGTTTCCCGCTTGGAAGCCGAAGCTTCGGTGGACCACGCCGGCATGGAAAGGGCCAACGCGCACAAGCAACGCGCCCTATCGCACCTCTGGCAAGTCCGAGGCGAGGCGGAGGACACCGGTGCCGGCGTTTAGCATGGACAGCAGATGGCGGCCGGCATCGTCTAGTTAGCTAAGAGTAAGTTAGTACTTGTACGCTACTAGAGTGTTAGTGGGAGTAGATAGTTAACTTGGCTATGATGGTTGTCAACGTGGAAGTTTAGTACTCTATATGTGGACCAGACCTGTTACTTTGGTCTGAATGTTGAACTTTCCGTTTGAACGTATGGAATGGGCTATTATTTTTTTAAATGGGTTGTATTTGTCCTCCACGGTTTAGAGGCTGACTTGTGGGCCTAGCAAGTTGACGCGTACACAATCAGGAGATGATTGAACATGGAGAGGATGACAGCTGGGACCCGCCAAGGTCATGGCAGTACGCAAGCAAGTGCCTCCTTATTTCAAGCTAATAAAAATGGCTCCTCCTAGTGGATTTCTGACATCTGGGTCCCATGCCATTGTCAACGTAGTCAATAAACGAGAGAATTGCACAACGAGCGGCTGACACCAGGGACCCAGCAGCTCGCCCAGTTATTTTTGTTTTGGGTTAATTTGATAAATGCCACTCCAAATCTGGTGTATCCGAGAAATGCCACCGCAATTTCCAAACTTTGAAAAATGCCATTTCATGCCATTTCTAGTGGCATTTTTCGAATTCTGGAGTGGCGTTTTTCAAAGTTTGCAAACTGCAGTGGCGTTTTTCAAAGTTTGCAAAAATTGCAGTGGCATTTTTCAAAGTTTGGAAATTGCAGTGGCATTTTTATGAATCGCCATAATCGGAGTGGCATTTATCTAATTTTTTTTAGACGGAAGCAGGGTGTCAACTGGGCTATGCGGGACACTCTGGCCTGTCTAGACAACCTTTCTTTTATGTTTACCACAGACCAGCCCAGTAGTTTTTTTCTTTCTAAAAATGGCTAGCCCAGTTCTTTTGTGATTTGTCAAGTAAGTCGCTTTATCAAGCCTGTTGGGCTGCAAATCTTTCAAGACGAGGAGAGCTTCATTCGGCTGGCCGAGAAAATGGCCTATCAGTAATGAGAAATGGGCTGTACATTTTTAAAACACATCAAACCGGCAATTATTTTCAAATATCTTTTTTTCATTTCGAGATTTTAAATTGCATTGATTTTTATGCATGGACAATTTATTGGATTTTATATTGATATAAATTTATTTTTAAAATCAGTCTGAATGTGACTCGAAATTTCGGGATTAAAAACAGTTCAGACCGCACCGACATATGCAAAATTTCATATAATTTTTTAACTGTGGCCACAATATGGGTTGTAATGCTAACATAAAGAATATGAGCTCCAAAAAAACCCGTAAGAATTAGCAAACGGGCTGTAAATTATTTGAAATAATGGCAGATGGGTTGTATGCTGTTTTCCATAGATTTGAGGCTTTCCATAGATGGCTTGTATACTGTTGGATGTCCATCCAATGGCCATCGCGCTTCTTCAATCTCTGCTCTTCCTGCTCCAGCCGCTCAAACAAGCACCAGCGGGACTGCCTGCTCCCTCCTCCCCGCGGCCGGCTGTGCTGCCGTGCAGGCCTGACCACCCCACCATACTCCCATCGCTGGCCTAGCCATCCCTCTACTCACCCACACCTGCTGTTATTCTCCGGCGACGGCAGACGAACCAGTAAACCCTCGTACAGTCGTACTCCCCTCCGCGTGGGAAACAAAAACAATGGCCGAGTCTTCCCTGCCTCCGTGTCGTTCCCTTCCTAGGCCTCGCCGTCGTCCACCGCCCTGGTGCTCTTGGCGTGGTGTGGTCAGCGTGGTCAACGACCGACATGCATCTGAAGTGGACTATACGTGGAGAGGCTAACAGCTGGGTCCACGGCCGCACGCAAGGAAATGCCTCCTTATTACGCGCAAAATAATGATTTCCTCCACTTGACATCTGGGACCCACCGAAACGGCCTCTGTATTTCGCGAAAAAAACATTACCGCCGCTGACAACTCGGACCCACCAGCTATATGTTCGCACACAAGGAAGTGCCTCCTTATTACGCACAAAAAAATGAATACTCCCCCTGCTAGCTGGGACCCAGTATAGTGGGCCTACTAAGTTGACGGGTACGAAGGGTTTTGTCAACTTAGTCAATATGCACGATTCTAGCTCGACTGACCGTACGATGTCCATCCAACGGCCGTAGTGCTTCTTCAACCTCTGGTCTTCTTGCTCTAGCCGCCCAAAACAGCGCCGGTCGTGCCGCCTGCTCCTGCCTCCCGTGGCCGGCTGTGCTGCCGCGGAGGCCTCACCGCCCCCATACTACTCCCACCGCTGGCCAGGCCATCCCTCCACTCCACTCACCCACACCCCCTGTTATTCTGCAGCGACGGTAGCGCAGCCGAACCAGTGAACCCTCGTACTCCTCTCCGCGTGGGCATCCACTGTCGCGTCTTCCCTGGCTCCGCGTCATCCCCTTCCTAGGCCTCGCCGTCGTCCACCGCCGTGGTGCTGTTGTCATAGCGTGGTCAATGTGGTCAACGACCGAATTCCATCAGAAGAATACTGTACGTGGAGAGGCTGACAGCTGGGTCCACGGTAGCCGCAAGGAAGTGCCTCCTTATTAAGCAGAAAATAATTATTCCTCCACCTGACAGCAGGGACCCACCGGACGCCCACCAATATATCGCGAAAAAAACATTTGCCCCTGACTGCTGGGACCCACCCGACGGGCCACCGTATTTCGCAAAAAAATGTTCCCCCTGCTGTCACCTCGGACCCACCGGAAGTGCCTCCTTATTACGCACAAAAAAATGAATACCCCTGCTAGCTGGGACCCACCTTGGTGGGAGGCTGACTTGTGGGCCTACTAAGTTGACGAGGACGGAGGGCTTTGTCAACTTAGTCAATATGCACGATTCTAGCTCCAGTGACCGTACGATGTCCATCCAACGGCCGTAGTGCTTCTTCAACCTCTGGTCTTCTTGCTCCAGCCGCCCAAACCAGTGTCGGTCGTGCCTCATGCTCCTGCCTCCCGTGGCCGGCTGTGATGCGGCGGAGGCCTCACCGCCCCTACTACTCCCACCGCTGGCCAGACCATCCCTCTACTCACCCACACCCCCTGTTATTCTGCGGCGACGGCAGCCTCACACCGCAGCGAACCAGTGAACCCTCGTACTCCTCTACGCGTGGGCATCCACTATCGCATCTTCCCCGGCTCCGCGTCGTCCCCTTCCTAGGCCTCGCCGTCGTCCACCGCCCTGGTGCTCTCGGCGCGGCGTGGTCAACATGGTCAAGGGACGGCTTCCATCGGACGTGGACTGTACGTGGAGAGGCTGACAGCTGGGTCCACGGTCGCAGCAAGGAAGTGCCTGCTTATTACGTGCAAAATAATTATTCCTCCACCTGACAGCGGGAACCACCGGACGGGCCACCGTATTTTGCCCCCCTGACTGCTGGGACCCACCAGCTACATCTTCGCACGCAAGGAAGTGCCTGACAGTCGGGACCCACCTAGTCGAAGCGTATGTAGCGTTGTCATTTTGGTCGCGAACGTGTACGTACATATATACTGGTGGATGTAGAGGCGCGCACGTGTCATAGTAGAGGCGGCCAGGGTGCAAGAAAGAAAATACGGCCACGTATGTGTACATACAGGCGGGGTCTCGAACGCCTACTTGTGCATACGTACGGCGAGGGCTCATTGACATGGCTGGGTCGGAACGGAGAAACATCGTCGTTGTCGTGTTCATGGGGAGGCAACGGAATGCGTCATGTTCATGGGGAGGCAACGGAATGCGTCGTGTTCATGGGGAGGCATCGGAACGCGTGGGAGCCAACCGGCTGGGTCGGAACGGAATGCGTGGTCGTGTTCATCGGGAGGGCTTGGACGGAACAGGCGATGGAAACGAGGCCTGGCGTACCGCACAATGGAGGAAACGGACCTCCTATGTTCGGAACGGGGTCCTGTTGATCGGGAGGGGTCTGGCATACCACAAAACAGAGGAAACGGACCTCCTATGGTCGAAATGGGGGGTCCTGTTCATCGGGAGGGGTGTGGCATACCGCAAAACGGAGGAAACGGACTTGTGTTGGAGCGCTACGATCGAAACGGGGTCCTGTTCATCGGGAGGGGTGTGACGTACCGCAAAATGGGACTCCACGGGATACTGTTCATCTCCACCGTCGACCCCCTCCAGCCTCCACGAGCTACTGTTTATCCATCATCGACCTCCTCCAGCCTCCACCTGCGACTGTTCATCCACGGGCTCCTGTTCATCCAGCCTCCACCGCGCGCTACTCCATCAGCTACTGTTCAACCAGCCCTCTCCACGGGCTCCTGTTCAACCACCCCTCCACGGGCTACTGTTCATCCTGCCCTCCATCGTCTACTGTTCATCCTGCCCTCCACGGGGTGGTCCTGTTCATCCAGCCCTCCACGGGGTCCTGTTCATCCAGCCCCAACCGGCTCGATCGATCGGGGTCCTATTCATCTAGAGGCAACACCACGGGGTCCTGTTCATCCACCCCCACCGGGAACTGTTCATCCAAACCCCCCCCCCCGCAACGCTCACTGTTCATCCAGAGGCAGCATCGATCGGCTTCAGTTAGCAGCAGTAGCGAAGGAATCGCTCGATCGGGTTCAGTTAACAACCATTGATCGATAGCTCGGGTTCAGTAACGCATAGCCTGCAGTGCAATCGCTCGGGTTCAGTTAGAGCCCAATGCCTCGCTCGGGTTCAGTTAGAGCCAATGCCTCGCACACACGCGCGTACGTGTACGAGAGAAACGCGCATCGCTCGGCCCCCGACCTCCCACCGTAACCGGGAACTCCCCAAAATTTTCCTCGCCCTCGCTTCTACCATGGTTTTTTCCGTCATGGACGGCCCAAAGAATGTCATGCAGCTGCGTCTCCGGCCCGCCCAGGACGAAAATCCCATTTTCTGTCATGATTTTTTGTCATAGAAGTAGGATCCCACCACATCTATGATGATACCGGGTTTTGTCACAATTATTGTCATAGAAGTGTCATATGTATGACAGAAAAAAATTCGTTCGGCCCAAAATGTCACGGATGTGTCTTTTTTTGTAGTGTTACCTGATCTGCACACAAACCAGCGAACAACATCACGCCAAGGTCACCAACGCCGTCATGAAATGACAGGCTTCTTCCACCTCGATAGACTTGCTCGCGCACCAAGATATGAGAGGGGGCCTTCTACTTCTCCCTCGCTCATCACCCCTTTGTCCAAACCATGGATCAACGTTCCTCTACTCTGACCCATGCCATGGACCGAGCTCACTTCCCTCCTCAAGGTCATCTCTTCACCCCTTTCCTCGTGTGGCATGTTGCACCGCTAACCCTCACCTTATCTCCCTCCCTTTCCTCCCATATCGAGACATGCATGTGGTTCTGCTCGGCCGCTTCACCTCACGGCCGCCCTCATCTCCTTATACAATGTCATATCCGCCGCCTTCTGCCAGCTGTAGAAGAGCGTGTTCGATTCTTGAACCTACAAAATATAAAATGTTAAGGTCAATAAGTATGAATTTCTCTTGTCCCTAGTACTATATTTTTATACATGCTTATTGCATAACCAACCTGTGTGTCATAGTGTACTGTGGACTTGCTGAGCTGCTCGACCTTGAGCTTGTCAGTTTGGCAGAGAACGTTCTTCATCTTAACCTCCATCTGCAGCTCGGCATCGCGGATGGCGACAGCCTTGGCAGCCTCAACCTCGGCGACCTTGGCCTGCCAGTCCCAGCCTTCCACTTCATGGCGAGGTCGGTCATTGAGGCGGTGTTGTCAGCCTTCCTAGTGTTCTCAAACACCTGCACCTCCACCTTGCCCTTGGACTTATCCTTGAGCGCCTCGCCCTGCTGCCACATAGAGAGCACCTTGTTCTTGGCGTCCACCTTGGCAGCGTTCTAGCATGTGAGGCCATCCCGCTCCACAAACATCCACCTTGGCTCTGCTTGCTGCCTCTTGTTGTGTCTTCTCGCCGAGGTAGGAGAAGTACTCATGCCCCGGCATGTCCACCGGCTGCTTCACGGTGACATTGTAGATGAAGAGGCCGAATTGGTCCAGCTCCTTCTGCACGCTACTGAACACCTCCTACTTGAACTTTTTGGTGCAGGTGAAGATCTCGTCCATGGTCAGCTGCGCCACTAGCATCCGGGTCTTACCCTCGATCAGCTCTTTAGCCCTTCACCATGTCGTGCCCATGGCTCCTACTGTACGAGTGCAACAGCTCGATCAACTTCATGTGGAGTAAGAGCTTCACTTCGACGGTGGGCAGGGCTGGTGAAAGTGCAACTATCCCTAGGTGGTTTTGGTAATTCATAACAACATATAGCTCATTGAGCTAATGCTATTCCAAGATGACTATTTCAGGAAAGCTCAATGATTGGCATGGCATGGATGTGAAAGTGGAACCCTCAAAATGCTAAGGACAAAGGATTTGCTCAAGCTCAAAAGCTCAAGACTCTTCATTTTATATTTTAGTGATCCAAGATCACATTGAGTCTTTAAGAAAAGCCAATACTATCAAGGAGGGATGAGGTGTTGCTTAATGAGCCTCTTGCTTCATGTGCTTAGTGATATGCTCCAAAACCCTCAACTACTTTCCCATATCCACATATGACCTAAACCCTAAGCCAAACTTGGTCCTACCGATTCTTTCTATCCGGCGCCACTGAGTTTCACTTGTCATAAGCCACTGCCAAACCCTAGCAATTCGGTTCTACCGATAGGGATCTCGGTCTCACCGAGATGGGATTGCAAACTCTCTGTTTCCCTTTCGTAACTTTTCGGTCTCACCGAAAGAGCGAATCGGTCCCACCGAGATTGCAATGTAAACTCTTTGTTTCCCTTTTGTAACTTTTCGGTCTCACCGAAAGAGCAAATCGGTCCCACCGAGTTTGCCTGACCAACTCTCTGGTTAGCTTATTACCAAACTCGGTCTCACCGAGATTACGTTATGCCCAAACCCTAACCATATCGGTCCTACCGAGTTGCATGTCAGTCCCACCGAAAATCTCTAACGGTCACTAGGTTTACCTTTTCGGTCCGACCGAGTTTGTTGATTCGGTCCCACCGAGATTGGAAAACTGTGTGTAACGATTGGATTTTGTGTGGAGGCTATATATACCCCTCCACCTCCTCTTCATTCATGGAGAGAGCAATCAGAACACATACACAATTCCAACTCATATGTTCTGAGAGAGAACCACCTACTCATGTGTTGAGACCAAGATATTCCATTCCTACCATATGAATCTTGATCTCTAGTCTTCCCCAAGTTGCTTTCCACTCAAATCTTCTTTCCACAAAATCCAAATCTTATGAGAGAGAGTTGAGTGTTGGGGAGACTATCATTTGAAGCACAAGAGCAAGGAGTTCATCATCAACACACCATTTGTTACTTCTTGGAGAGTGCTATCTCCTAGATTGGCTAGGTGTCACTTGGGAGCCTCTGACAAGATTGTGGAGTTGAACCAAGGAGTTTGTAAGGGCAAGGAGATCGCCTACTTCGTGAAGATCTACCGCTAGTGAGGCAAGTCCTTCGTGGGCGATGGCCATGGTGGGATAGACAAGGTTGCTTCTTCGTGGACCCTTCGTGGGTGGTTGCTTCTTCGTGGACCCTTCGTGGGTGGAGCCCTCCGTGGACTCGCGCAACCATTACCCTTCATGGGTGGAGCCCTCCGTGGACTCGCGCAACCGTTACCCTTCGTGGGTTGAAGTCTCCATCAACGTGGATGTAGGATAGCACCACCTATCCGAACCACGGGAAAAACATCCGTGTCTCCAGTTGCGTTTGAATTGTCCAAACCCTTCCCTTTACATTCTTGCAAGTTGCATGCTTTACTTTCTGCTGCCAATATACTCTTTGCATGCTTGCTTGAATTGTGTGATGATTGCTTGACTTGTCCTACAATAGCTAAAAACTGCCAAGAACTAAAATTGGGAAAAGGTTAAGTTTTTATTTGGTCAAGTAGTCTAATCACCCCCCCCTCTAGACATACTTTTGATCCTACAAGTGGTATCAGAGCTTTGGTCTCCATTTTCTTTGATCTCCATAGCTTTTGGTGGTCATAGCCTTAGTTTCACAACCTAGGAGAGTATGGCGTCTAGCGAGGGAAATTATCACCGTAGAGGTCCTTACTTTGATGGTACTAATTTTGCTAGTTGGAAGCATAAAATGAAAATGCATATTCTTGGACATAACCCCGCCGTTTGGGCTATTGTGTGTGTTGGTTTGCAAGGTGACTTCTTTGATGGGAAAGAACCAAACCGTGAAGCTACCGCGGATGAGTTGAAGATGTTGCAATACAATGCTCAAGCTTGTGATATTCTCTTCAACGGATTGTGCCCCGAAGAATTCAACAAAATCAGCCGTCTTGAGAATGCAAAGGAAATTTGGGACACTTTGATTGATATGCACAAAGGTACCGACTCCATCAAGGAATCCAAGTTGGATGTGCTTCAAAGTCAACTTGACAAGTTCAAAATGAAGGATGGTGAAGGTGTCGCTGAAATGTACTCTAGGCTTGCTCTCATCACATATGAGATTGCCGGCTTAGGAAGTGAAGAGATGACCGATAGATTCATCATCAAGAAGATTCTAAGAGCCTTGGATGGAAAATATGATACCGTGTGCACATTGATCCAAATGATGCCCAATTACAAAGATCTCAAGCCAACGGAGGTGATTGGAAGAATTGTTGCTCATGAGATGTCACTTAAGGATAAAGAGGAACTTCACAACAAATCAAGTGGTGCCTACAAAGCCTCATGTGAAGCCCCTACATCATCAAGTGAGAAACAAAACTTCAATGAAGAATTGAGCTTAATGGTGAAGAACTTCAACAAGTTCTACAAGAGTAGAAGCAAAGATAGAAGCTTCAAGTCAAGGTCCTACAATGACAAAAGATCTTCTAGTCGAGAGCAAAACTGCTACAGTTGTGGAAGACCCGGACACTATTCCAATGAGTGTACGGCTCCCTACAAGAGAAGAGAAGATTCTCCAAAAAGAAGAAGCAAAGAATCACCACCAAGAGAAAGAAGGAGTAGAGATGATCGTTATGAACGAAGATACTCACGGAGAAGCAAGGATTCGGAAAGGAAGGAAAAATCATCAAGGAGCTACACAAAACGAAGACATCAAGCTCATGTTGGTGAATGGGTATCCGGCTCCGACTCCGACAGCCACTCCGAGAGAAGTTATCATTCCGACTCCGAAGATACTCAAGATGAAGGTGTTGCCGGTCTAGCACTTGTGTCAACCAACTCCTACGACATATTTGACTCACCAAATGAAGGAATTGGAAGATGCTTCATGGCCAAAGGTCCTAAGGTAACACACCCCGAGTATGTTGATTTCAATAGTGATGAAGATGACTTGTTAGGTGATGATTTGCTTGTTGACAACTCTAGTGATGAATACTATGATGAAACGTCAATTAATCATGCTAATCAAGATAAAACAAATGACAATGATAAGGAGAAGATTGAGGCTCTAACTAAAGAACTAAACACTCTTAAGTTAGCTCATGAAACTATCTTCGAAGATCATCGAGAACTTTTAAGAGCTCATGAGAAATTACGCTTTGAAAAGCTCAATCTTGAGCAAGAGCATGAGTTCTTAAAAGCAATCAATGATGATCTCCGCAAGAAAAGTTCTTCTTACATTGCCAAGCGTTTACTCTTATCCACTTACATGCCTCAAGTCAAGTCTAGTAACAAGAACAATAAAGATTCTTCCTCTAGCAGTAACAATGATCATGCTAAATCCAATATTGTTGCTTCTAGTAGTTCTGTTGATTCCACTAATGATTCTCTTAGCCAAGTTACACTTGAGCAAGAAAATAGCTTATTGAAGGGAATTATAGAGAAAGGAGTGTACAAAAGCCTTGCCGGGAGTAAGCAATTCGAGGAAATTGTGCGCAAGCAAGGAATGCACCGGAAGAATCAAGGTGTTGGTTTTGAATGAAAGTTCAATGCCAATGGAGTTGAGTGGGAAGAAGATCAATACCCCAATACAAAGTTTGTTCCTCAACAAGAGAAGTATGATACTTCTTTCAAGGGGACACAAGCTCAAGATGATCTTCCACCACAAGACTACAAGCAAAAAGGCAAGGACAAGCTTCAAGAGGAAATTGATGCATTTGAAGAAGCTCCTAAGACCTTAGTCAAGTGGATTCCCAAGACTACTTCAAGTTCCACTTCATCAAGTACGACTACAACTCCAAGGATTCCCATCAAGATGGTGTGGATCCAAAAGAAGAAGAACTAGAGAGTTCTTGAGGGTGACTCCGCCAACATACTTCACTCTTATCATTTTGGCAAGAACAAGTGCAATCAACTTCTAGTTCAAGGAGTCACAAACCCTCTTGTTGGTAAGACAAGGGACAAGGTAACCTAAAAGTTTTCATGGACATCATCTTGTGTGTGCATCACTCTATGTCTATGGATATCCTTGTTTGTTCCTTGTGGGACTAACCCATGTAGGTATTGAAAGTGCAATTCACTCAAATGGATAGCTCCAAGTGATCTACATCAACATTGAGCATCCACATCTTCAACATCTACATGAAGTCATCATCGACAAAACCCGAGGTTAGTTCATCCCTCTAAGGGGGGATATCACATCTAGGGGGAGCTTTACTCTAATACTTGAACTAAAGCAACTCTAAAGATGTGAACACAACAATGCTTTATGTAAAAGTGGTAACCCCACTTGAGCTTAAACGATGAGTATGACCTATGATCAAGTGTTCTCACTTGACTCCTAAGTCAATATACTCATATATAGATGACCTTGTCATCGCAAATTGCTTGACAGATGCTAGAATTGGTTGTGCATGCCTTGTCACATATTTCATTTGCCATCTTATTGTGTGAGCATGCTGGTTGCATATTTTACTCATTCGAGGACATCCACTTGTTGTTTTGATTGTTTGGTTTTATTTCCTTTTGCCAAGTGGATGGACAAGAATGCCTAAGAACCTCCTCTAGCTATCTATGCTTTTCTCGTCTCAAACTCTATTCATGCTGCATCACAAAAATTGATCAAGTCAGATTCGAACCACTCTGTGTGAGGAGCGCTCGGAGTCCCCGATTCGTCATAGACTTAAACTTCCAAAACCTCTTTATGATTCTCGGTCTGACCGATACCCTACTTTCGGTCCTACCGAGATCATTAAGTTGATCTAGGTTTTCGATCTCGGTGCAACCGATTTGAACCATTCGGTCACACCGAGTTGCAACAACTGTATACAGTTTTGCATCTCGGTGCCACCGAGTTGTTCCACTCGGTCACACCGACAGGGTCGGGCTATATACAGTCACGGGAAAAAATTTGGAAATTTCTCTGAACCCCTTCGCCCGCGCGATAGCCTGCTCTGCCAACTTGGTCTCCGGATCGTCTCCTCGCTGCCAGCCGCCTCCAGTCGCTGGTCTCCGTCGCCGTCAACGGAAATTCAACCCCGCCGTTGCCGCCGTAGCGAGTCTCCGCCGAACTAGGGTATGAACTCGATCTTTGTGCTATTCCCCAATCCGATTCTTAGCACATTGTGATCATCATGATTCTTGCCACGTTTGTTAAACTTCTATCCAGTCAATGAACTCGTAGATTAGGTTTAATTCGAAAATTTTAGGGTTAGGTTTCCGCCGAAACCATCTCGGACCCACCGAGTTGAAAAACTCGGTCCCACCGATTTGGCTTATGCCATTGCACAAGTGAGACTCGGTCTGACCGAGAATTACTTATCGGTGTGACCGATTTTGGAACTCTGTGAAACCCTAGCAGTCTCGGTGCCATCGAATTGTGACTCGGTCTGACCGAGTTCACTAGTTTAGGTGCCAAAACTGCTTCGGTATCACCGAGTTTAGAAATCGGTAGATCCGAGATGCTTTCAGTGGGAAACTAAAACTAAGTTTTTGAATTATTCTTTTGCAAAAATCTCTGCATTTTGTGATGCTTATCCACTCTATCTCATCTATAACCTATTCACAGGGTCAGCAGTCAGAGTTTGCATCATGTCAGACCAAAGTGATAGCCAGAACTTGTCAGAGCAGCAAGTGCAGATGAGTGAGGGCACTAGTCCCTCAAGTTCCTCAGATGATGGCAGCAGGAGCACCCCTATCAATCTGCCTAAAGCTGCCACAAGACAGAGAAAGAAGAGAACCTCAGACTCAGAAGATGAGGATTATGTGGCAGAAGAGGAAGCAACTTCCAAGAGAGTTGAGCCAACACAGGGCATAAAACCAGGGATGAAGATCAAAAGGCCAGCAGGCAGGCAGCCTATGTCAAAGGTCAGAGCTTCAACTGAGAAGCCCACTCCCATTGAGCCAGTTGCTGCTGAAGGCAAGAAGAGGAAAGAAAGGGTGAAGAAAACTGTAGCCAGAGTGCTTGGCAAGGCTTCCATCATGGAAGATGAGGAGGAAGAAGAAGAGGTAGCTGCACCAGCACCTAAGGCACCCAAGCTGATGGGTGATGCCATAAGAACAGGGGCAGCTGCTTCCAAGGCCAAGCCAGCTCCAAAGCCAAAGCCAAAGAGGAACACAAGAAGCATCCCAGCTACTGAGAAGAACAAGGCCCCAGTGCCTGAAGCTGCAGAAGAAGAAGAGAATGTTCTTAGAAAGCTCAAGCCCAAGATCCCAGACCACAACGATGCTCATCCTGTGGCTGAGGATATGAAACTCAGGAGAGATTCAGGGCTCCGGAAGTGGAGAGAAGCAGACCCGTATGCTTCAAGGAGAAGGCGAGGAAGGAGAAAGCTGCCAAGATGCCTACTCAAGAGGAGGCATCTGAATATTTCCTGAAAACCAAACAAGAGCAGCTTGGTTACTTGATTGCATCCACCCCGCAGATTGAGCAAGGACTAGCCACCCTAACTCAGAACCAGCCAAGATTAGAGAGGATCATGGAACAAAAGTTCTATGACTTGGATGTCAAAGTGACAGAGATTCAGACTGCAGTGGAGCAGCTCCAGGATGACATGCAGGAGAGGAGAGGCAAGACTACAACTGATGCCTTTGCCAGAGTGCCACGAGGTCCGAGGTCGTCTGCAGTGCCAGTTGCTGACCCCAGAGCCACCACGTCTGCACCAGCTACAGCCTCAGTTCCACCAGCTCCAGCGTCCATTTCAGCCTCGACTCCGACCACGTCTACAGAAGGCTTCGTCCTTGGAGTGCTCCGGACTCCACCACCACCTGAAGATCAAGCCTGAGTGTCGACTTAGCACTATGCATTTTCTAGGAACTTTTTGGTAACTTGTTGCCAAAGGGGGAGAAAATGTATAGATCATAGGCTTCGAGAGAGAGTGTTGCTTTTATTCTCTCTTGTTTTATTTGGTGGTTTTTCGAACTTTGTTTGCTTTTGTGTGAGATACTATGTCATTGCTCGTGAGACATTGATGATCATGTGTTTGATCATAAGCTACACTTAATGTTTGCTTAATATTATCATTTTATCTATCTTATGTAATCATTCACTATTCTTGGTGATGAGTGCATGTATTTCATTCTTATCATTTTAAGCGCTCCACCAAGATGTATGTGACACGGAGGAGTAACCCATGACTCTAACTCTTTGTGCATTTGCAGTCCAAAGCAAATTTTAAATATGCACAAATTTAGGGGGAGCTCTTACTTGTCACATACTTCTCAAAGCGATGATATATTTCATGCTTATTATCATTTGTCGAAGCTTTGATCTATATGTTGTCATCAATTACCAAAAAGGGGGAGATTGAAAGTGCAACTATCCCTAGGTGGTTTTGGTAATTCATAACAACATATAGCTCATTGAGCTAATGCTATTCCAAGATGACTATTTCAGGAAAGCTCAATGATTGGCATGGCATGGATGTGAAAGTGGAACCCTCAAAATGCTAAGGACAAAGGATTGGCTCAAGCTCAAAAGCTCAAGACTCTTCATTTTATATTTTAGTGATCCAAGATCACATTGAGTCTTTAGGAAAAGCCAATACTATCAAGGAGGGATGAGGTGTTGCTTAATGAGCCTCTTGCTTCATGTGCTTAGTGATATGCTCCAAAACCCTCAACTACTTTCCCATATCCACATATGACCTAAACCCTAAGACAAACTCGGTCCTACCGATTCTTTCTATCCGGCGCCACCGAGTTTCACTTGTCATAAGCCACTGCCAAACCCTAGCAATTCGGTTCTACCGATAGGGATCTTGGTCTCACCGAGATGGGATTGCAAACTCTCTGTTTCCCTTTCGTAACTTTTCGGTCTCACTGAAAGAGCGAATCGGTCCCACCGAGATTGCAATGTAAACTCTTTGTTTCCCTTTTGTAACTTTTCGGTCTCACCGAAAGAGCAAATCGGTCCCACCGAGTTTGCCTGACCAACTCTCTGGTTAGCTTATTACCAAACTCAGTCTCACCGAGTTTGTGTAATCGGTCTCACCGAGATTACGTTATGCCCAAACCCTAACCATATCGGTCCTACCGAGTTGCATGTCAGTCCCACCGAAAATCTCTAACGGTCACTAGGTTTACCTTTTCGGTCCGACCGAGTTTGTTGATTCGGTCCCACCGAGATTGGAAAACTGTGTGTAACGATTGGATTTTGTGTGGAGGCTATATATACCCCTCCACCTCCTCTTCATTCATGGAGAGAGCAATCAGAACACATACACAATTCCAACTCATATGTTCTGAGAGAGAACCACCTACTCATGTGTTGAGACCAAGATATTCCATTCCTACCATATGAATCTTGATCTCTAGCCTTCCCCAAGTTGCTTTCCACTCAAATCTTCTTTCCACAAAATCCAAATCCTATGAGAGAGAGTTGAGTGTTGGGGAGACTATCATTTGAAGCACAAGAGCAAGGAGTTCATCATCAACACACCATTTGTTACTTCTTGGAGAGTGGTGTCTCCTAGATTGGCTAGGTGTCACTTGGGAGCCTCCGACAAGATTATGGAGTTGAACCAAGGAGTTTGTAAGGGCAAGGAGATCGCCTACTTCATGAAGATCTACTGCTAGTGAGGCAAGTCCTTCGTGGGCGATGGCCATGGTGGGATAGACAAGGTTGCTTCTTCGTGGACCCTTCGTGGGTGGTTGCTTCTTCGTGGACCCTTCGTGGGTGGAGCCCTCCGTGGACTCGTGCAACCATTACCCTTCGTGGGTGGAGCCCTCCGTGGACTCGCGCAACCGTTACCCTTCGTGGGTTGAAGTCTCCATCAACGTGGATGTAGGATAGCACCACCTATCTGAACCACGGGAAAAACATCCGTGTCTCCAATTGCGTTTGAATTCTCCAAACCCTTCCCTTTACATTCTTGCAAGTTGCATGCTTTACTTTCCGCTGCCAATATACTCTTTGCATGCTTGCTTGGATTGTGTGATGATTGCTTGACTTGTCCTACAATAGCTAAAAACTGCCAAGAACTAAAATTGGGAAAAGGTTAAGTTTTTATTTGGTCAAGTAGTCTAATCACCCCCCCTCTAGACATACTTTCGATCCTACAGCTAGATGTACCGCTCGTGGTCAATCGGTGTTTGACACGCTCGGTCTTGGCTTGTTAGAGAAAATGGACGATCTGGTCTGCTAAAATTGGCCTGGAAAATTGTCGGTCCGATCCGGTCTGGTCTTCAACTGGTCCGACCAAGAGGACTAAGAAAAAAGGGACAATTCCATTTCTGCCCCTAACTGGAACCCACTACTCAAATTTGCCCCTAATTTCAATGTGTGCTCAAATTTGCCCCTCTGCCGTTAGTTGCCCTTATAGAAATGCCCTTCTGCGTCGTTACCGTCCGGTCAAACAACTTTGTGTTGGAAATATGCCCTGGAGGCAATAATAAAATGGTTATTATTATATTTCTTTGTTCATGATAATTGTCTATTATTCATGCTATAATTGTGTTATCCGGAAATCGTAATACATGTGTGAATACATAGACCACAACACGTCCCTAGTGAGCCTCTAGTTGACTAGCTCGTTGATAAAAAGATAGTCATGGTTTCCTGACTATGGACATTGGATGTCATTGATAACGGGATCACATCATTATGAGAATGATGTGATGGACAAGACCCAATCCTAAGCATAGCTCAAAGATCGTGTAGTTCATTTGCTGTAGCTTTTCCGAATGTCAAGTATCATTCCTTAGACCATGAGATTGTGTAACTCTCGGATACCGTAGGAGTGCCTTGGGTGTGCCAAACGTCACAACGTAACTAGGTGACTATAAAGGTACACTACAGGTATCTCCGAAAGTGTTTGTTGGGTTGGCACGAATCGAGACTGGGATTTGTCACTCCGTATGACGAAGAGGTATCTCTGGGCCCACTCGGTAATGCATCATCATAATGAGCTCAATGTGACCAAGTGGTTGATCACGGGATCATGCATTATGGTACGAGTAAAGTGACTTGCCAGTAACGAGATTGAACGAGGTAATGGGATACCGACGATCGAGTCTCGGGCAAGTAACATACCGATTGACAAAGGGAATTGTATACAGATTGATTGAATCCTCGACATCGTGGTTCATCCGATGAGATCATCATGGAGCATGTGGGAGCCAACATGGGTATCCAGATCCCGCTGTTGGTTATTGACTGGAGAGGCGTCTCGGTCATGTCTGCATGTCTCCCGAACCCATAGGGTCTACACATTTAAGGTTCGGTGACGCTAGGGTTGTAGAGATATTAGTATGCAGTAACCCAAAAGTTGTTCGGAGTCCCGGATGAGATCCCGGACGTCACGAGGAGTTCCGGAATGGTACGGAGGTAAAGATTTATATATAGGAAGTCTAGTTTCAGCCATCAGGAAGGTTTCGGGGGTTGCCGGTATTGTACCGGGACCACCGGAAGGGTCCCGGGGTCCACCGGGTGGGGCCACCTATCCCGGAGGGCCCCATGGGCTGAATTGGGAGGGGAACCAGCCCCTAGTGGGCTGGTGCGCCCCCCTTGGGCCTCCCATGCGCCTAGGGTTGGGAAACCCTAGGGGTGGGGG
>NC_041392.1:197911852-198045245 GCF_002162155.2 Triticum dicoccoides
GGGGGGGGAAGCCACCCCTTGGCCGCCACCCCCCTTGGAGATCCATCTCCTAGGGCCGGCGCCCCCCAATGCCCCTATATAAAGAGGAGGGAGGGAGGGCAGCCGCACCCCTGGCTCTTGGCGCCTCCCTCTCCCTCCGTAACACCTCTCCTCCCCGCTTGCGCTTGGCGAAGCCCTCCCGGGATCCTATTGCATCCACCACCACGCCGTCGTGCTGCTGGATCTTCATCAACCTCTCTTTCCCCCTTGCTGGATCAAGAAGGAGGAGACGTCTTCCCAACCGTACATGTGTTGAACGCAGAGGTGCTGTCCGTTTGGCACTTGGTCATCGGTGATTTGGATCACGACGAGTACGACTCCATCAACCCCGTTCTCTTGAATGCTTCTGCGCGCGATCTACAAGGGTATGTAGATGCACTCCTCTCTCCCTCGTTGCTAGATGACTCCATAGATTGATCTTGGTGATGTGTAGAAAATTTTAAAATTCTGCTACGTTCCCCAACAGTGGCATCATGAGCTAGGTCTATGCATAGTTTCTATGCACGAGTAGAACACAAAGCAGTTGTGGGCGTGGATATTGTCAATTTGCTTGCCGTTACTAGTCTTATCTTGATTCGGCGACATCGTGGGATGAAGCGGCCCGGACCGACCTTACACGTACGCTTACATGAGACTGGTTCCACCGATTGACATGCACTAGTTGCATAAGGTGGCTGGCGGGTGTCTGTCTCTCCCACTTTAGTCGGATCGGATTCGATGAAAAGGGTCCTTATGAAGGGTAAATAGAAATTGGCATATCACGTTGTGGTTTTTTCGTAGGTAAGAAACGTTCTTGCTAGAAACCTATAGCAGCCACGTAAAAACTTGCAACAACAATTAGAGGACGTCTAACTTGTTTTTGCAGCAAGTGTTTTGTGATGTGATATGGCCAAAGAATGTGATGAATGATATATGTGATGTATGAGATGATCATGTTCTTGTAATAGGAATCACGACTTGCATGTCGATGAGTATGACAACCGGCAGGAGCCATAGGAGTTGTCTTTATTTATTTATGACCTGCGTGTCAACATAAACGTCATGTAATTACTTTACTTTATTGCTAAAGCGTTAGCCATAGTAGTAGAAGTAATAGATGACGGGACAACTTCAAGAAGACACGATGATGGAGATCATGGTGTCATGCCGGTGACAATGATGATCATGGAGCCCCGAAGATGGAGATCAAAAGGAGCAAATGATATTGGCCATATCATGTCACTATTTGATTGCATGTGATGTTTATCATGTTTCACATCTTATTTGCTTAGAACGACGGTAGCTTAAATAAGATGATCCCTCGTAATAATTTCAAGAAAGTGTTCCCCCTAACTGTGCACCGTTGCGAAGGATCGTTGTTTCGAAGCACCACGTGATGATCGGGTGTGATAGATTCTAACGTTCGAATACAATGGGTGTAAGCCAGATTTACACACACAATACACTTAGGTTGACTTGACGAGCCTAGCATGTACAGACATGGCCTCGGAACACAGAAGACCGAAAGGTCGAGCATGAGTCGTATAGAAGATACGATCAAACATGAAGATGTTCACCGATGTTGACTAGTCCGTCTCACGTGATGATCGGACACGACCTAGTTAACTCGAATCATGTTACACTTAGATGACTGGAGGGATGTCTATCTGAGTGGGAGTTCATTGAATAATTTGATTAGATGAACTTAATTATCATGAACTTAGTCTAAAATCTTTACAATATGTCTTGTAGATCAAATGGCCCATGTTGTCCTCAACTTCAACACGTTCCTAGAGAAAACCAAGCTGAAAGATGATGGCAGCAACTATACGGACTGGGTCTGGAACCTGAGGATCATCCTCATAGCTGCCAAGAAAGATTATGTCCTAGAAGCACCGCTAGGTAACGCACCTCTCCCAGAGAACCAAGACGTTATGAACGCTTGGCAGTCACGTGCTGATGATTACTCCCTCGTTCAGTGTGGCATGCTTTACAGCTTAGAACCGGGGCTCCAAAAGCGTTTTGAGAGACACGGAGCATATGAGATGTTCGAAGAGCTGAAAATGGTTTTCCAAGCTCATGCCCGGGTCGAGAGATATGGAGTCTCCGACAAGTTCTTCAGCTGTAAGATGGAGGAAAATAGTTCTGTCAGTGAGCACATACTCAAAATGTCTGGGTTGCATAACCGCTTGACTCAGCTGGGAGTTAATCTCCTGGATGACACGGTCATTGACATAATCCTTCAGTCGCTTCCAGCGAGCTACAAGAGCTTTGTGATGAACTTTAATATGCAGGGGATGGAAAAGACCATTCCTGAGGTATATTCAATGCTGAAATTAGCAGAGGTGGAAATCAAAAAGGAACATCAAGTGTTGATGGTGAATAAAACCACTAAGTTCAAGAAAGGCAAGGGTAAGAACAACTTCAAGAATAACGGCAAGGGAGTTGACGAGCCCGGTAAGCAAGCTAACGGGAAGAAGCCAAAGAATGGACCAAAGCCTGAGACTGAGTGTTTTTATTGCAAGGGAAGTGGTCACTAGAAGCGGAACTGCCCCAAATACTTAGCGGACAAGAAGGCCGGCAACACTAAAGGTATATGTGATATACATGTAATTGATGTGTACCTTACCAGTACTCGTAGTAGCTCCTGGGTATTTGATACCGGTGCGGTTTCTCACATTTGTAACTCAAAGCAGGAGCTGCGGAATAAACGGAGACTGGCGAAGGACGAGGTGACGATGCGCGTCGGGAATGGTTCCAAGGTCGATGTGATCGCCGTCGACACGCTGCCTCTACATTTACCTACGGGATTAGTTTTAAACCTCAATAATTGTTATTTAGTGCCAGCTTTGAGCATGAACATTGTATCAGGATCTCGTTTAATTCAAGATGGCTACTCATTTAAATCCGAGAATAATGGTTGTTCTATTTATATGAGAGATATGTTTTCTGGTCATGCTCCGTTGGTGAATGGTTTATTCTTAATGAATCTCGAGCGTAATGTTACACATATTCATAGTGTGAATACCAAAAGATGTAAGGTTGATAATGATAGTCCCACATACTTGTGGCACTACCGCCTTGGTCACATAGGTGTCAAACGAATGAAGAAGCTCCATGCAGATGGACTTTTAGAGTCTCTTGATTACGAATCATTTGACACATGTGAACCATGCCTCATGGGTAAAATGACCAAGACTCCGTTCTCAGGAACAATGGAGCGAGCAACCAACTTATTGGAAATCATACATACTGATGTGTGCGGTCCAATGAGTGTTGAGGCTCGCGGTGGCTATCGTTATGTTCTCACCCTCACTGACGACTTGAGTAGATGTGGGTATGTCTACTTAATGAAACACAAGTCTGAGACCTTTGAAAAGTTCAAGGAATTTCAGAGTGACGTTGAGAATCAACGTGACAGGAAAATCAAGTTCTTGCGATCAGATCATGGGGGATAATACCTAAGTCACGAATTTAGCACACACTTAAGAACATGTGGAATAGTTTCACAACTCACGCCGCCTGGAACACCGCAGCGTAATGGTGTGTCCGAATGTCGTAATCGCACTCTATTGGATATGGTGCGATCTATTATGTCTCTTACCGATTTACCGTTGTCATTTTGGGGCTATGCTTTAGAGACTGCCGCATTCACTTTAAATAGGGCTCCGTCGAAATCCGTTGAGACGACACCGTATGAATTATGGTTTGGGAAGAAACCTAAGCTATTGTTTCTAAAAGTTTGGGGATGCGATGCTTATGTCAAGAAACTTCAACCTGAAAAGCTCGAACCCATATCGGAAAAAGTGTCTTCATAGGATACCCTAAAGAAACTATTGGGTATACCTTCTACCTCAGATCCGAAGGCAAGATCTTTGTTGCCAAGAATGGGTCCTTTCTAGAGAAAGAGTTTCTCTGAAAGAAATAAGTGGGAGGAAAGTATAACTTGATGAAGTATTACCTCTTGAACCGGTTAGTGGCGCAGCTCAAGAAAATGTTCCTGAGGTGCCTGCACCGACTAGAGAGGAAGTTGATGATGATGATCATGAAACTTCAGATCCAGTTGCCACTGAACTTCGTAGGTCCACAAGGACACGTTCCGCACCAGAGTGGTACGGCAACCCTGTCTTGGAAATCCTGTTGTTAGACAACGGTGAACCTTCGAACTATGAAGAAGCGATGGCGGGCCCGGATTCCGACAAATGGCTGGAAGCCATGAAATCCGAGATAGGATCCATGTATGAAAACGAAGTATGGACTTTGACTGACTTGCCCAATGATCGGCGAGCCATAGAAAATAAATGGATCTTTAAGAAGAAGACAGACGTGGATGGTAACGTAACCATCTATAAAGCTCGGCTTGTCGCTAAGGGTTATCGACAAGTTCAAGGGGTTGACTACGATGAGACTTTCTCACCCGTAGCGAAGCTGAAGTCTGTCCGAATCATGTTAGCAATTGCCGCATTCTATGATTATGAGATATGGCAAATGGACGTCAAAACGGCATTCCTTAATGGTTTCCTTAAGGAAGAATTGTATATGATGCAGCCAGAAGGTTTTGTCGATCCTAAGAATGCTGACAAGGTGTGCAAGCTCCAACGCTCGATTTATGGGCTGGTGCAAGCATCTCGGGGTTGGAACATTCGTCTTGATGAGATGATCAAAGCGTTTGGGTTTACGCAGACTTATGGAGAAGCCTGCATTTACAAGAAAGTGAGTGGGAGCTCTGTAGCATTTCTCATATTGTATGTGGATGACATACTGTTGATGGGAAATGATATAGAATTCTTGGAAAGCATAAAGGCCTACTTGAACAAGTTTTTTCAATGAAGGATCTTGGAGAAGCTGCTTATATATTAGGCATCAAGATCTATAGAGATAGATCGAGACGCCTCATTGGTCTTTCACAGAGTACGTACCTTGACAAGATATTGAAGAAGTTCAAAATGGATCAGTCAAAGAAGGGGTTCTTGCCTGTATTGCAAGGTACGAGATTGAGCACGGCTCAATGCCCGACCACGACAGAAGATAGAGAAAAGATGAGTCTCGTCCCCTATGCCTCGGCCATAGGGTCTATCATGTATGCTATGCTGTGTACCAGACCTGATGTAAACCTTGCCATAAGTTTGGTAGGAAGGTACCAAAGTAATCACGGCATGGAACACTGGACAGTGGTCAAGAATATCCTGAAGTACCTGAAAAGGACTAAGGATATGTTTCTCGTTTATGGAGGTGACGAAGAGCTCGTCGTAAAGGGTTACGTCAATGCTAGCTTCGACACAGATCTGGATGACTCTAAGTCACAAACTGGATACGTGTATATTTTGAATGGTGGGGCAGTAAGTTGGTGCAGTTGCAAGCAAAGCGTTGTGGCGGGATCTACATGTGAAGCGGAGTACATGGCAGCCTCGGAGGTAGCACAAGAAGCAGTCTGGGTTAAGGAGTTCATTACCGACCTAGGAGTCATACCCAATTCGTCGGGCCCGATGACTCTCTTCTGTGACAACACTGGAGCTATTGCCCTTGCCAAGGAGCCCAGGTTTCACAGGAAGACCAGGCATATCAAGCGTCACTTCAACTCCATTCGTGAAAGTGTTCAAAATGGAGACATAGAGATTTGTAAAGTACATACAGACCTAAATGTG
Source organism: Triticum dicoccoides (assembly GCF_002162155.2). Classification (NCBI taxonomy): domain Eukaryota; kingdom Viridiplantae; phylum Streptophyta; class Magnoliopsida; order Poales; family Poaceae; genus Triticum; species Triticum dicoccoides. The sequence goes on from NC_041392.1 coordinate 197,917,516, forward strand.
GCAGATCCGTTGACTAAACCTCTCCCTAGAGCAAAACATGATCAACACCAGAACTGCATGGGTGTTCGACTCATCACAATGTAACTAGACTATTGACTCTAGTGCAAGTGGGAGACTGTTGGAAATATGCCCTAGAGGCAATAATAAAATGGTTATTATTATATTTCTTTGTTCATGATAATTGTCTATTATTCATGCTATAATTATGTTATCCGGAAATCGTAATACATGTGTGAATACATAGACCACAACACGTCCCTAGTGAGCCTCTAGTTGACTAGCTCGTTGATCAAAAGATAGTCATGGTTTCCTGACTATGGACATTGGATGTCATTGATAACGGGATCACATCATTAGGAGAATTATGTGATGGACAAGACCCAATCCTAAGCATAGCTCAAAGATCGTGTAGTTCGTTTGTTGTAGCTTTTCCGAATGTCAAGTATCATTTCCTTAGACCATGAGATTGTGTAACTCCCGGATACCGTAGGAGTGCCTTGGGTGTGCCAAACGTCACAACGTAACTGGGTGACTATAAAGGTACACTACAGGTATCTCCGAAAGTGTCTGTTGGGTTGGCACGAATCGAGACTGGGATTTGTCACTCCGTATGACGGAGAGGTATCTCCGGGCCCACTCGGTAATGCATCATCATAATGAGCTCAATGTGACCAAGTGGTTGATCACGGGATCATGCATTACGGTACGAGTAAAGTGACTTGCCGGTAACGAGATTGAACGAGGTATTGGGATACCGACGATCGAGTCTCGGGCAAGTAACGTATCGATTGACAAAGGGAATTGTATACGGATTGATTGAATCCTCGACATCGTGGTTCATCCGATGAGATCATCGTGGAGCACGTGGGAGCCAACATGGGTATCCAGATCCCGCTGTTGGTTATTAACTAGAGAGGTGTCTCGGTCATGACTGCATGTCTCCCGAACCCGTAGGGTCTACACACTTAAGGTTCAGTGACGCTAGGGTTGTAGAGATATTAGTATGCAGTAACCCGAAAGTTGTTCGGAGTCCCGGATGAGATCCCGGACGTCAGGAGGAGTTCCGGAATGGTACGGAGGTAAATATTTATATATAGGAAGTCCAGTTTCAGCCATCGGGAAGGTTTCGGGGGTTGCCGGTATTGTACCGGGACCACCGGAAGGGTCCCGGGGGTCCACCGGGTGGGGCCACCTATCCTGGAGGGCCCCATGGGCTGAATTGGGAGGGGAACCTGTTGGAAATATGCCCTAGAGGCAATAATAAAAGTATTATTATTATATTTCCTTGTTCATGATAATTGTCTTTTGTTCATGCTATAACTGTATTATCCGGAAATCGTAATACACGTGTGAATACATAGACCACAATATGTCCCTAGTGAGCCTCTAGTTGACTAGCTCGTTGTGATCAACAGATAGTCATGGTTTCCTGGCTATGGACATTGGATGTCGTTGATAACGGGATCACATCATTAGGAGAATGATGTGATGGACAAGACCCAATCCTAAGCCTAGCACAAAAGATCGTGTAGTTCATTTGCTAGAGCTTTGCTAATGTCAAGTATCTCTTCCTTCGACCATGAGAGCGTGTAACTCCTGGATACCGTAGGAGTGCTTTGGGTGTATCAAACGTCACAACGTAACTGGGTGACTATAAAGGTGCACTACAGGTATCTCCGAAAGTATCTATTGTTTTATGCGGATCGAGACTGGGATTTGTCACTCCGTGTAAACGGAGAGGTATCTCTGGGCCCACTCGGTAGGACATCATCATATGCGCAATGTGACCAAGGAGTTGATCACGGGATGATGTGTTACGGAACGAGTAAAGTGACTTGCCGGTAACGAGATTGAACAAGGTATTGGATACCGACGATCGAATCTCGGGCAAGTAACATACCGATAGACAAAGGGAATTGAATACGGGATTGATTAAGTCCTTGACATCGTGGTTCATCCGATGAGATCATCGTGGAACATGTGGGAGCCAACATGGGTATCCAGATCCCGCTGTTGGTTATTGACCGGAGAACGTCTCGGTCATGTCTGCGTGTCTCCCGAACCCGTAGGGTCTACACACTTAAGGTTCGATGACGCTAGGGTTATAAAGGAAGCTTGTATGTGGTTACCGAATGTTGTTCGGAGTCCCGGATGAGATCCCGGACATCACGCGGAGTTCCGGAATGGTCCGGAGGTAAAGATTTATATATGGGAAGTCCTGTTTTGGTCACCGGAAAAGTTTCGGGCGATATCGGTAATGTACCGGGACCACCGGGAGGGTCCCGGGGGTCCACCAAGTGGGGCCACCTGCCCCAGAAGGTTGCGTGGGCCAAGTGTGGGAGGGGACCAGCCCCTAGGAGGGCTGGTGCGCCCCCCACAAGGGTGCAAGGCGCAAGGGAGAGTGGGAGGGGGCAAACCCTAGTCCAGATGGGCCTTAAGGCCCATATTGGTGCGCCTCCCTCTCCTCCCCCCTCTTGGCCGCCACCCCCTTTGCCATCTAGGGCTGGCCGCACCCCTTGGGGGTGGGAAACCCTAAAGGGGGCGCAGCCCCCCCTTCCCCCTATATATAGTTGAGGTTTGGGGCTGCCATACACATGAGTTCTCTCCCTCTTGGTGCAGCCCTACCTCTCTCCCTACTCCTCCTCTCCCGTGGTGCTTGGCGAAGCCCTGCTGGATTGCCACGCTCCTCCATCACCCCCACGCTGTTGTGCTGCTGTTGGATGGAGTCTTCCTCAACCTCTCCCTCTCTCCTTGCTGGATCAAGGCGTGGGAGACGTCACCGGGCTGTACGTGTGTTGAACGCGGAGGTGCCGTGCGTTCGGCACTTGATCATCGGTGATTTGAATCACGACGAGTACGACTCCATCAACCCCGTTCACTTGAACGCTTCCGCTTAGCGATCTACAAGGGTATGTAGATGCACTCTCTTTCTACTCGTTGCTGGTCTCTCCATAGATAGATCTTGGTGACGCGTAGGAAAATTTTGAATTTCTGCTACGTTCCCCAACAGTGGCATCATGAGCTAGGTCTATTGCGTAGATTCTTTGCACGAGTAGAACACAAAGTAGTTGTGGGCGTTGATGTTGTTCAATATGCTTACCGTTACTAGTCCAATCTTGTTTCGACGGTATTGTGGGATGAAGCGGTCCGGACCGACCTTACACGTACTCTTACGTGAGACAGGTTCCACCGATTGACATGCACTTGGTGCATAAGGTGGCTAGCGGGTGCCAGTCTCTCCCACTTTAGTCGGAACGGATTCGATGAAAAGGGTCCTTATGAAGGGTAAATAGCAATTGGCATATCACGTTGTGGTCTTGCGTAGGTAAGAAACGTTCTTGCTAGAAACCCATAGCAGCCACGTAAAACATGCAACAACAATTAGAGGATGTCTAACTTGTTTTTGCAGGGTATGCTATGTGATGTGATATGGCCAAGAAGAATGTGATGAATGATATGTGATGTATGAGATTGATCATGTTCTTGTAATAGGATTCACGACTTGCATGTCGATGAGTATGACAACCGGTAGGAGCCATAGGAGTTGTCTTTATTTATTGTATGACCTGCGTGTCATTGAAGAACGCCATGTAAACTACTTTACTTTATTGCTAAACGCGTTAGTCATAGAAGTAGAAGTAGTCGTTGGCGTGACAACTTCATGAAGACACGATGATGGAGATCATGATGATGGAGATCATGGTGTCGTGCCGGTGACGATGATGATCATGGAGCCCCGAAGATGAAGATCAAAAGGAGCAAAATGATATTGGCCATATCATGTCACTATTTGATTGCATGTGATGTTTATCATGTTTATGCATCTTGTTTACTTAGGATGACGGTAGTAAATAAGATGATCCCTTACAAAATTTCAAGAAGTGTTCTCCCCTAACTGTGCACCGTTGCTACAGTTTGTCGCTTCTAAGCACCACGTGATGATCGGGTGTGATGGATTCTTACGTTCACATACAACGGGTGTAAGACAGTTTTACACAGCGAAAACACTTAGGGTTAACTTGACGAGCCTAGCATGTGCAGACATGGCCTCGGAACACGGAGACCGAAAGGTCGAGCATGAGTCGTATAGCAGATACGATCAACATGAAGATGTTCACCGATGATGACTAGTCCGTCTCACGTGATGATCGGACACGGCCTAGTTGACTCGGATCATGTAATCACTTAGATGACCAGAGGGATGTCTATCTGAGTGGGAGTTCATAAGATGAACTTAATTATCCTGAACATAGTCAAAAGACCTTTTGCAAATTATGTCGTAAGCTCGCGCTTTAGTTCCACTGTTTAGATATGTTCCTAGAGAAAATATAGTTGAAAGTTGATAGTAGCGATTATGCGATCAGTAGAAAGCTTATGTCCTTAATGCACCGCTCAGTGTGCTGAACCCCAACGTCGTTTGTCGATGTTGCGAACATCGGACATACACGTTTTGATAACTACGTGATAGTTCAATTAAATGGTTTGAGTAGAGGCACCAAAGACGTTTTCGAAACGTCGCGGAACATATGAGATGTTTCGAGGGCTGAAATTGGGATTTCAGGCTCGTGCCCACGTCAAGAGGTATAACACCTCCGACGATTTTCTTAGCCTGCAAACTAAGGGAGAAAAGCTCAATCATTGAGCTTGTGCTCAGATTGTCTGAGCACAACAATCACTTGAATCGAGTGGGAGTTGATCCTCCAGATGAGATAGTGATGTTTCCCCAAAGTCATTGCCACCAAGCTGCTAGAGCTTCGTGATTAACTATAACATATCAAGGATAGATATGATGATCCTTGAAATATTCATGATGTTTGACACCGCGAAAGTAGAAATCAAGAAGGAGCATCAATTGTTGATGGTTGGTGAAACCACTAGTTTCAAGAAGGGCAAGGGAACAAAGGGATACTTCATGAAACGGCAATTCAGCTGCTGCTCTAGTGAAGAAACCCAAGGTTGAACCCAAACCCGAGACTAAGTGCTTCTGTAATAAGGGGAACAACCACTGGAGCAGCATTACCCTAGATACTTGGTAGATGAGAAGGCTGGCAAGGTCGATAGAAGTATATTGGATATACATTATGTTAATGTGTACTTTACTAGTACTCCTAGTAGCACCAGGATATTGGATACCGGTTCGGTTGCTAAGTGTTAGTAACTCGAAATAAAAGCTACGGAATAAACGGAGACTAGCTAACGTATTATTATTATATAACTGTATTATCCGGAAATAAAAGCTAACTCGAAATACACGTGTGAATATGCCCTAGAGGCAATAATAAAAGTATTATTATTATATTTCCTTGTTAATGATAATTGTCTTTTATTCATGCTATAACTGTATTATCCGGAAATCGTAATACACGTGTGAATACATAGACCACAATATGTCCCTAGTGAGCCTCTAGTTGACTAGCTCGTTGTGATCAACAGATAGTCATGGTTTCCTGGCTATGGGCATTGGATGTCGTTGATAACGGGATCACATCATTAGGAGAATGATGTGATGGACAAGACCCAATCCTAAGACTAGCACAAAAGATCGTGTAGTTCATTTGCTAGAGCTTTGCCAATGTCAAGTATCTCTTCCTTCGACCATGAGAGCGTGTAACTCCTGGATACCGTAGGAGTGCTTTGGGTGTATCAAACGTCACAACGTAACTGGGTGACTATAAAGGTGCACTACAGGTATCTCCGAAAGTATCTATTGTTTTATGCGGATCGAGACTGGGATTTGTCACTCCGTGTAAACGGAGAGTTATCTCTGGGCCCACTCGGTAGGACATCATCATATGCGCAATGTGACCAAGGAGTTGATCACGGGATGATGTGTTATGGAACGAGTAAAGTGACTTGCCGGTAACGAGATTGAACAAGGTATTGGATACCGATGATCGAATCTCGGGCAAGTAACATACCGATAGACAAAGGGAATTGAATACGGGATTGATTAAGTCCTTGACATCGTGGTTCATCCGATGAGATCATCGTGGAACATGTGGGAGCCATCATGGGTATCCAGATCCCGCTGTTGGTTATTGACCGGAGAACGTCTCGGTCATGTCTACATGTCTCCCGAACCCGTAGGGTCTACACACTTAAGGTTCGATGACGCTAGGGTTATAAAGGAAGTTTGTATGTGGTTACCGAATGTTGTTCGGAGTCCTGGATGAGATCCCGGACGTCACGAGGAGTTCCGGAATGGTCCGGAGGTAAAGATTTATATATGGGAAGTCCTATTTTGGCCACCGGAAAATGTTCGGGATTTTTCGGTATTGTACCGGGAAGGTTCTAGAAGGTTCCGGAGTGGGGCCCACCTGCATGGGGGGGCCCACATGGACGTGGGTAGTGGGGGCAAGGCCCCACACCCCTGGTCAAGGCGCACCAAGATCCCCCCTTAGAAGGAATAAGATCATATCCCGAAGGGATAAGATCAAGATCCCTAAAAAGGGGGGATAACAATCGGTGGGGAAGGAAATAATGAGATTTCTTTCCTCCCACCTTGGCCAACGCCCCAATGGACTTGGAGGGCAAGAAACCAGCCCCTCCACCCCTATATATAGTGGGGAGGCGCATGGGAGCTATACACGAAGTTCTGGCACAGCCCTACCTCTCTCCCTACTCCTCCTCTCCCATGGTGCTTGGCGAAGCCCTGCTGGATTGCCACGCTCCTCCACCACCACCACGCCGTTGTGCTGCTGTTGGATGGAGTCTTACTCAACCTCTCCCTCTCTCCTTGCTGGATCAAGGCGTGGGAGACGTCACCGGGCTGTACGTGTGTTGAACGCGGAGGTGCCGTCCGTTCGGCACTAGGAGCATCGGTGATTTGAATCACGACGAGTACGACTCCATCAACCCCGTTCACTTGAACGCTTCCACTTAGCGATCTACAAGGGTATGTAGATGCACTCTCTTTCTACTCGTTGCTGGTCTCTCCATAGATAGATCTTGGTGACACGTAGGAAAATTTTGAATTTCTGCTATGTTCCCCAACAGTGGCATCATGAGCTAGGTCTATTGCGTAGATTCTTTGCACGAGTAGAACACAAAGTAGTTGTGGGCGTTGATGTTGTTCAATATGCTTACCGTTACTAGTCCAATCTTGTTTCGACGGTATTGTGGGATGAAGCGGCCCGGACCGACCTTACACGTACTCTTACGTGAGACAGGTTCCACCGATTGACATGCACTTGGTGCATAAGGTGGCTAGCGGGTGCCAGTCTCTCCCACTTTAGTCGGAACGGATTCGATGAAAAGGGTCCTTATGAAGGGTAAATAGCAATTGGCATATCACGTTGTGGTTTTGCGTAGGTAAGAAATGTTCTTGCTAGAAACCCATAGCAGCCACGTAAAACATGCAAACAACAATTAGAGGACGTCTAACTTGTTTTTGCAGGGTATGCTTTGTGATGTGATATGGCCAACAAGAATGTGGTGAATAATATGTGATGTATGAGATTGATCATGTTCTTGTAATAGGATTCACGACTTGCATGTCGATGAGTATGACAACCAGCAGGAGCCATAGGAGTTGTCTTTATTTATTGTATGACCTGCGTGTCATTGAAGAACGCCATGTAAACTACTTTACTTTATTGCTAAACGCGTTAGTCATAGAAGTAGAAGTAGTCGTTGGCGTGACAACTTCATGAAGACACGATGATGGAGATCATGATGATGGAGATCATGGTGTCATGCCGGTGACAAAATGATCATGGAGCCCCGAAGATGAAGATCAAAGGAGCTATATGATATTGGCCATATCATGTCACTACTCTATTTGATTGCATGTGATGTTTATCATGTTTATGCATCTTGTTTGCTTAGAACAACGGTAGTAAATAAGATGATCCCTTACAACAATTTCAAGAAGTGTTCTCCCCTAACTATGCACCGTTGCTACAGTTCGTCGCTTCTAAGCACCACGTGATGATCGGGTGTGATGGATTCTTACGTTCACATACAACGGGTGTAAGACAGTTTTACACACCGAAAACACTTAGGGTTAACTTGATGAGCCTAGCATGTGCAGACATGGCCTCGGAACACGGAGACCGAAAGGTCGAGCATGAGTCGTATAGTAGATACGATCAACATGAAGATGTTCACCGATGATGACTAGTCCGTCTCACGTGATGATCGGACACGGCCTAGTTGACTCGGATCATGTGATCACTTAGATGACCAGAGGGATGTCTATCTGAGTGGGAGTTCATAAGATGAACTTAATTATCCTAAACATAGTCAAAAGGATTTTGCAAATTATGTCGTAGCTCGCGCTTTAGTTCTACTGTTTTAGATATGTTCCTAGAGAAAATATAGTTGAAAGTTGACAGTAGCGATTATGCGGACACTAGAAAGCTCATGTCCTTAATGCACCGCTCAGTGTGCTGAACCCCAAACGTCGTTTGTGGATGTTGTGAACATCGGACATGCACGTTTTGATAACTACGTGATAGTTCAGTTAAACGGTTTGGAATTAAGGCACCAAAGACGTTTTTCGAAACGTCGCGGAACATATGAGATGTTTCGAGGGCTGAAATTGGGATTTCAGGCTCGTGCCCACGTCAAGAGGTATAAGACCTCCGACAATTTTCTTAGCCTACAAACTAAGGGAGAAAAGCTCAATCGTTGAGCTTGTGCTCAGATTGTCTGAGTGCAACAATCACTTGAATCGAGTGGGAGTTAATCTTCCAGATGAGATAATGATGTTTCTCCAAAGTCATTGCCACCAAGCTGCAAGAGCTTCGTGATGAACTATAACATATCAGGGATAGATATGATGATCCTTGAGGTATTCGCGATGTTTGACACCGCGAAAGTAGAAATCAAGAAGGAGCATCAATTGTTGATGGTTGGTGAAACCACTAGTTTCAAGAAGGGCAAGGGAACAAAGGGATACTTCATGAAACGGAAATTCAGCTGCTGCTCTAGTGAAGAGACCCAAGGTTGAACCCAAACCCGAGACTAAGTGCTTCTGTAATAAGGGGAACAGCCACTAGAGCAGAATTACCCTAGATACTTGGTAGATGAGAAGGCTGGCAAAGTCGATAGAAGTATATTGGATATACATTATGTTAATGTGTACTTTACTAGTACTCCTAGTAGCACCAGGGTATTAGATACCGGTTCGGTTGCTAAGTGTTAGTAACTCGAAATAAAAGGCTACGGAATAGACGGAGACTAGCTAAAGGAGAGCTGACGATATGTGTTGGAAGTGTTTCCAAGTTTGATATAATCAAACATCGCACGCTCCCTCTACCATCAAGATTAGTATTAAACCTGAATGGTTTATTGAATCTCGATCGTAGTGATACACATTTTCATGCCAAAAGATATAAGATAGTAATGATAGTACCACTTACTTGTGGCACTGCCATGTAAGTCATAATGGTATAAAACGCATGAAGAAGCTCCATGTTGATGGATCTTTGGACTCACTCGTTTTTGAAAAGTTTGAGACATGCGAACCATGTCTATTGGTGTATACGCATGAAGAAACTCCATGCAGATGGATCGTTTGGACTCACTTGATTTTGAATCACTTGAGATATGCAAATCATACCACATGGGCAAGATGACTGAAAAGCCTCGTTTTCAGTAAAATGGAACAAGATAGCAACTTGTTGGAAGCAACACATTTTGATGTGTGCAGTCCAATGAGTGCTGAGGCATGCAGTGAATATCGTTATGTTCTTACTTCACAGATGATTCGAGTAAATGTTGAGTATATTTACTTGATGAAACACAAGTCTGAATTATTGAATGGTTCAAGTAATTTCAGAGTGAAGTTGAAGGTCATTGTGACAAGAGGATAAAATGTCTATGATATGATCATAGAGATGAATATCTGAGTTACGAGTTTTGGCACACAATTAAGACATTGTGGAAATTGTTTCGCAATTAATACCGCCTGGAACACCATAGTGTGATGGTGTGTCCGAACATCATAACTGCACCCTATTGGATATGATGCATACCATGATGTCTCTTATCGAATTACCACTATCGTTCATGGGTTAGGCATTAGAGACAACCACATTCACTTTAAATAGGGCACCACGTAATTCCGTTGAGATGACACCGTATGAATTATGGTTTAGAGAAACCTAAGTTGTCGTTTCTTAAAAGTTTGGGGCTACGATGCTTATGTGGAAAAGTTTCAGGCTGATAAGCTAGAACCCAAAGCGGATAAATACATCTTCATAGGACAACCCAAAAACAGTTGGGTATGCCTCCTGTCTCAGATCCGAAAGCAATAAAGGATTGTTTCTAGAATCGGGTCCTTTCTCGAGGAAAAGTTTCTCTCGAAAGAATTGAGTGGGAGGATGGTGGAGACTTGATGAGGTTATTGAACCATCTCTTCAACTAGTGTGTGGCAGGGCACAGGAAGTTGTTCCTGTGGCACCTACACCAATTGAAGTGGAAGCTTATGATATTGATCATGAAGTTTCGGATCAAATCACTGTCGTACCTCGTAGGGTGACAAGGATACGTACTACTTCAGAGTGGTACGGTAATCCTGTCTTGGAAGTCATGTTGCTAGACAACAATGAACCTACGAGCTATGGAGAAGCGATGGTGGGCCCGAATTCCGATAAATGGCTCGAGGCCATAAAATCCGAGAACGGATCCATGGACTTTGGTGGACTTGCCCGATGATCGGCAAGCCATTAAGATAAATGGATCTTTAAGAAGAAGACGGACGTGGATGGTAATGTCACCGTCCATGAAGCTCGACTTGTGGCGAAAAGTTTTTCACAAGTTCAAGGAGTTGACTACGATGAGATTTTCTCATCCGTAGCGATGCTTAAAGTCCGTCGGATTCATGTTAGCATTAGCTGTATTTATGAAATCTGGCAGATGGATATCAAAACGAGTTTCCTTACCAGTTTTCGTGAGGAAAGGTTGTATGTAATACAATCAGAAAGTTTTTGTCGATCCTAAGGATGCTAAAAGGTATGCTAGCTCCAGCGATCCTTCTAAGGACTGGAGTGAGCATCTCGGAGTTGGAATGTATGCTTTGATGATGATCAAAGATTTTAGGTTTGTACAAAGTTTATAAGAAACTTGTATTTCCAAAGAAGTGAGTGGGAGCACTATAGAATTTCTGATGAATACATGTTGATCAGAAATGATGTAGAATTTCTGGAAAGCATATAGGGTTATTTTGAAAGTGTTTTTCAATAGAAAGCCTGGATTAAGCTACTTGAACATTGAGCATCAAGATCTATAAGGATAGATCAAAATGCTTAATAATACTTTCAAATGAGCACATACCTTGACATGATCTTGAAGGTGTTCAAGATGGACCAGTCAAAGAAGGAGTTCTTGCCTGAGTTGTAAGGTACGAAGTTAAGACTTAAAGCTCGACCACGTTAGAATAGAGAGAAAGGACGAAGGTCGTCCCCTATGCTTAAGACGTAGGCTCTTCAGTATGCTATGCTGTGTACCGCACCTGAAGTGTGCCTTGCCATGGGTCAGTCAAGGGGTACAAGAGTGATCCAAGAATGGATCACAGGACAGCGGTCAAAGTTATCCTTAGAAATTAGTGGACTAAGGAATTTTTCTCGATTATGGAGGTGGTAAAAGAGTTCGTCGTAAAGGTTACGTCGATGCAAGCTTAACACCTATCCGGATAGCTCTGAGTAGAGAGACCGGATACATATAATGGAGCAATAATTTAGAATAGCTCAAAGTAGAACAGTTATTTGGAATAGCTCCAAATAGAGCGTGGTAGCTGCATCTAGGAGATGACATAGAGATTTGTAAAGCACACATGGATCTGAAAGGTTCAGACCCGTTGACTAAAACCTCTCTCACAAGCAACATGATCAAACATAAAACTCATTGAGTGTTAATCACATAGTGATGTGAACTAGACTACTGACTCTAGTAAACTCTTAGGTATTAGTCACAAGGCGATGTGACCTGTGAGTGTTAATCACATGGCGATGTGAACTGGATTATTGACTCTAGTGCAAGTGGGAGACTGTTGGAAATATGCCCTAGAGGCAATAATAAAAGTATTATTATTATATTTCCTTGTTCATGATAATTGTCTTTTGTTCATGCTATAACTGTATTATCCGGAAATCGTAATACACGTGTGAATACATAGACCACAATATGTCCCTAGTGAGCCTCTAGTTGACTAGCTCGTTGTGATCAACAGATAGTCATGGTTTCCTGGCTATGGACATTGGATGTCATTGATAACGGGATCACATCATTAGGAGAATGATGTGATGGACAAGACCCAATCCTAAGCCTAGCACAAAAGATCGTGTAGTTCATTTGCTAGAGCTTTGCTAATGTCAAGTATCTCTTCCTTCGACCATGAGAGCGTGTAACTCCTGGATACCGTAGGAGTGCTTTGGGTGTATCAAATGTCACAACGTAACTGGGTGACTATAAAGGTGCACTACAGGTATCTCCGAAAGTATCTATTGTTTTATGCGGATCGAGACTGGGATTTGTCACTCCGTGTAAACGGAGAGGTATCTCTGGGTCCACTCGGTAGGACATCATCATATGCGCAATGTGACCAAGGAGTTGATCACGGGATGATGTGTTACGGAACGAGTAAAGTGACTTGCCGGTAACGAGATTGAACAAGGTATTGGATACCGACGATCGAATCTCGGGCAAGTAACATACCGATAGACAAAGGGAATTGAATACGAGATTGATTAAGTCCTTGACATCGTGGTTCATCCAATGAGATCATCGTGGAACATGTGGGAGCCAACATGGGTATCCAGATCCCGCTGTTGGTTATTGACCGGAGAACGTCTCGGTCATGTCTGCGTGTCTCCCGAACCCGTAGGGTCTACACACTTAAGGTTCGATGACGCTAGGGTTATAAAGGAAGCTTGTATGTGGTTACCGAATGTTGTTCGGAGTGCCGGATGAGATCCCGGACGTCACGAGGAGTTCCGGAATGGTCCGTAGGTAAATATTTATATATGGGAAGTCCTGTTTTGGTCACCGGAAAAGTTTCGGGCGATATCGGTAATGTACCGGGACCACCGGGAGGGTCCCGGGGGTCCACCAAGTGGGGCCACCTGCCCCAGAAGGTTGCGTGGGCCAAGTGTGGGAGGGGACCAGCCCCTAGGAGGGCTGGTGCGCCCCCCACAAGGGTGCAAGGCGCAAGGGAGAGTGGGAGGGGGCAAACCCTAGTCCAGATGGGCCTTAAGGCCCATATTGGTGCGCCTCCCTCTCCTCCCCCCTCTTGGCCGCCACCCCCTTTGCCATCTAGGGCTGGCCGCACCCCTTGGGGGTGGGAAACCCTAAAGGGGGCGCAGCCCCCCCTTCCCCCTATATATAGTTGAGGTTTGGGGCTGCCATACACATGAGTTCTCTCCCTCTTGGTGCAGCCCTACCTCTCTCCCTACTCCTCCTCTCCCGTGGTGCTTGGCGAAGCCCTGCTGGATTGCCACGCTCCTCCATCACCCCCACGCCGTTGTGCTGCTGTTGGATGGAGTCTTCCTCAACCTCTCCCTCTCTCCTTGCTGGATCAAGGCGTGGGAGACGTCACCGGGCTGTACGTGTGTTGAACACGGAGGTGCCGTGCGTTCGGCACTTGATCATCGGTGATTTGAATCACGACGAGTACGACTCCATCAACCCCGTTCACTTGAACGCTTCCGCTTAGCGATCTACAAGGGTATGTAGATGCACTCTCTTTCTACTTGTTGCTGGTCTCTCCATAGATAGATCTTGGTGACGCGTAGGAAAATTTTGAATTTCTGCTACGTTCCCCAACAGAACCAGCCCCTAGTGGGCTGGTGCGCCCCCCCCTTGGGCCTCCCATGCGCCTAGGGTTGGGAAACCCTAGGGGTGGGGGCGCCCCCCACTTGGCTTGGGGGGAAGCCACCCCTTGGCCGCCGCCCCCCTTGGAGATCCATCTCCTAGGGCCGGCGCCCCCCCAAGCCCCCTATATAAAGAGGGGGTGGGAGGGCAGCCGCACCCCTGGCTCTTGGCGCCTCCCTCTCCCTCCGTAACACCTCTCCTCCCCGCTTGCGCTTGGCGAAGCCCTGCCGGGATCCTGCTGCATCCACCACCACGCCGTCGTGCTGCTGGATCTTCATCAACCTCTCTTTCCCCCTTGCTGGATCAAGAAGGAGGAGACGTCTTCCCAACCGTACATGTGTTGAACGCGGAGGTGCTGTCCGTTCGGCACTTGGTCATCGGTGATTTGGATCACGACGAGTACGACTCCATCAACCCCGTTCTCTTGAACGCTTCCGCGCGCGATCTACAAGGGTATGTAGATGCACTCCTCTCTCCCTCGTTGCTAGATGACTCCATAGATTGATCTTGGTGATGCATAGAAAATTTTAAAATTCTGCTACGTTCCCCAACACTTTGACCATCTCGAAAAAATAGTAAAAAATCAAAAAAATCTGAAATTTTGTGGGATTGAAGCTACTCATGTGTGCAAGGTGCGTGCAAATTTTCGTGCTATTTAGACATACCAGGAGCTCGTGGCAAAGGAAAACAATAAACCTGTACATCTTTGAATAGTAAATTCAAAAAAATAGCAAGAAAATTCAAAAACATATGAAAATTTTTGGCATCCAAGATGCTCGGGGGCACAAGGCGTGTGCAAAATTTTGTTATCAAATGACATGCGAGGAGCTCTCACCAAAAAAACCAAAATAGTGTATTTTTTACAAGTTTTTTCTGAGACAAATTTTGTTTTTTTCTCCACGAGCTCCTACAATGTCCAAACACAACAAAAAATTTCACACACCTTCCACACCTAAGCATCTTGGATGCCAAAAGAATTCATATTTTTTGATTTTTATGCTATTTTTTTGAATTTATGGTTCACACGCGTACATATTTACTGTTTTACCTTCGCCACGAGCTCCTAGAATGTCCAAACAACATGAAAATTTGCATGCACCTTGCGAACCTGAGTACCTTCAATCCCACAAAATTTCAGATTTTTTTGACTTTTTTTGCTATTTTTTCGAGATGGTCAAAGCTGTTTGACCAGACGGTAACGGCGCAGAAGGGCATTTCTATAAGGGCAACTAACGGCAGAGGGACAAATTTGAGCACACATTGAAATTAGGGGCAAATTTGAGTAGTGGGTTCCAGTTAGGGGCAGAAATGGAATTGTCCCAAGAAAAAATTTCACTGCCGCCGCCATTCGTTCTCAGCATGCCAACCGGCAGCCCCCGGGTAAACTACCATGTCCCCAAGCTTCCCCTCTCCTTCTTTTCTCTCCTCCCCATGCACCATAGCCTCTTGCTGCCGCTGTCGTGCATGCACCACTGATGATCTCGAGTTCTCAACTTGGCGCTGACAGCGTTCTAGCTGCGGGTTTCACTGCCATGGCAGCGACCGTTTTAGCACAGCACACATGCAGGCCATCAACTGGGGAAAACAGTCGATTGGGTGTGAACTTTGGATCGTGCGAGAATCGCGCAGCCGTGATTTCCGCATGAGATTTAATAGCCTCCGCTTATAATCACGCACCATGATCCTACGCTGTTGTTTTCTTTGTTGAAGCATATGTTCAGGTCCACCTGCCACCACGTGATTCTCTCTCTCCCATTGCTATCTCTGTAACAACATTTCCTTATCGTCTGCGTCTTTATCACGAGTAAAGGATTAGCAAGGTCAACTCAGGAGTTAGTTGGGTTACTGCCCGCACCTGCCTGTGTATATCTTGTATAAATGTATACCTCTATAACTGAATATGACTGCTTTCAGTCGTGTTGGTGTGTTCACTTTCTGCACTTCTATTCAGTCGAACAGGAAATAGGAAGTACATGAGAAACATGGCTTGATTCAAAATCACGGCACCATTTGACAACAAACTGAACGTCATGTCTTTTTTCATGGTTAATCCACTAATTATGACAAGGCCCGAACACAAAAAAACATGGGCTCATGAAAAAAACTGCTACAGAAGGTTCATGGCTAACAGCCGCGCACTTGCCGCGACACATTACCGACCTCATCGCTGGCGCTCCCGCATGTCCACCACCTCGCCACAGCACCCGCACACGCAGCCCACCTCGCCGCTGCCCTAGCACATTGACACCGGTGGTGGTTGGCCGGTCCAAATGGTGGCTCGATGAGGGACCGAACCAACCCAGACCATGTCGCCATGGTAGCGTCGCCGAGTTCCATGGTGGTCACCCGAGGACCGATGGTGAAGACGGCGGGAAGGACGAAGGGCATCTTATTGGAGCTCTACCAACACCCACGCATTCTTCACCAGCGTTAAGTCCTCGATGCCCCAGCCGGTGATGGCCAGGTACTACGATGCGTACGCGGCGATGAAGCTCGTCGTTGCCTGTTTTGTCGGTCGTACCATTAGGTTTTCTTTCCTTCTTACCTACATAGGACATTGGAGTGTTGACCGATCAAAGGAAATAAATAGAACCTGTTAGTACATATAGCAAAAATGCCCGTGCGATGCAATGGACCTATCAAACTTGTTTTACGTGATCTCGGTTTATGTTATCATTTAATTACGTGATCTCTGTTGTATGTTCTTTCTCTATTCCAAAATTCCACTCACGCGAGTAAGAAGTATTTCACTGTCTTATGCAAGTAGTTCAGTGCATACATATGCTACTAGTTCGTAATTGCAACCTGAACAGAGTAAAAAAAATTGTTTCGGTGCATGGATGGATTGATGGAAACACACCGTCTAATGAAAAGGATAAGAATCACATCGACATGCATAGGTGATTTGAAATTTTAAAAATATAGCATCTACATCTGCGCATCATGAGGAACAATTCCAGAGAAAAAATTGATCCAGTCAAGTGTATCTTTGGATATTTCATTATCCACTTAGGCCATATTAGTATTACTTCCCACGTGGTGCACATCATCCTAATGCATGGGTGTGCCTCGACCCTTACATTGCAAATGTTATTATTGCAGGAAGAGCACACATTCATAAGCTAATGGTTTCACAATGCGTCCTTGCTAATAGTAATTGAACAAAATGAAACGATGGACAAGCAGATTGATTAAGGAACTCTAGGTAATACTTCATGTCATAAGCATTGGCTCAAAAAGTTAATTTGTAAGTAACAAAAAAAGGCCTAGAAGAATAGTTCTACCTAAATAAAGTTTACTGCTGCACATGAGCAGATCCACACGAAGCAGAGGGGAGGTGGAGCTGGCCGGTAACCAGAGGAAGGAGCAGAGTGGGAGAAGATTTACACCGCCGTCTCCACTGGATATGGTGTCTCCGCCGCATCTGTGGAGGCACCGCGGACTCCGCCTCGGATGGTGCTCATGGCTATGGTGAAGAGGAGGGGCGACGCATAGGCGAAGAGGTAGGCGGTGCTTGTGGACAAAAAAGTGGGTCGTTGGAGCTGCGGGAGGGAGGAGAGGATCGCCGGGAGGCGGCGAGATCGGTGGGCGGCGGCGGCGGCCAGGTAGGGAAGTCGAGGTAGGGCGCTGTGTTTTTTAGGGGAGTTCTTGTGAAAATAACGTGCGACGACGACGTAGCAAGTGGATTCCCTTAAGATAGGAATGGATACGATTGATGACGTTGATAAATAGTGGTGAATGTTGGCCTAATTTACTATCATCATGCATGGAAACGAATCATCAAGAAAAAGAATGCTTCCTATTACTACACTCATAGCAAGCTTCTTAATCTCTGCTACCAAACAGTTTCTGCCCAAACAAGGAAGGAAAGTTATGGACGTGATTCGGAAGGAAACAAACGTTATGAAGATTAATTAATTTAGATTTGATCTTTAAATATTGATTGTGATTGATTTTTTTACATAAAGACATTACTAAATAATTTGCGTCAGTATGAAAAGTTCCGATCTGTTCAATATTTTTCGTTGTGTGAGAGGGTGACGTGAAAAATAAACCGATGAAGTAGGGGCCGGGTCGAAAAAAATCTACGAAAACAAACCAGTGAAGGTGGGAGGAGGTATCAAAAAAACCATGATAGGTGGGACGAAAATAAACCCGGAACGGAGACTATCAACTGAGACATTAGGAGTAGAGATTAGACGGTAATTAACTTATTTATATGCCCTAAACTAATATCAACACCCATATAATAATCACAAAATACACTACGAGTAAAAACTATATTACCGCCTAGGCTGCGCCTAGGACGCTTAGGCACCGCCTATGCACTAGGAGAAGGCCAACCGCCTCGCTTACACCTACCGCTTTTTCCAACCTTGGTTGCAATGCACCGGCCCTTTTGCTAGTGACTTTAAAAGTAAGCCCATGAACATTTTTAGCTTACTTTACCCCCCCCCCCATGGTCAATATGGGTAGCCCTATATAAAGACTGATCTCATTGTCAACAGTAGGCCCAATGGAAAAGTTGAAGACAATGTCACACAATGAGATCAACCTTTATATGAGGGTACCCCCATTGCAGAGCCCGACAGAGGTGAACCAATTGCAGAGCACCAAACTTTGGACCTCAATAGACTTTAGTCCGGAGGAGATCAGATCAAGGCTTGGGTATGGGAGGGAGAAGGAGCATGTTGTTAGTCCAACGAGGGAGGGAGGAGAGGAGGGAGCAGCTAACTAGCTAGTTAGGCGAGGGAGGGGCGGGTAGAGTTGGGTGTGCATCCTAGTGGCAATCTGCCTGGCCCCCTTAGGGCTTGTTCGGTACAAAGGAAAACCAAGGGGAAAACATAGGAAATCGATTCCTGTGGAATGGACGCATTTACCATGTTCGGTATGAAGGAATGCGACCTTTCCGATCCAGCGGAAAGTTTCAGTCCCTTGCCGATTTCACAGGAAAAGAACATCCACCCGTAGCTCATGTTTCCGCGTAGGCCCTAGGCAAGGGAGCACAGCGATTGTTGCAAACCATGCATTTGGGACCCATCTGGAGATTGGTCTGTGCATAGGTCAGACTCACATGCACAAGAATTGCAACCGGTGTGCATATTTTAGCATTTAAAAATCACTAGACGGGACCGACTTCAGTTGATTCCCTGTGAATCCTTTCCTCTGTTCTGAACGACTACTGTGCATGCATGTATACCAATTTTGTTTCTAGTGTTCTGTATGTTCATTCCTTTCCCATCCCTACATTTTCTCAAATACTACATTTTTCCTTTCCTTTGATATGAACAGGCCCTTATATATAGAACCCCCGAAGGAACAACTGTGGCAGTGGCTGGTGCCGACACGTCCACGATGCATCCAGAAATAAGAATCACGGAAGGAACCCTGCGTCCTCAGCAATTTGGGATTCCTGGCTATTAGATCAATTTCTTGATGCGTTTTGGGTTGTTGGATCTTCCTCAGAAATCACCTCAGCCGTCGGATCAAATTGAAACACTATTGCAATGAATAGTGTCAGAACTAGGATGCCACCGCCTGTAATTCCTAGAGCCCGCCGAGGGCATTTTTGTCACTTCATGTGGTTGGAAAAGTCACCAATAGCGTTCGGGGTGAGACCATGGAGAGCGAGCACCAGGTCGTTCCCCTCCCCCTCCCGCCTGCTTTCCTCTCTTCCTGCCCCCCCCCCCACAAAACCCTAGCCGCCGCCGCGCTACGAATCCCTCCATGGCTTGATGCCACCGCGCCCTCCTCCTCCTTCCACCTCCTAGACGGCACCCAACCACCACTCTCTCCCTTCCCTTGCCGCCAGCCTCTCCCTGGGCGGTGGCCAGATCTGCCATGGCCATGACCACAACGGGGGCTTCTGGATCTGCGCCGCCATCGAGCTGGATGCAATCATCAACCTCGGACCACACCGCCGCCGTCATGGACGCACCATATTAAGGTCTCCTCCCCGCCCCCTATTGTTCTTCTTTTTCTCCTCTCTCTCTCTTAATCACTGATGTGTTTCGATTTGGTAGGCTTGGTTCCCTCCCTAACCATGATGCGTGTAGACGCACGACAAAGTTAGGTCTTATGATCTGCTTCAAGAACAGTTGCTGCTGCTAGCCTTGTTTGTTGCCACCAACAATTATGCTTAGTGCCTCTCAGGTTTCGATTTTTCTTCTAACCTTTAGGTTATTTGCCAGGCATATCATCTAATTTAATTTACTTACAATCAAGTGCATCCCATGAATCAAATCAATAAAAGAATATATGGTATTAGAGTCCATGAGAGATTTTTCCCACTAAGAAAGATCAACAAGTTATTACTAGAAACTTGGATGCCCTTCAAGACAGATTTATCCGTGATGCATGTCAGATCAATCCTCTCTTCATCATATACTTACTATACTATATTAAATAAATGTAGGGTTCAAGCACACAGCTAAACAGTATTTTTGCTTTGAACAAAGCAATGGATGTGTATTTTTGTGTAGCTCTGGACAAAGCCCAGGCATTTTTGTTGCATTCCATGCTTTATATTGATGAAAATGATTATGGCATGGCTCAGAGTTGTGATACTTTGTGTCTGATGAGATATGACAGGGGACGGTTAGCTGTCAAAATAGATAAATGATAAAGGGTGGTTAGAGATAAGGTGGGAATGGATCCTGTAAATATTAGCAGACAACTATTTGTACAACAAATACTAACCAGATAAATTGGAATATATCCCACCATTGGTCATTTTATTATACTGAGAATTGTCATATTGCTGAGAGTAATTTGGAGGTAGCTAGATCATGTTACTCTATTTCATGATCCAGTATATCCCTAAGTCAAGGGTGTGACTCCCCGACTTGACTGTGCACTAATCATACGCGCAAATGTGCACGAACAAGATCAGAGACTCACGAGAAGATATCACAACACAACTCTAGACACAAATTAAACTTGTACAAGCTTTATATTACAAGCAGGGGCCTCGAGGGCTCGAATACAAGCAAGTCAGGGAAAGCAACAATATCTGAGTACAAACATAAGGTAAACAGGTTTGCCTTAAGAAGGCTGGCAGAAACAACAACACAGATCGAAAAGGCAAGGTCTCCTGCCTGGGAGCCTCCTAACTCTTCCTGGTCATCGGCGGTCTCCACATAGTAGTAGGCTCCGTCGTGGTGGTAGTAGTCATCGGCGGGATCAACTGGCTCCTGGGCTCCGTCATCTGATTGCATCATCCGGGAAGAAGAAAGTAGGGGGGAAATGTAGCAAAGCAACCGTGAGTACTCATCCAAAGTAATCGCAAGACTTACATCAGATCTATGCTAAGTATGCATCGGTATCAATGGGAAGGGGGCTGTATCTATGGACTATACTGCAGAATTGCCAGAGCAGAGGGGAAGGCCTAGCCTATCGAATATTAGCATCTTGCAACAATAAAAGAGAGTAGAGTAACATAACATATAGTAACAAGTATATTTAAGTAACGCCCAAAGATCCTTCCTTGACTCGTTGTGGGAAAGTGATCCCAGAGCCATCATATCCATTTAGTGTCTCCAGTATCCAGTTTTAGTTGTAATAGATCGGGATACAACTCCGAGCATTCGTTACTGTGGACATGACTATTCGAATAGATTAACTTCCCTATAGAGGTGCACCAACTTACCCAACATGCTCAATTAACTCCGGCCGAACACACTTTCCTGGGTCATGCTCGGCCTCGGCTGATCGACATGCCGTAGTCCTACCTAAGCTCAACAGAGAGGCCAGCACGCCTGTCTACATCCTAAGTGCTTAGGGGTCTTGGGCCCATTGCCCTTTGCACTCCTGCGTGTTGCGTGGACGGCTAGGATCAGTCCTAGCTACCTCTTTATACGAGCAGGTCCTTATGCGGACCACCCGAGCGCGTGCCGCTTAATCGCTGACATCCGAAGAGCTTTCGGAGAATCATACGACACCGAGTGCCCATACTTATTATTGCTTGGTGGTTAGTTGGAAAAAGGCCAGAGGATTACTTAGATCACATATCCAAACCCATTAGTGTCTTGGGAGTGCATGGAGACGATCAATGATCCATGATCTGTGGTCCCATCGCCCCGTATCACGGACTTATGACAAGGGCTAAGAATGCCCGGCCGTACCTCATAGTTATCTCGTGGGTAACCTCCAGGTCAACCCAACTTCACATCACTCACGAGTACCCTCACGGTCAACCCAATTTCACGTTTCTCTCGCGGGAACCCCTCGGGGCCGAGCCGACTTCATCATGGTTTGGGGGTAAAGTCAAAGAAAATGTGTGTCCATAACACCAAGGGGGAATCCGAGGAATCAACCTCGATGGATTCCACTTGATGTAACCTCCAAGGTGAACTTGGAGGAATCACCCTCGAGGGTTCACACCTGAGGTGTTGCATGATAGAGTCGTTATTAGGAGTGGTGAAGGAGGAATCACTGTAAGTGCATCTAGTGCCCCTTAGTGATTTTGGTGTATTGAAGACTTATAGGTTAAGGGACTGATGCGTTTGTGAGTGTACACAGGTCTATAAGTCTATGAGGAGTTTGATACTTACAGAGAAAGTTGACCCCTAAAAATGAAGTTCTTCGACTGAAGACTTTGGATTTCTGAAGACTTTCTAAATACTTTGAAAGTTAATAAACTGGTGTGACCGCGAAGACTTGGTATTCATTCGAGGAACATGAAGCGTGAAGACTTTTGTTTTCATAGTTTCTTTTTCTCTTTCTTGAGTCATAGGAAACACCGTACTATTAAAGGGGGTCGAGGAAATTCTAAGGAAAAGTTTCCAAGTGATGCTCAACTCAAAATCCTACACCTACCAATCCCTTCGAGTGAAGCCATTGGAAATCTCATACAATTCAGTCAATTTCTTCAGTGATAGAGACAAAGTTCTTCTGGTCTCTGAGGAATTTGTTCTGACCAAGGAGTTAGGAATTCGCCAGTGCGGATTGCCTACAAGTGAGGAACATGATAGCCCTGAGGAATTTGATAGTCAAATTTCCGACCGTTGATGTGCTACGCACCAGTTGTCCCAAAATATCTTCCCACCTAACGGTCATATCATTGAAAGGCATTTATGTCTTATTATGCCAGGCTGCTCCCTAGGCTATAAATAGCCACCCCCTACAACCACTATCTGGTTGGCTGCTCTGAGAGAAACTGACACTTGTCATTTAAGAGCATTCCATCCTCTGAGGACTTTGAGCGAAAATCATCAAGTGAGGAAAACCCAAACCCAAACACCTACAAACCCAAAGTGATTGAGCATCACTGAAGAGATTGATCCTGCGTGGATCCGATGCTTTTTACCTTTGAAGATTGTGCATCTTCTAGACGGTTAGGCGTCATGGTCTAGAGCATCCAAGAGGAAATTGTGGATCGCCGAGTGACTGAGTTTGTGAAGGTTAGGAAGTCACCTGAAGACTTACCACGAGTGATTGGGCAAGGTCTGTGTGACCTTAGCTCAAGGGGAATACGGTGAGGACTAAGTGTCCTGGACTGCATGTTCAGGACTGCGTGTTCAGGACTGTGTGTCCTCGGGTTTGAATACCTAGCCGCCCTAACCAGACGTACAACTGTCATAGCAGTTGGAACTGGTCTACCAAATCATTGTCTTCACCGAGCTAACTAGTTCCATTTCCTCAACCCTTCCATTTCCTCATTACTGTGTTGTGTGTTTGTTCATATCTGTTTGAAGACTTTGACTGAAGACTTTCTCAATTTTCTCAGTTCAATTTCTTCAGTCTGTTTGTCTTCATCCTATTTATCATGTGCTTACGCTTTCTGTACTCTGTGTCTGTTCTCATTTCATCATGATGACCATGTTTCTGTTATGTTATGTTTGCATCTGAGTACTTATTCCACTGCAAGTAGTTCTTCTCTTAGGAATTTCCTCACCCTGAAATTCCTCAGTGAAGAATTCATAAAAATCGCCTATTCACCCCCTCTAGTTGACTTAACACACTTCCAATTGGTATCAAAGCAAGGTACTCCCTTGTTCCGTGTAATTTTGGTTTAACCGCCTTGAGTTTTAGTTATGTCGACCACAGGAATGAATATTGTGACATGCCCCATCTTTGACGGTCATGATTATCCCAAGTGAAAGGCCATGATGAAGAAGCACCTGATGGTGATGAACAATGAACTCTGGACCGTCACCGAGATTGGTCTTACTGACCTATGCAAGATGGCGGAGGCTGATGATATTCGCAAGTACATGCTACTCAACCTCACGACGAAGGACATCATCTGCTCCGGCTTGTCACAAAATCAGTTCAGGAACGTTATGCATCTCTCCCATGCAAAGCTCATGTGGGACCGACTCTCTGAGGTCTATGAAGGCCATCGATCTCACCATGAACCCTGGTTTGAGGACTTCATGGAATCGTGCAAGACTATGACTTTCAATCCAGAATCATCATCCTCTGCACCATGCCTTATGGCAAAATGTGCCAAGGTAACTGAATGCTACTTATCTGAGTCAAGTGATGATGAATCTGGTGATGAATTTGGACCTAGTTATGTCAAACTTGCTTCCCTTGCCACTAAACAACAAAGAGATTTGGAAAAAGTTCAAAACATGCTAGATGAGAGCGACGATATGTTGGGTGAAGAAACGGATCATTCTAAAGCTTTGGCTGAAAGTCTTCAGGGACTCCAGTCCAAGTTTGATAACCTTCAGAGTCATCATAACACTCTCTTATCTGATCATTAGAAGCTTTCTTATGAATCTCTTCAAAGAAAGCAAGATCTTGAGCAGTTAAGAATGAGTTATGAAGATCTTCAGAAGGAGCGTGATTCACTACTTGCTCAACAAATCAGCGCTGCTCAGGAAGAATTTGTTCCTCCATGTTTGAAATGCATTGAACGTACGTGAATCTGCTAATTCTTCACCTGAATGTTCAAATGCTTCTATTGCTGCAAATTCTTCAACTGTCTCTGCTATCACTTATTCCTCATCTGAGGATACTGCTAGTATCACTGACCATGCAAGGCTAAAGGAATTGTATGTGACAGGCATGTACAAAAGTCTCAAAGGGCATCAGGCTCTTTATGATGTGCTTAAGAAGCAGATCCTCAATAGGAACCCTAGGAAAGAGGGTATTGCCTTTGAGAGGAGCTCAATGCTGATGGGATTTACTAGAAGCCTGAGCAGTATCCCAAAACCTCATGGGTTGCTGCAAAGGTACCTTCACTGGATCCATCTACTTTATTTGGATTTACATGTGAATCTTCATATTCTTCTGATGAGCCATTTGACTCCAACTATAAACTGTTCAAAAATCAGAATGGTGAGGTATTTGCTAGATATGTTGGCACTAACTGCAGGAACGGTTCCCCTATGAAGAAAATCTGGGTTCCCAAAAGGTGCCTTGAAAATCTTCAGGTGAATGTCATCATGACACCACCTGTGAAGAATAGGAACCCGAGATCAAATTCTTCATATGGACCAAATTCTTCATATGGATCCAAGTCCTCATACGGACCAAATTCCTCACGTGGATCAAATTCCTCAAAAGGATCAAAGTCCTCATATGAACTTCATCGTGCTAACCCTTCTATTTCGCAGGGAAGATCTAAGGATTATGGATATGTGCATTATTCTTCAAATTATTATGTTCATAAGTCCATGAAGAATTTCTCTGCTTATTCATATGCTTACTCTAACCCCTCTTATGTGAAATGAAGTGGATTGGCATCTATGCCACCATTCTCTTATGGAGCTCGCAGAATGATGAACTCTTTGCCACCCCTTCAGATGTGGGTGGTGAAGAAAAAGAACTAATCTCTTATGCAGGGTCAGGTCTCCAGACAAACTTAAACGTCTGAAGAATTTGCTGGAGACCTGGCTATGCTTGAAAGGACGCAAGCTAATCATGAAGAAATGAATTTTCATTTGTCATGTCCTCATACTGCTTTATCTGTTCTATTGCTTGATGAAATTGATATCATATTCTTTGCTGATGAAGTATATGAGTTCGTAAGCTGCACTAATTCATCTGGAGGATGATCAACCCAAAGCCACTGAGTGGGTCCTCAATAGTGGATGTACAAATCACATGACTGGTGATAGGAGCTTATTGATGGACTCTGCTTTATCTCCATCACATCTGAAGCATATCACCTACACTGACAAAGGCAAAAGCAAGGTATTGGGTCTAGGTAAGGTTGCAATCTCAAAGGATCGACACATGGACAAAGTCATGCTTGTCGAGTCCTTAGGGTTCAACCTCATGTCTGTCTCAATGCTTTGTGATCTTGATACGGTTGCTATCTTTGGCAAGTATCGTTGTGTTGTGATCATGGAAGATGACAATTCCAAATTCTTCGAAGGCTTTAGGAGAGGAGATTTGTATATTGTTGATTTCTCTACAGGACCACAACCTGCTACATGTCTACTTGCAAAAGCTTCAGAAGGCTGGCTATGGCATCGACGACTTGGTCATGCTGGGATGAGGAAATTGCACACGCTCGCGAGGAAGAAGCATGTCATTGGCATAGAGGGTGTCAAATTCCTCAAGGACCATTTGTGTGGAGCTTGTGAAGCCGGAAAGATGACCAAGGCCAAGCATCCCTCAAAGACCATTATGACTACCACTCGTCCATTTGAATTGCTTCACATGGATCTCTTTGGCCCTACTCACTATGCCACATTTACTAATGCTGCATCTTTATATGGCTTTGTCATTGTTGATGATTATGCTTGATATACATGGGTGCATATCATTACTTACAAAACTAAAGTGCAAGATGTCTTCAAACGATTTTCCTCGAGGGCTTCAACCAACTTTGGTGTGAAGATCAAGCACATCAGAAGTGACAATGGAACCGAGTTCAAGAACACTGGTCTTGATGACTATCTTGATGAACTTGGTATTACTCATGAGTTATCTTCTCCTTATACTCCTCAGCAAAATGGCGTCGTGGAGCACAAGAACATGACTCTTGTTGAGATGGCCTGCACTATGCTTGATGAGTACAAGACGCCTCTTCGCTTCTAGCCTGAGGCAATTGATACTGTGTGCCACATCATCAACAGGGTATATCTTCACAAATTCTTCAAGAAGACTGCATATGAACTCCTCACTGACAAGAAACCCAATGTGAGTTATTTCAAAGTCTTCGGTGCTAAATGCTAGATTAGAGATCCTCATCACAGTTCTAAATTTGCACCAAAAGCACATGAAGGTTTTATGCTTGGTTATGGTAAGGACTCGCACACCTACAGAGTCTTCAACACCTATCACCACAAGGTTGTTGAAACTGTAGATGTTTGGTTCGATGAAACTAATGGCTCGCAAAGAGAGCACCTACCTCCTGTGCTAGATGAAAAATCACCCGAGGAATCCATCAAGTTCAAGGCTACTGAGGATGTCATTCCTACCGAAGAATCTGCTGAAGAAGTCATTCCAGAACATGAAGAACGTCATGCTAATGCTGTCGGCGTTCTGGGAACGGGGGTCCCCAGACTTGCCTGCCTACGACCTGCGGCGTGGCTCAAGTGGGGGCCCAGCGCGGCCCATCTTCATCAGCTCAAGCCCAAGACCCTCGCGGGGCGGGCGACCGGAAGCTTCCTCAGAGGCAGCCTCATCAGGCAGGCTCGCGAGGAGGCGGAGAGATCAAGGCATGGGCACCTCGCGAGGAGCCCGTGACGCAAGCCATGACGATCGAGACCAGGCGGGCGCCGACCTATGCAGTGTCCTTGTTTCCCCTTTGGTGCAAAGGGGGCAAGCACAGGCCAAGGCATCAGGCAAAGGTTACCATTCCGGTGCAACGAGACCAAGACCAACAGAGTGGCAGGATGGAGGTCACCGTGGAGCCCAAGATGGCGTCATCACCAGTGCTTTTGGCAGCCAAAGACCACCTTTGGTTTGGATAACTTGTACTAGATGTTCCCCTTCAAAATGGCCAATTGTTGGCGCCCTTCCCGCTCATTATTTGGGGAGAGGCCCAGGGCCTCTATAAATAGAGCTAGCCACCACAGAGTAGGGGGGCATCGATGTAGAGAGGAGGACATCTAGAGATCTGGTAGAGCCCTAGCAGAGAGAGAGAGGCGACTGAACTCACCCAAATAGTTCATCGCACTAGCTCAAGAACACCTCTCGCGAGGCTGTTCTTCCCTTGTACTGTTCATCATCAGCCCCTGAGGCAATCCACCACACCACACACTGGAGTAGGGTATTACACCACAATGGTGGCCCGAACCAGTATAAACCTCGTGTCCCTTGTGTTGTTCGTTGTTTCCAGCTTAGATCACGCGAGGAGATTAGACGTAGATTGGCAGGGGAGAGATCTCCGCGCGCACCCCAGTGTTCGAACCTCACATTTGGCACGCCAGGTAGGGGTGCGCCGGAATCTTTCTTCCGCTGTTCGCGTGTGATCTTCCGTCGTGTCCATGGCTGACGCTCATTGGGCTCGCGCCGAGCGCCGGGCTGCTCTCGCCACCCGCGTCGCCCAGACGGTGCCCGTCGGCGGATGCCCTCATCGTTCCCCGTCGCCTGCTGCCAACGCCGCCACCGGCCCGGCGGGGAATGAGCAGCAGGCCTCGTCCCAGCATCCTTCGGTGCGGCAGGAGGGCCGCACCGCTACACCGCCGCTGACTCTAGCCGCTTCGTCGTCCCGTGCCTGTCATGCCCCCACGGACGCGCACGCCGCGCTGCTCCTGGAAAGAGAGCTCTTGCACTACCGCCCCATCGACGACCTCTACGAGGACTGGCTCGCCCGCATCACCGAGCTCGTCAGCGCCGCAGGGGGATCCCCCTTGCCGTCCTTCTCGCTGCCTCACCCTCTATTCCGCGTAGGAGGCGAGGATCAGGAGGTGCCTCCACCACCTCCTCCCCAAGAAGGCAGCCCCAGGGCGAGACCCTCCGCGTCCGGCACCTGCGTAGCAAGAAAGGAGCTGCCAAGAGATCCCTCGTCCCCAAGAAGGTGCTCGCGCGCTCCCAGCGCCGGCGCGCCAAGATCGCGTCCCTGCACCTCCGTGCCAAGCCCCCACGCTGCTCCAAGTGGCGGCGCGCGGTAATCCCCAGGAACAAGCCCAGCACCAGCAAAGGGCGCCGGTGGCCATAGCAGGCTGTCGTGCCCTCACCCCCGAGCTATGCGTTGTTGCATGTCCAGGAAAGTTCAAGCCTGACCTGCCCCCTCACTACGATGGCACGGCGGACCCCGCGGAGTTCCTACAGCTCTGTGAGCTATGCATCGAAGCCGCCAACAGAGACAAAAGGGTCATGGCGAACTGGTTCCCCATGGTGCTCAAGGACGGGGCCCGCACCTGGCTCCTGAACCTGGCTCCTGGCACAATCTCCTCTTGGGATGAGATGCGCACTCGCTTCATCGCCAACTTCCAGGGCACTCGCGACCGGCCCCCGGCCGTGAGCGATCTGTGCTGCATCAAGCAGCAGCAAGGGGAAACCCTGCAGAAATACATCCAGCGCTTCAACAACGCTCGCCTCAAGATCCCTAAGGTGACTGAAGAAGCCATCATCTCGGTCTTCTCCGATGGCGTACGCGACATCAAGATGAAGGAGGAGCTAGCAATCCATGAAGACCTGTGCACATCCCTGGAGCTGTTCAACTAGGCGACCAAGTGCGCGAGGGCTGAGGAAGGGCGCCTTTCCCTCCTCGAACTCCCGGCTACCGACCCAGAAGAGAAGAAGCCCAAGGCCAAGGACGTGAAGCGCAAGGGGATGTCGTGCTTGCAGCGGAGCCAGACACCAAGCGAGGCAGGGATCAGCCTGAGTCATCCAAGGGCAGCCGGTACTGCGTGTACCACGACCTCCACACCCACAACACCAACGAATGTCAAGAGCTCAGGGCCATGAGAGATGGACGTATCGGCCGACGCCCCGAGCACAACGACAGGGGCTATGGCCTAGGAGGAGGAAGAGGTGGCGGACGATGGGAAGACCGTGGCCCTCGCCAAGGGTGGCGTGACCGACCTCGCGAGGATCGCTGGCAGGACCAGCCTCACGAGGGAGGCTAGAGAGATCAGCCTCATGAGGATCGCCCGCACGGCAACGCAGGCCTTCCTCCTTTGCCGCCACCGCCAAGGAGGAATGAAGACCAACATCAAGATGAGGGGGATGGGGGCTTCCAGGAGCCGTGCGTGATCACTTGCATCTTGGGTGGCACACAGGCCCTAGCCTCACAGCGCATCTTCAAGCAGTTTTCTCGCAAGGTGAATGCAGTCCTTCCCAAGCTTGAGGCCATGCGCCCTCTCTGGTGGTCTGCGTGCGCTATCACGTTCAGCTTAGCGGATCAGCTCAAGTGCTTCGGCAACGGCAGGAGTCCTCCCGATGCTTTGCTCCCCGGTCATCAGCAACGTGCAGGTCACCGGGACCCTCATTGACGGCGGAGCAGGACTCAACGTCCTGTCCGTCGAGACGTTCGACAATCTCCAAGTGTCGTACGATCAGCTTCAGCCGACCAAGCCCTTATCAGGAGTCACTGATGGTTCCACTATTCCAATAGGGCAGGTTCGCCTTCCAGTCACCTTTGGGCAGCTGCAACAACTACCACACCGAGCTCATCGACTTCGACGTCGCCCACATCCGTCAGCCATACAAAGCCATCCTTGGGTACCCAGCCCTGGCCAAGTTCATGGCAGTGACTCATCATGGATACAATGTCCTCAAGATGCCAAGAAGTGGTGGAGTCATCACCGTACCCTGTGAAGAAAGGGACGCAGTGTGTTCACTTGGGCGCGCGTTCCAAGCCGCAGCAATCGAAGACCCGGACCACAGGAATGGAAGACTTCCCGAGGCGACCCTTAAGAAGAAGAAGGTTTTGCCTGGCCCAAGACATAAGGAGGCAGGCGCCTCCGGAGGTGTTGCGTCAGGATCTGCGCCCAATCAGGGAAGCGCCACCCTCTCTCACATAGGAAGGCGTGCCCGGCGCCCTCCTAAGGCAGGGCTCGGGGGCTCTTTCTTGGAGAGCCACCGACCTTGCCAAGGTCACGAGGGAGGCGCTCGGGCACCACTTGGAGGGGTGCTTCCAGGCACGTTTCCCTTAGGAAGGTACAAGGCAAGGAAGACCAAACCCTCAGGAGTTCATCGCAACAAACACCCAGGAGCTACAAGAGTCGAGAGTCATGTGCGGCAGCCGCCGCTTGCCCACCGTAGCCCCACATCCAGGCGAGGATGGTGGGCTGCACGTCTGCGTTGACGTGCCAGGGCTCAACCGAGCCGCGTATCAGGAGTGCCTCTGGCCTTCGCGCGTGGGGCGTTGCGAGGGTCCACCTCACAGCTACGTTCACATGCCTTTCGGCCTGCCGAACACGGTCGTGGCTCATCAGCGCCTACTGTGGAGCATTCTGGAGGCCCAGGAGGTCAGGCATTGTGCGGTCCTGGCGGAGATGGAGATGGCCCTCGGAGACCCACCTGCGCCTCTGGAGCCTCTCAAGGCTCCTAGGCCTGGGGGCTCGTGAGGGTTGGCATCATCATCGCGCATCGCCCACTTCTTCAACATCACTTCATCTTCAACGGCACCAGGTGACATTTTCTAAGTTCCGTTCTGAGCTGGGGGCACCCACAGGGCCGCATCATTCCCAGGTCGCGTGGGTTCGTCCCTGCGGCATGTATCTGTTTTGCTTATGCTCTTTACTTACCTTGTTGGGGGCACCCCTCGGGCTGCATCATCCCCGAGCTGCTCGGGCCTGGCCCAGCGGCGTTTTCTTTTCCCGCGTCTACTTAAAATGAATTTGCTCTTTCGCGCTTAATTGTCACATGCTACTTATCGCAGACTTCTCCGCTCTCATGCAAAGCACTTGCACGTTAAAGGGGGGGGGGGTACCTGAGCATCACCACTCATGGGCTCCTACTGGCTCTCCAGCCCTCACCTCCTGGCCATGACCCACGGCATCGTGACCTGTCATACCAGCGGCGGCTGAGCTCGCTCGAGGGCCGGGACCTGAGGACGTAGAGCATTTGCATTCTAACCACCCCGCAGGAACACACCATTGATAAAGGCCCAGAGCCAGGCGCAACCCGCCTCGAGATAGGGCCTCGTGAGTCCCGCGCTGGCTCACGAGTGCCCAGATACACCTCTCCTAGCCCTACCGTGCCAGCCACGTGTCAGGGCGGGGCTGTACACGCCCCGGGGGCTCCTCCCGGAGGGGAGCCCCCTCCCATGTACCAGTGGAAGCACCATGCTCCGCGCTGGCTGATGACACTGCCGAGGAGCGGCTATGCCCGTACACATACGGAAGCGCTATGCTCCGCGCTGGTGATAAACAACTGAGGGCGGCCTATGACCGTACCAACCTCAGGGAGCCCAGAGCTCAGTGTCCGGCACCATCGCAACGCCTCCCCTCGGGAGCGCCGCGCAAGGGGGCTGGACACGGGGGCTACGCCCGGGCCTTGCTCAAGCACACGCCACCCAGCCAGGTCCCTCGGACCCGGTCATCACGCGCCCCTCCCTGAGTGGAACCAAGGTATGGAAACCCGTTTGAACGTCAAGGGGGACTCCTGAGCATCGCGACTCAGGAGCCTAACTTGCCCCGTAGCCCCTCACTCCTTAGTCCCATCCTGGTTTCCGGCCGGGGCTAACGCTGGGTGAGGTATGCGCGGGGCTGGGCCTTGCCGACGCAGAACGACCAATCCACTCCTTATTCCCCCCTTTCCTACTTGTTGCTTGCGCATCAAGGGGGACTCCTGAGCATCGTGACTCAGGAGCCGAACTTGCCACGTAGCCCCTCACCCCTTAGTCCCGCCCTGGTTTCCGGTCGGGGCTAACACCGGGTGAGGTATGCGTGGGGCCGGGCCCTGCCGACATAGAGCGCGAGCAAGTAGGAGAGAAAAATGCAAATTCCAGGAAATTCAAAGCAAGTATTACAAGCCATAGATTGTTTCACGACGCCAAAAACAAGTTTAAACGCCTCTGCGAGGCATGGTGCATGTTGCAGGAATAAAAATAGGATAGAAGCTGCGAAGGGATCACTCTCCAGTGGCGCCGCCGCCTGTGGTGGAGTCGCGCTGGGCGACCCCGCCTCCTGGGGCCGTGGAGCTGGCGGCACCGCACCCGGGCAAGATGCTGAAGGCGCGGAACCTCCCTAGCAAAGCTTCGGCTCGGCCTTTCACGGCCTCAGCAGCAGCGGCGGTAAGGTCGCCACTCATGGGTTCCAGCAGGCTGTCGAAGTCGATGTTGGGGTCGCGCTGGTAGACGTGGCTGAGGACATGCGTCAGTGCCGCAGAAGACAGGGCACGCGCCTCGGCCTCGGCTGTGGGGCAAGGCCGTCTACGACATCTTCAAGTGCACGGACCAGGAAGGGAAGCAGCTTGGTGGGGCCATCCTCCGCACCGGCCAACGGCTCCTCCAAGCCGCTCTCATAAAGCATCTTCAACGCGGCACGAGCCTTCTTCTCCATCTTCGCGAAGGCCACCCGATCCTCCGCCAGGACCTTCGCCTTGGCGTCTAGCTCGGTCCTCTCCGCCCGCAGCGACCGCTCTAGCGTCTCCAATCGGCCGTGGCGGTCATCAAGCTCGACGTCCCGGTCCTTGACGGCAGCCTCCAGAGCCTTCATCTCCTTCTCTCTCTCCTGGCGGCCATGGACCTCCTTGGCGAGCTCGTCACGCAGGCCTTGCAGCTCGGTCTCTAGTGCCTCGCAGCGAGCCTTGGTAGCCGCAGCGTTGCCCAGGGCAGCGTCGCGAGCGGCCTTCGCTTGGTTGGCGGCCTGCTTCTCCCCATTGGAGGCCGACACGGCCTGGCTCAGTGCTATTCAGACGGAGGCAGCGGAAAGGGCCCAGCCAGAAGCTAGCTCCAGGCGCTCGACCGCTAGGCGAGGGTCCACGCTCAGAAGATCCTCCCGCAGCTGGCTCAGTTTGCTGGCGACCTGGTCCAGGACGGCGACAGAGGGAATAGAAGAAGAGGGAACCGGCGGAGAGGGCGAAGAGGACGGCAGCATGATCACAGCTTGGCAGGAAGGAACCCCCTGGGCCTTGGCTGCCCCGGCTGCAGCATCGAGCGCAGTCGACTCCAGGGTCAGCGGGGCCACGGGGGCTGACTCCTCGCCGAGGCGTCCCAGTCGGCCTCGCGAGGACGACTGGGCAGGGGAGGCGCGAGCCTCGCCGTCTTCCTCCCCAGCGGAAGAAGGCGCCGCCCCGGCAGATGGACTCGCCCCAAGCAGGGCCGCAGAAGCCCCTCTCAACCTCTTCACCGTAGGCGCCAGCCTGACAAAGAATATGGACGTCAAGCCTCGGTGGCAGAAACCAAGCAAAGCACGAATCGAGCAGTTACTGGTCGTCACTCACGGACTCAAGCAACCTCTGGCCAAACTTGAAGCCTGAGAGCCCGCAACTGGGGTCAGCCTTGGTTGGCCCGGAAGCAGAGGGCACACCAGGAGGGCTGGAGTTGGCCTCAGACCGCCCAGGGACCAGAGCAGACCCTGGGGGAACCAGCCCTGACCTGCCCTTCCTTGTGACCAAGGGAGAATCCTCCCCTCCTCGCCTGGCGCCGGCCTCGTCGTCATCCGGCATGGAGCGGAGGGCCTGGGACCTGCGCCGAGGGAAAGACTCCCTCGACTCCTCGCCAGTCGCCTCAGAGTCAGACTCTCCTTCCTCCGCCTCTTCTTCCCCCACGCTCCCGCTGGAGCTGCCGGAGGACACGTTCACCATCGCCAGCGCTGCAAGACCCTCGGGAGCTTCCGCGGGCACCAGCCCCTCACCATTGAAGGTGGGCATGGCGTTCACCACCTACTCCCAGTCGTCACGAAGGAACAGGGGGACGGGGCGCCCACCGGGATCGCCACGTCTCCCCCAACCAAGGAATGGAGGGCCGCGGCCAGATTCTCGTCAGTCAGGGCCTCAGAGCTTAGGCGCAAGGCGGCGTCCACTTCCCCAAGCCTCCACAACGGGAGCGAGTGCTCCTAGAGTGGAGCCACCCAGTGCTCCAAGAACTCCCTCAGGAGCGTGGCCCCGGTCAGCTTTGCCGCCCCCAAGTTGCTTGGCCTCAGGTCCGCGTTCATCCTCTTCAGCACCGCCTTCGCACGAGGGTCGACGAGCTCCGTGCGGAACCATGCGTCGACAGCCTTGGGCTGCCCCGTAGGAAACACCAGACGGGGGTGGATGCGCCCGACGTCCACCATGACCCACTTGCTTCGGAAGCCTTCGATCCTCTTCCCAGGCTTCGAGATAGCATTGGAATTGGAGTATGCGATGAAGCTTGCACATGTGGAGATATGGCCACCAGAAACCCGGAGGGAAAAATATTGACGCAACAAGGCCACCGAGGGCTTTACCCCGATGTGAGACTCACAGTAGTAAGCAAAAATTGCCAGGAGAAGAATAGAGTTGGGGTGGAGATGCAGAGCCTGCAAGTTGTATTGGCGGAGAACAGCAAAGAAGAACTTAGAGAAAGGAGGCACCAGACCGGCGACGATGGCGCTCACAAAGAGCGGATAGAAGGTGATCCCGTTGCCTTCAGGCTGGTCAGAGCCGGCCTTGAGCACAGTCGCCCCCTTGCTGCCCTGCGCCACCGTCATCAGGCTCGTGAGGGCGAGGTTCTTCTCCGGCAGGTTCGGGGAATCCAGAGCCGGCGATTACCAGGCCTCGGTCGGGGACTTGCGAGGCGCCATGGTGTGCCGGATGAGGAGGATTGAGACAGATCTGGAGGATTTCGGGAGCAAGAAGGAGGAGAGAGAGAAAGGGGATCTGGGGCAAAGCAAACAAGAACAAGGCAAGTAAGTCTGGCCCAGGCACCTCTTTTGTCAGATGGACAGTTGCCGAGGCATCATGGGGAAGCGCAGACGCCCACGTCCAATCAATCGCCACGCGACGCCCAAGGCCGCAAGCTGTTGGGGCCCGCGGCGCTTCGCGCTCGCCCCTTCGCTTCCCTGCTAGGCCAAGCCCGGGCGCGCCTTGGACCCGGGGGCTACTGTCGGCGTTCTAGGAATGGGGGTCCCCAGACTTGCCTGCCTATGGCCTGCGGCGTGGCTCAAGTGGGGGGCCAGCGCGACCCATCTTCATCAGCTCAAGCCCAAGACCCTCGCGAGGGGCCAAGCTTCGCGGGGCGGATGACCGGAAGCTTCCTCAGAGGCAGCCTCATCAGGCAGGCTCCCGAGGAGGCGGAGAGATCAAGGCAGGGGCGCCTCGCGAGGAGCCCGTGACGCAAGCCATGACGATCAAGACCAGCCGGCGCCAGGCTGGCGCCGGCCTGCGCAGTGTCCTTGTTTCCCCTTTGGTACAAAGGGGGCAAGCACAGACCAAGGCATCGGGCAAAGGTTACCATTCTGGTGCAACGAGACCAAGACCAACAGAGCGGCATGACGGAGGTCATCATGGAGCCCAATACGGTGTCATCACCAGTGCTTTTGGCAGCCGAAGACCACCTTTGGTCAGGATAACTTGTACTAGATGTTCCCCTTCGCAATGGCCAATTGTTGGCGCCCTTCCCGCTCATTATTTGGGGAGAGGCCCAGGGCCTCTATAAATAGAGCTAGCCACCATAGAGTAGGGGGACATCGATGTAGAGAGGAGGACATCTAGAGATCTGGTAGAGCCCTAGCAGAGAGAGAGAGGGGCGACTGAACTCACCCAAACAGTTCATATCACCAGCTCAAGAACACCTCTCGTGAGGCTGTTCTTCCCTTGTACTGTTCATCATCAGCCCCTGAGGCAATCCACCACACCACACACTAGAGTAGGGTATTACACCACAACGGTGGCCCGAACCAGTATAAACCTCGTGTCCCTTGTGTTGTTCGTTGTTTCCAGCTTAGATCACGCGAGGAGATTGGACGTAGATCGGTAGGGAGAGATCTCTGCGCGCACCCCAGTGTTCGAACCTCAAGGGTCTGCCGGAACCCGAAATCCGACAGATGCACCTGAGGAAAATGGTGCTGAAGAAAATGCTGATCAACTTCCTCAACGACAACCAGCTCATCCTCGCTTGCAAATGAAGTGCAAATTGAGAAAATCATCAGTGACATCAACATTCCAGGTCCTCTCACACGCTCAAGAGCTTCACATTTATCTAACTTTTTTGGGCACTTTGCTTTCGTCTCTATCACAGAGCCCACTAAGGTAGATGAAGCATTTCTGGAGCCTGAGTGGATTCAAGCTATGCAAGAGGAATTACATCAATTCGAGCTCAACAACGTCTAGGAACTGGTCAAACATCCAGATCCTTGCAAACACAATATCATTGGCACAAAGTGGATCTACCGCAACAAGCAAGATTAAAATGGCCTTGTGGTGAGGAATAAGGCACGACTTGTAGCTCAAGGCTACACACAGGTTGAAGGAATTGATTTCAATGAAACGTTTGCACCTGTTGCTAGACTTGAGGCTATTTGCCTATTACTTGCTTATGCTAACCATCATGATATCAGATTATATCAAATGGATGTGAAAAGTGCATTCCTCAATGGTAAGCTTGAGGAAGAAGTATATGCTGCTCAACCCCCAGGTTTTGAAGATCCAAAGCATCCTGACAATAGACTCAATAAGGCCCTCTATGGCCTCAAGCAGGCCCCTCGAGCATGGTATGATACTTTGAAGGAATTCCTCATGAAGAAAGGCTTCAAACCCGGTTCACTTAACCCAACTCTTTTCACTAAATCTTATGATGGTGAATTGTTTGTGTGCCAAATATATGTTGATGATATCATTTTCGGCTGTACTGACCAACATTACAGTGATGAATTTGCCTATATGATGAGTGAAGAATATCAAATGTCTATGATGGGAGAATTGAAATTCTTCTTAGGTCTTCAAATTCGTCAACAGTGCAATGGTATATTCATATCTCAGGAGAAATACCTCAAGGATGTACTGATGAAATTCGGCATGCAAGATTGCAAAGGAGTCAAAATCCCTATGCCCACAAATGGCCATCTATGCACTGATGAAAATGGTATTGACTTTGATCAAAAGGTATACCGCTCCATGATTGGTTCTTTATTGTATTTTGTGTGCATCTAGGCTAGATATTATGCTTAGTGTTTGCATGTGTGCCTGATTTCAAGCTACACCGAAGGAATCACACCATAAGGCTGTGAAGCATATTCTTTGATATCTAGCTCACACACCATCACTTGGATTATGGTATCCCAAGGGCTCGACTTTTGATCACATTGGATATTCAGACTCTGACTATGCTGGTGATCGTGTGGACCACAAGTCAACATCAGGCACATGCCATTTCCTCGAACGATCCTTGGTCTGTTGGTCCTTGAAGAAACAGAATTGTGTATCACTGTCTACTGCTGAAGCTGAGTACATTGCTGCTAGTTCTTGATGTGCTCAATTGCTGTGGATGAAGCAAACCCTCAAGGACTACGACGTCAACATGAAGAATGTGCCTCTCTAATGTGACAATGAGAGTGCCATCAAGATTGCTCATAACCCTGTTCAGCACTCGAAGACAAAGCACATTCAGATTCGTCATCATTTTTCTTCATGATCATGTGTTGAAGGGCGAAATCTCTATTGAGCATGTGAAGACTGAAGAACAGCTAGCCGATATCTTCACAAAGCCCTTGGATGAGAAGAGATTTAGCAAGTTGAGGTGTGAGCTAAATATCCTAGAATCTTTGAATGTCCTTTGAAAAGGACACACATCCTAACACTTATGCAAAATTGATGACTTAGATGTGCAACACGCGAAGAAACGTTTTTCTTCAATCAATGAAGACTAACACTCTAAGTGTGAAGAAATTAACGAAGAATTTGATTTTCAGAACCCTGCGACAATTGTACGCGGTATTTGAAATCATCATTCTTATACGGTGGGTCACGCCACCACCAAAAGTTGAAAATCTTAAATTTGAGTTTTTCCTCATTTTTTAAATTCCTCAGTTGTTCTTTTCTTCAACTTTGCAATGTCTTCACCCTTTCCGTTGTTGTTCTTAATTGTAAATATATACATATATATATATATATGAGTTTATGTCCTCTACATCATTCACTTATTGCTATTTCTTCAAGTTGCTTTTTCTGCTAAGTGAATGTGATCGGACCCTTCCCCCTCTATGCTAAACTCAACCCAGTCTATTCACAAATTCCTCTTATGCATTCTATTTGAAACTCGTTCAAAATCTTCATTGTGTCCTTGTCAGCTGAAGCATTTGTGAATGAAACTTTAAACTTATCTTATCCGAATTTTCGGCTTTTGCCGCTCAAACCATTCCACTTTCCATGATATATTATCCTATTCACCCACGATAGTGCACGATTGTCACCTCTTAGTACATGGGTGACACATGTCACGCAAATGAGAAGGGTCAAGGGCATGTTCGTCCAATTTCCTCGGGCGACCAGTTTTTCACTTCGGCTATAAATACCCCTCCCTTCCTCACTTCGTATTTACTCCGCTCGACCTCACTCCCTCGCTCGAGCTCTCAAACCCTAGCGTCGACGCTACTTCCATCATCGCCGGTGAGGAAGAGCTTCACTACCTTAACCTCGTCGCCGTCGTACTCGCGCCAGCTGCGGATTTCTTCACTCCGCCGCCGCCGTAGCTGACTTCACCTACCAAGTTAGGGCGTGGAAGATCCGAACTGACGAGCTTCTAAATCTACTCTTCATAGTTCGTCGTGTTCTTCGTCAAGGGTAATTAAAAGTTACTTTTACTGCCCTTGTTGATTCTGATGTTTTCTACAAAATCTTCAAAAGGTGTTTATTCTTCAAATCTTCACACACTAAACACCTCACATATCATCTGTTCTTGATCTGTTTCCCTAAGCAACATTTTTTCTTCAAGATTCCTCAATGGTGTGGATTTTCAAATCTGTACAACTCTGGAACCTAAGTCAAAGAACACTTAGTGAAATTCCTCAAGACACATCTGGTCAAATTCCTCAAACTTGTTCTTTTTGCAAAAACTTCTGAGAACGCATATGACCTCTCCAAATTCTTCGCACCTATACTCAGTTCACAGGTACACATGTTCGCTGCTGAATCTCTAGGTTCTCATCAACTTAATTCATTTGCAGCGTTCCTCGAAGAAAAGTTGCATATCTCTTCAGAGAACTCAATAGTTCAAAATCCTCAGCTGAAGAAAATGGCAGATGGCAAGAAACCTCAGAAGGGAGGTACGAAATTGGAAGTCAACACAGCGTTTGAAATCCATGAGGATATCTATGATGAATATTGCACTCCTGATGAGGCCAAACATGGCAAGGAAACCAAAAATCAGTGCAAGCTGCGCATACAGAAGATTGAGAGAAGATGGGCACGGGAATGGAGGGAATATCACTACGTTACACCCAAGTACATGAAGAAATTCGTTGTACACCCTCCTTGCCCAAGACCTCCATTGGCACCTGGCCAAGTTGCTGATCCCTCTAGCATCATAAGAGGTGAGGAATTTC
Organism: Triticum dicoccoides; assembly: GCF_002162155.2. Lineage (NCBI taxonomy): Eukaryota > Viridiplantae > Streptophyta > Magnoliopsida > Poales > Poaceae > Triticum > Triticum dicoccoides. The sequence goes on from NC_041392.1 coordinate 197,957,634, forward strand.
CCAAGGAATGGGCCAAGCGTCAAGCTAAGCTGGCCAAAATGGCAAAAGAAGCAGTGAAGAAATTTAATGAAGATTCTGCTGCTGCCACTGCTGAGGCCTCTGCTAGCAAGCCTAAAAAGGCTATGCCCAAGAAGCTTGCTCACAAGCCCAGTGCTTCAACTTCTATGCCCTCACGGCCAAGCTCCTCAACAATGCCCTCATGGCCAAGTTCTGCAAAGCCCTCACGGCCAATTCCTCCTGCTGCACCAGCTCCTTCAAAATCCTCAGCTCCTCCGTCCAAATCCTCAGCACCTGTGCATCTCGCCTCATGCCAAAGGACAACAGGCATCTCTATTGCCTCAGGAGCCTCTACGAGTTCTTCTACTCCTCCGCATTCTTCAACTGCCCCCACCTTGCTGAAGACAAAGGCCACTGCTGGACGAGGTTCTCGACCAAGTCCTCACAAGAAGCAGGTCACTTCCAAGTACCGTTCGATGACGACGAAGCTGATGATGAAGAACTCGCTGAAATCATCAGAGATAGGTAGCACAGGGCCGCTAGAGCCAAAGGCAGTAATGTGCCATTGATGCTGGATCCAAAGTTGATCCTTGACTTCATCGACTTGTGGCACAAGGACCGCAACACACCTCTGCCTGAGATGAACCTCACTCCTGGTCAAAGTCATGTGTTGACTCACTTCATTGACGAAGAAAAATGGAAATATGAATAGGGGAGGAAGGTGAAGAAAGCGCAGTACAAGAAAGAGCGTTTTCTAAAGCAAAACTTCCTGAAGCTTTCACCTGAAGAACTTGTAGCTCTGCAATCAGCAATCAAGAATCTGAGTGATGAATTTGATCGCTACTATGCTGACTGACTTGGAGCCAAGGTCAGATTTGTAAAGATAACTGAAAAGTTCACTACCAATGTTGCAGCCCCAACGCAACAAGAAATTCCTCAGGCTGAGGCATTTGCTCAGCCTATAAAAGAACATGCCAGCACCGCTGATGAAAATCAGGCTGCTGATGAATCTGCTAGTACCAAGGCTGATGACTGCATTCCAGCCACTGATGACTCTGCCAGGGCAACAATTAGTGTTGCGCCTGAAGAAACTATCAGGACAGCTAAAGCTTCAACGGTTGTGCCTGAAGAAACTAACAATGCCAGGGCAACTGCAACAGTTGTGCCTGAAGATATTGAACCAATTTCCTATGCTCCTCCTGCACCTATACCAAGTCCAATTCTTCCTTCTGCATCAGAAGCGAAGAAGACCAAGGCTGCGGAGTGTGTAGCTGTGAAGAAAAGGGAAGCATCAACTTCATCAGAATCTTCAGCTCCGAAGAAGATTAAGAAATTGACCAGCTCTGTTGAGAATTCGATTGATGCTGTTCCAATCTCAATCATGCCATCAAAGGAACTCGTTCCTTTTGATGAAGAATACGTGATCCCAAGCGGATCTGATGAAGATATTCCTGTTGCTGCTTCTTCAGAGCAGTTGGATGAAGAAATTGAAGTGGATGCAATCCCTTCAACCCCGGTTATCTCATTGCTCATGCCTCAGTTCACTCCTGAAGAGGCCGGCATTGAAGAAATGAGTGAAGACGATGAGGATGTGGACACTGGTTGCACAACGCCAGTGATGAATGATGACTTTTGGGAAAGTCAGCACCCCAATTCTCCTTTGTTCACTCCTCTGCAACAAATTCCTTAGTCCCCAGTGACCACTGAAGTTCAAATGGGATCTGAAGAACCACACCCACTCCGTCTATTCATGAAGAGATTCCAGCCACTAGTGATGATGGCATTGCTGCTGAAGAATTGAAGACCCAGGCCGCCACTAAAGAAGAAACTGAAATTCCTCAGCCTGTGGATTCTGAGATTGCGATTCTTGAGGTTGTGATGCAATTGACTAACACTCATCAGCCCAAGCCAAAGGATCCTTTCTCAAAGAAGAAAAAATTCAAGGTTGATGACTTCTTCCACGAGCACATATTCTTCACGGACTACAACCCCTATGACTCTGCTCGTCTTAGAAGGAAGCGTCTCTGGACTGCCAGCCAAGCCAACTTCTATTGTTCGCTGCTTTTCAACAAAGGCAAAGTCTTCGACCATGAGCATATTCCTCACGTGGACATGGAATCACTGCCTTGTTTCACGCCAATCCTTAGTGTTCTTCATGACACCGGATTGCTAAACTTTTGCACTGATATTGTTGATTGGAATGAAGAGCTAATTCTTCAGTTCTATGCAACGCTGCACATCACAGGAGATGCTTCTGATGTGAACTCTTGGGTATTGGACTGGATGACAGAGAATACTCACTTCAAAGCTCTGGCCTCTGAATTGCTTCATGCCCTGCCTGTTAGTCCTCCCCTTGAAGGTGCACATTGTATCTACCATGAACCTGAACTTACCACTCACTACATGCAAGTGTTGATGAAGCCGCTGAAGCCCGGTTAAGCCCCAAGGACCAAATTCCTTGTGAAGGAATTGTTGTTTGTGCCTAGAACTGTCTATCGCATTCTGTCAAAGACATTGAGTCCAATAAAAGGCCACGACTCGAATGATGAAGAAGTTGTTGGCATCATCAAGAATCTGCTATTCAATATCATACATGGCATTCCTATCAACTACCATGATTTCTTCATGAGAACTCTGGCAAATGTTGCACTCTCTCCATTTGAGTTGAAGACTTATGCTCCTTGGATTATGAGATTCCTCAGAACAAGGTCTTCACTCAACTACAAGGCTGATTTTCAGAATCACGTCAGTTACCTGCCCCCAATAGAAGTCCTCAAACAGACATTTTCCTCATCTGATGAAAAGGGCAAGGCTACTGCTATTATTGATGAAGGCATTCGTCCATTGGATGGTCTATTCCGCAAAGCTGCATCCTACTCCACCAATGATGACTCTACCACTCATGACTCTGCCACAAATGCTTCAAAGCAAAATCGTCAAGGCTCAACTCCAAGGGTGATGACTGATCGTGAGCTTCTCCTCAGTCTTCACCAGAAGGTTGATCTCAACCACGAATGGGTTAAGCGTCAGTTTGGTTCTAATCTTCACAACATGACTGCTACACACAATGTAGTGAAAAAAACCATTACTACCTCTATGAAGTCTTCGGTCGCACCTGGGCTGTTCTGTCACATCTATATGGTGAAGAAGATCTGAAGCAAATGGGTCTCAAGCAGGACTTTGACTGGTCTCAGCCACCAGCGAAGAAATTCAAGAAAACCAAAGTTCCTTCCTTGGTAGCCAGCTCATATTCTTCATCACGCGCGACTGATGAGCATGAAGACTTGGACAACACTGTGACAGGCCCTACCTCAACAACCGACCCCAACAATGCTGGCGCTCCTTCATTGACTCAGTGATGATATTCTTCAGGGGTGTTAGTCCCTTTTGGTCATTCAATGACAAAGGGGGAGAAATTTGCGTTAGTCTTCAAGCGGGTCTACTTATATTATATGGGCATTTTTTTGCTAAGTTACAACTATCATTCTTTGGAAGACTTTGCTGGATCGAGTTGTAAACTTAAACCCGATGGTGGTCTGATACTTTTGTTGTGTTCTTCTGCATGCTCATTCCTCATATATGTTAATGCACACATGCTAAATTACATCAGTCACCATATTTCATCATGCATTTCAAATTCTTCATATTATATGTTAAATGCGTGTATGAATTACAAGATATAGGAGAGATATCCATGATTCTACTCTTCAAGCGTGCATTGCTTCAAAAGCAAATTCCTCACCATGCACATCTTCAGGGGGAGTTCTTCTATACACTACAAAAAAAGACACATCCGTGACATTTGGGCCGAACATAAATTTTTTCTGTCATACTTATGACACTTCTATGACGATAGTTGTGACAAAACCCGGTATCATCATAAATGTGGTGGGCTCCTACTTCTATGACAAAAAATCATGACAGAAAATGGGCATTTCATCCTGGGCGGGCCGGATACGCAGTTGCATGACATTCTTTGGGCCGTCCATGACGGAAAAACCATGGTAGAAGCGAGGGCGAGGAAAATATCGGGTGTTCCCGGTGACGGTGGGTGGTCGGGGCCGAGCGATACACGAAGGTTTGCATGTTTCTCTCATACACGCACGCGCGTGGGTGCGAGGCGTTGGGCTCTAACTAAACCCGAGCGAGGCGTTCACCTACTGAACCCGAGCGATTACACTGCAGGCTACGCGTTACTGAACCCGAGCGATCGATCGATGGCTGTTAACTGAACCCGATCGAGTGATTCCTTCGCTACTGCTGCTAACTAATGCCGATTGATGCTGCCTCTGGATGAATAGTGAGCATTGCTGGGGGGTTTGGATGAACAGTTCCCGGTGGGGGTGGATGAACATGACCCCGTGGTGTTGCCTCTGTATGAACAGGACCCCGATCGATCGAGCCAGTTGGGGCTGGATGAATAGGACCCCGTGGAGGGCTGGATGAACAGGACCACCCCATGGAGGGCCGGATGAACAGTAGACGGTGGAGGGCTGGATGAATAGTATCCCGTGGAGGGGTGGTTGAACAGGAGCCCGTGGAGAGGGCTGGTTGAACAATAGCCAGTGGAGTAGCGCGCGGTGGAGGCTGGATGAAGAGGAGCCCGTGGATGAACAGTCGCAGGTGGAGGCTGGAGGAGGTCGACAGTGGATGAACAATAGCCTGTGGAGGCTAGAGGGGGTCGACGGTGGAGATGAACAGTATCTCGTGGAGTCTCGTTTTGCTGTACGCCACACCCCTCTCGATGAACAGGACCCCCGTTTCGACCGTAGTGCTCCAACACAAGTCTGTTTCCTCCATTTTGCGGTATGCCACACCCTTCCCGATCAACAGGACCCCGTTTCGACCATAGGAGGTCCGTTTCCTCTGTTTTGCGGTACGCCAGACCCCTCCGGATGAACAGGATCCCGTTTCGAACATGGCCGGTCGAATAGAAGGTCGTTTCCTCCGTTCTGCGGTACACCAGGCCTTGTTTCCATCGGTTGTTCCATCCAAGCCGGTTGGCTCCCACGCATTCCATTGCCTCCTGATGATCACGACACATTCTGTTGCCTCCCCATGAACACGACAATGATGCTATTTTTTTCGGGCGACGGCGACGCTGTTTCTCCGTTCCGACCCAGCCATGTACACGAGCCCTGGCCGTACGTATGCGCGAGTAGGCATTCGAGACCCCGCCCGTATGTACATACGTGGCCGTATTTTCCTTCTTGCACGCTGGCCGCTGTACGTACGTGTACACGCTACGTGTGCGCCTCTACTACGACACGTGCATGCCTCTACATCGACTAGTATGTACGTACGCGTTTGCGACCAGAATGACAATGCTACGTACGCTTCGACCAGGTGGGTCCCGACTGTCAGGCACTTCCTTCCGTGCGAAGATGTAGCTGGTGGGTCCCAGCAGTCAGGGGGATGAATCGTTTTTTTTGCCCGGACGCACTTCCTTGCGTGCGAAGATGTCGCTGGTAGGTCCCAACAGTCAGGGGGAAACATTTTTTTCGCGAAATATGGTTGCCCGTTTGGTGGGTCCCTGCTGTCAGGTGGATGAATCATTATTTTCCGCGTAATAAGGAGGCACTTCCTTGCTGCGGTCGTGGACCCAGCTGTCAGCCTTTCCACGTACAGTCCACGTCTGCTGGAAGCCGTTCCTTGACCGCGTTGACCACGCCGTGCTACCTCTTGAGCACTATGTTGGTTTTCCCTTGAAGAGGAAAGGGTGATGCAGTAAAGCAGTGTAAGTATTTCCCTTAGTTTTTTAGAACCAAAGTATCAGCCCAGTAGGAGACCACACACGAGTCACCTCGTACCTACACAAACAAATAAGAACCTCGCAACCAACGCAATAAAGGGGTTGTCAATCCCTTCACGGCCACTTACAAGAGTGAGATCTGATAGAGATGATAATAATAAGATAAATATTTTTGGTATTTTTATGATATAGATTGAAAGTAAAGATTGCAAAATAAAGTAGATTGGAAACTTGAATGGTGAAGAATAGACCTGGGGGCCATAGGTTTCACTAGTGGCTTCTCTCAAGAAAGCATAAGTATTACGGTAGGTGAACAAATTACTATCGAGCAATTGATAGAAAAGCGAATAATTATGAGAATATCTAGGCATGATCATGTATATAGCATCACGTCCGAGACAAGTAGACCGAAACGATTCTGCATCTACTACTATTACTCCACACATCGACCGCTATCCAACATGCATCTAGAGTATTAAGTTCATAAGAACAAAGTAACGCCTTAAGCAAGATGACATGATGTAGAGGGATAAACTCATGCAATATGATGTAAACCCCATCTTTTTATCCTCGATGACAACAATACAATACGTTTCGGTTCCCTTTCTGTCACCGGGATCGAGCACCACAAGATTGAACCCAAAGCTAAGCACTTCTCCCATTGCAAGAAAGATCAATCTAGTAGGCCAAACCAAACTGATAATTCGAAGAGACTTGCAAAGATAAACCAATCATACATAAAAGAATTCAGAGGAGATTCAAATATTGTTCATAGGTAAACTTGATCATAAACCCACAATTCATCAGATCTCGACAAACACACCGCAAAAGAAGATTACATCGAATAGATCTCCAAGAGAATCGAAGAGAACTTTGTATTGAGATCCAAAGAGAGAGAAGAAGTCATCTAGCTACTAGCTATGGACCCTAAGGTCTGAAGTAAACTACTCACACATCATCGTAGGGGCCATGGAGTTGATGTAGAGGCCCTCCGTGATCAATGCCCCCTCCGGCGGAGCTCCGGAAAAGGTCCCAAGATGGGATCTCTTGGGTACAGAAGGTTGCGGAAGTGGAAATAAGGTTTCGTGGTGCTCCTGGATGTTTGCGGGGTATATGGATATATATAGGAGGAAGAAGTACGTCGGTGGAGCAACAAGGGGCCCACGAGGGTGGAGGGCGCGCCCAGGGGGTGGGCGCCCCCTGCCTCGTGGCCTCCTCGATTGCTTCTTGATGTCCACTCCAAGTCTCCTGGATCACGTTTGTTCCAAAAATAACGCCCCCGAAGGTTTCATTCCGTTTGGACTCCGTTTGATATTCCTTTTCGGTGAAACTCTAAAATAGGCAAAAAAAATAGCAATTTGGGTTGGGCCTCCGGTTAATAGGTTAGTCCCGAAAATAGTATAGAAGTGTAAAAATTAGCCCATTAACATCCAAAATAGATAATATAATAGCATGGAGCAATCAAAAGTTATAGATACGTTGGAGACGTATCACGCCGCGCCGAGAGCACCCGGGCGGTGGATGACGGCGAGGCCTAGGAAGGGGACGACACAGAGCCGGGGAGATGCGGCAGTGGATTCCCATGCGTAGAGGAGTATGAGGGTTCACTGGTTCGCTGTGGTGTGAGGCTGCCGTCGCCGAAGAATAACAGGGGGTGTGGGTGAGTAGAGGGATGGCCTGGACAGTGGTGGGAGTAGTAGGGGGCGGTGAGGCCTCCGTGGTATCGCAGCCGGCCACGGGAGGCAGGAGCACGAGGCACGACTGGCGCTGGTTTGGGTGGCTGGGGCAAGAAGACCAGAGGTTGAAGAAGCACTACAGCCGTTGGATGGACATTGTATGGTCACTGGAGCTAGAATCGTTCATATTGACTAAGTTGACAAAGCCCTCCGTCCCCGTCAACTTAGTTTTCCCACAAGTCAGCCTCCCACTATTATGGGTCCCAGCTAGCAGGGGGTATTCATTTTTTGTGTGCGTAATAAGGAGGCACTTCCTTGCGTGCGAAGATATAGCTGGTGGGTCCGACCTGTCAGTGGTGGGAACATTTTTTTCGCGAAATACAGAGGCCCTTTCTGTGGGTCCCAGCTATCAAGTGGGGGAATCATTATTTTGCACGTAATAAGGAGGCATTTCCTTGCGTGCGATCGTGGACCTAGCTGTCAGCCTATCCACGCACAGTCTACTTTTGATGGTGTCGTTCGTTGACCACGTTGACCACTCCGTGCCGAGCACATCCAAGGTGGTGGACGACGGCGAGGCCCCGGACAGCAACGAGCCGGAGATGGGAAGACGCGGGAGTAGAGTCACAGACGGAGAGGTGTATGAGGGTTAACTGGTTCTGGTGCGGTGTGGTTCGGCAGTCGGTGGAGAAGAATAGGAGGTGTGGAGGGATGGCCTAGACAACGGTGGAGTAGCGCTTCATAGCGAAGCGTGCTAAGCAGAGCTTCTAGTAGCAGGAGGCGGGAGCAGGTGGTCCCAGTGGCGCTGGAGGAAGAAGATGAGAGATTGAAGATGGATGCCGGTCGTTGGATGTAAATCCAACGGCTAACGATGTCAGAATCATTTGTTGACTAAGTTGACAACGACTTGCATTGGCTTCGACCTATTGGCCCACATTTCAGCCTCCAAAAATATGGCCCGTATTCAACCCATTTTTCAGAATTTACAGTCTTTTTTGCAGGGTAGAATTTACAGTCAATTTGATCTTCTTTTTTTGAATTACAGTCCATTAGCTGGGTTGGGTGAACAAATAATGTAGCGTACATGCGGTCCATTTATGTTTTCCAAAAAAATTACAGGCCATTTGCACTTTCTCGAAATACACAATTTTGTTGGGCTAATTCTAATTATAATGCTGGGGTGGGCACAACAACCAAAAAATAAACAGGGCTGAGCATTTTGTTATATATATATATATATATATATATATTTTTAAATAATAAGTGATTTATTCTTACATTGGTCCTTAAATCTTACCAAGCTTTTGTACACAATCACTAGGATTTTCGTTGCCAAAAAAATCCAGGATTTTATTGTTAAGAAATTATTTTGTTAAGTTAATAAGATGTGGGATATTGTTTTCTTACATATGTAAGTATCTGTTAAATATATGATGACAATAACAATAATATATAATAACATATAAAATAATTTAAATATATATAATATAGTTAGAAGGGAAACATAAGTTGGACCAGGCATTCCTATTCTTATATAGAAAAAGAGAACAAACCTCTGCATTTTCTTTAAAAATACATAAATTGGGTTGCCGATGTTTCAGGAAAAATAAAACCTCGGATGGGAGGTCCATAGGCCGGTCAAACAGGCCTATGGACCTCCCATCCGAGGTCGTGGGTTGCGCATATTAAAAATGAAATCCTAGACGGGGCAGCCCAAAACCCAGCTGATACTTGCTATCCCAGTGATAATAAATGATACCTGCCAGCTCCCCGGCTTCGTTGTGAATTTATCTCCTATAATAACTACATTGAAGCACCTAAAAAATGTAACTATGTTGACAAACCCGTGGGCCCCAACGTCAGTATAGCATTAGGAGGAAGTATTTTTTCGATGAGGCACTTGCTTGCGTACGGCCATAGACCTGGTGGGTCCCGACTGTCCGCCTCTCCACGTACAGTCCTCTCCAGATTCCTCTCATTTGTTCAGCATGGTCACAACGGTAGACATCGGCGGCGCGGTGAGCGCACAAAGGCGCAAGAGGAGATCCGACCACCTGAGGAAGTGCCTTATTAGTAATGAAACAACTGAACTAGCCTAGTGGCCGAGTGACACTACCCGACAGCTGTTCCGCCCGGGTTCGATTCCACCTGTGCAGAGAAAATATCTCTAAATTTTTTGCCTCTGCCTTTATTGACATGTGGGTCCCAATTGTCATCTATGCACACCACGTCCAACACTTGCCAAAACTTCGTCCCTCGTTTCCTCTGTTTTTCGCACACTCGACATTATGTGGGCATTTTTAAAATATCATATATTTTTGACTGTGCATCATATGAAGATGTGCTATGCATGAATGTTGATCAACATGATGTTAACTGGCTGGTAGTTTCAGTTTCGACCATGAGTAAAACTTCCAACATGATGTTAACACTGTTTGAAAAGGCTGTGTTAATATAAATGCTCTGCCTATGAAAGTTGCAGTTTCTTATCTGAAACTGAACTTGGAGTTTCTTATTTGAAACTGAAACTTGCAGTTTCTTCTCTGAGAATCACATTGTCTGCACTTTTATACTCCTATGAAACTACATTTTTTACGTGCTAAAAATAGATCTCTAGAATTCATAAAATACTTCATATGCTCAATACTGAAAATATGAAATTCAAAAGTCATTCATATCCGAAAGTACTCTCAAAATACACAACCCAAAACACAATTCACAACCTGCAAATACTGACAACCCTAAGCTCCTCCTGACAATTCACAACCTGCCCGACTATTGGGATGAGGGGGGGGGCAGTCCCTCCTATTCCTCGGCGGCAGACAGCCGCCCCGTGAGACGATGTGAACGGCGAGGGAGAGGATTGCGGGGAAGCATCGTCGGGCCAACTATTTTTCTCCTCTTGCAGTTGGGTTCGGTCGATGAAGACTCCACCGGCTCGCTCTGGCATGACACCCTCACAAATGATACCCTGTAGATGCTCGATCCTTCAATCTCTGGTGGATGCTCATCTGGCATCGATACTCCCACCATCGCTCCCTCATGATCGGATTCGGTGAATCTGTTTGCTCCATGGCCCAAAGGAGCAACTCTATGTACTCTCGCGTGACTCCCTCCGGGAGTATCACCACCTTTTCGCTCTATTGCGGATATTTGGTCATGGATGTCGCCGTCGCCGCTAGTTGGTCCTTGTTGTCAAACCAAGACTGTATCTCCAACATCCTAGCTAGCTTCACAGGGTCGCCGTCTGCGATCCTCACGTATCGGTTGTACTCCTCCATCGATCTACTTCTCCACATCACCTTCACTCACCGGCGGTGGTTTTTGAATGGAAGAGGAGAGGAGCAGTGCTGGTTTTGGATTAGAACGGGAGAGGAGCGATGCTGGTTTTGGATTGGAACAGAGAGGAGGGGCGGTGGTTTTGAAATGGAAGAGGAGAGGAGCGGCGGTGGTTTAAGAGGAGAAGAGCGGAAGAGCGGCGCTGGTCTTGGAAGTATTTTTTTGTTTTGCGTATTTTGGGTCAAAGTTTGACCACGTACTGTATTTGACAAGCAAAATGTGAATGCATGTCACCAAAAATTGTATCATTTGGTTCGTATCTGAATGTACTTCCAAATTATATTATTTCTGCAACGTATAACATATATTTTATTTGCAAAAATCATGGTCAATTATGACCCAGAATAAAAGGGAGATTAGTTAATGTGGGGTCGCTTTCTTAATTGAAGGGTAAATTGATTTTGATTTTGATCCAGTCACAGCGCGCCGGCCCTCTCGTCCAATCCTAAATCGCTGCCACACGCTCCTCTCCCTCTTCTCCATTGCAAACCCACCTCCTCTCCTTTCCACCATCTCCATTCAAAAACCACCGTCTTGCCTCTCCCTCTTCTCCATTGCAAAACCACCTCCTCTCCTGTCCATCTCCTCCATTCCAAAACCACCATGTCGCCTCTCCCTCTTCTCCATTGCAAAACCACCTCCTCTCCTCTCCATCATTTCCATTCCAAAACCACTGTCTCACCTCTCCCTCTTCTCTATTGCAAGACCACCATCTCTCCTCCCATCTTCCAAAGCTAGCACCGGACCACTCAGAAGGACATTTATGGAGAGGATGCAGTAGCGAATCAGGCAGATCACCGGCGGCGACCAGGCAAAGTTAGCCAGGTTGAAGGAGATCCTTACTTGGTTTGACAATGAGTGGGAGATTTCGAGGACGGTGAGGGCCATGTGGCAATGTATGCGAAAGAGCGAGATAGCGGCGATAAGGGCGGCGACGTACATGTACTCCTCGGCGGCAGTCACGCTACAGTCCTTTGAGTTCATCGAGTATCTCCTCTGGGCGATGGAGTAGATAGATTCGCCCGAGGTGAAATTTAGGCGGAGGTGGTGGGCGTACATGTCGAAGGTCGAGCACCCAGAGGATAACGAATCGATCGAGTATGGTGTGCCGTTCGTGAGGGTGTAGAGCCAGCCGGAGCCACATGAGTATTCGTTCTCTGTCGGTGTCAAAACCGGCGGATCCGGGTAGGGGGTCCCGAACTGTGCGTCTAAGGCGGATGGTAACAGGAGGCAGGGGACACGATGTTTTACCCAGGTTCGAGCCCTCTTGATGGAGGTAAAACCCTACGTCCTGCTTGATTATTCTTGATAATATGAGTAGTACAAGAGTAGATCTACCACGAGATCAGAGAGGCTAAACCCTAGAAGCTAGCCTATGGTATGATTGTATGTTGTCCTACGGACTAAAACCCTCCGGTTTATATAGACACCGGAGGAGGCTAGGGTTACACAAGGTCGGTTACAAAGGAGGAGATATGCATATCCGTATTGCCTAGCTTGCCTTACACACCAAGTAGAGTCCCATCCGGACACGGGACGAAGTCTTCAATCTCGTATCTTCATAGTCCAACAGTCCGGCCAAAGGATATAGTCCGGCTGTTCGGAGACCCCCTAATCCAGGACTCCCTCAGTAGCCCCTGAACGAGGCTTCAATGATGATGAGTCCGGCGCGCAGTGTTGTCTTCGGCATTGCAAGGCGGGTTCCTCCTCCGAATACACCACAGAAGAGTTTGAATACAAGGATAGTGTCTGACCCTGCAAAATAAGTTCCACATACCACCGTAGAGAGAATAATATTTCCACAAATCTAATCTACTGACACGTTTTGGCAGCACGACATCACGCCACGGCCCGGTAATTATTTGAACCGTTTTTCTTTAACCAACCCCGCACATAACGCGAGGCAGTTTCTTGACACGTCTTGTCAAAGTAGAGATCGTGTTCCCCTTATCACGGGATTCTCATCAATACAAACGTGGATAACCCAACGTGCCTGTTGGTATGACTCCTAGATCTTAGGTAAGTCTTGAACGGCCACGAGGAGGATGCCTGATATTCATCCCCTTTATAAAGGGACAAGGCTTTTTCTTTTTTCCCTCCCGTGCTCAATCGAATCCTTCCCCCACCTCGAGTTCTAACACCCAAAGCCCAGGTCAGGTGCTTCGGATATTCAATCATGTCCGGATCCAGCCTTCAAGGCTGGTGGATGCCTTCCTCCATCATGGAGGAGGACATCAAGAAGTTGAGGGAGGCCAGATATCTGACCGTCGAAATTTCGCATAGGCTGCTCGCCCGAGGGCAGGTCGTCCCTACTCCCGAACCCAACGAGAGTGTTGTGTTCGTCTCCCACTTCCTCCGAGGACTAGGCCATGATATGTCTCCAACGTATCTATAATTTTTGATTGCTCCATGCTATATTATCTACTATTTGGACTATATTGGGCTTTATTTTCCACTTTTATATTATTTTTGGGACTAACCTATTAACCGGAGGCCCAACCCAGAATTGCTGTTTTTTTGCCTATTTCAGTGTTTCGGATAAACAGAATATCAAACGGAATAAAAACTTCGGAAATGTGATTTTCTCACCGAACGTGATCTAGGAGACTTGGACCCTACTGCAAGGGATCAAAGAGGTGGTCACGAGGGTGGGGGCGCCCCCCTAGGGCGCGCCCCTGCCTCGTGGGCCCCTCGATGCTCCACCGACGTACTCCTTCCTCCTATATATACACACGTACCCCCATCAGAATAGGAGCCAAAACCCTAATTCCACCGCCGCAACTTTCTGTATCCACGAGATCCCATCTTGGGGCCTATTTCGGAGCTCCACCGGAAGAGGGCCATCATCACGGAGGGCTTCTACATCATCCTAGCCCCTCTGATGAAGTGTGAGTAGTTTACCTCAGACCTTCGGGTCCATAGTTAGTAGCTAGATGGCTTGTTCTCTCTCTATGAATCTCAATACAAAGTTTCCCCCCTCTCTTGTGGAGATCTATTCAATGTAATCTTCTTTTCGCGGTGTGTTTGTTGAGATCGATGAATTGTGGGTTTATGATCAAGTCTATCTATGATTAATATTTGAATCTTCTTTGAATTCTTTTATGCATGATTGGTTATCTTTGCAAGTCTCTTCGAATTATCCGTTTGGTTTGGCCAACTAGATTGGTAGTTCTTGCCATGGGAGAAGTGCTTAGCTTTGGGTTCGATCTTGCGGTGTACTTACCCAGTGACAGAAGGGGCAGCAAGGCACGTATTGTATCATTGCCATCGAGGATAACAAGATGGGGTTTATTTCATATTGCATGAATTTATCTCTCTACATCATGTCATCTTTCTTAAGGCGTTACTGTGTTTTTAACTTAATACTCTAGATGCATGCTGGATAGCGGTCGATGAGTGGAGTAATAGTAGTAGATGCAGAATTGTTTCGATCTACTTGTCACGGACGTGATGCCTATATACATGATCATGCCTAGATATTATCATAATTATGCACAATTCTATCAATTGCTCAACAGTAATTTGTTCACCCACCGTAGAATACTTATGCTCTTGAGAGAAGCCACTAGTGAAACCTATGGCCCTCGGGTCTATTCTCATCATATCAATCTCCATTACTTTTATATTTCTTTGCTATTTACATTGCCTTTACTTTTTACTTTGCATCTTTATATCAAAAATACCAAAAATATTCTATCTATCAGATCTCACTCTCGTAAGTGACCATGAAGGGCTTGACAACCCCTAATCGCGTTGGTTGCGAGTAGCTATCCTTTGTGCAGGTACGAGGGACTTGAGCGTGGGCTCCTACTAGATTGATACCTTGGTTCTCAAAAACTGAGGGAAATACTTACGCTACTCTGCTGCATCATCCCTTCCTCTTCGGGGAAAACCAACGCAAGCTCAAGACGTAGCAAGAAGGATTTCTGGCGCCGTTTCCGAGGAGTCTACGCAAAAAGTCAACATACCAAGTACCCATCACAATCTCTATCTCTCGCATTACATTATTTGCTATTTGCCTCTCGTTTTCCTCTCCCCCCAATTCACCCTTGCTGTTTTATTCGCCCTCTCTCTCTATCCTCCCTCTTTGTTTTCCTTTTTGCTTGCTCGCGTGCTAGTTTGTTTGCTTGTCGTCATGGCTAGTCTCATATCTTCTCTGTTGTCTCCCGAGAGTGAAGTTCTAAATTTTAAACAAAGGGAGGGAGAAAATCTAAAAGATGCTTGGTATAGAATTTGCAATGCTCAAAATAGATCTACCAGGAAACAATCTACCTTAGTTCTTCTTCGCAATTTTTATGTAGGTATTAATCCCTGGTATAGATATATCCTCGATACCATTACCGGAGGGAACTTCTTGGGTAGCCATACTTTTGATTCTTATAATGCTATGATAGATTTATTTGGCTCACCACCTCTTTTGGTTAATGGAACCATGTTAACTTTGGAGCATGTTATGCAAAGACTTGAAATTATTGAAAATAAAGTTGCTACTATTGAATCAATTGAAAATCTAGATAAAGATCCACAATCAAATTACTCAATATGGATCTAAGGTAGGAATGGCATTGAAAAATATTAAGGAAAAGGAACCCATAGTTAATGAGAAGATGAACTTAGATTCTACTAGAATTGATAAACTTGAGGATATCATTGCAAATTTGGGAACCGCTTTTTCTTCCGTAAAGAATACTCCTAGTCCTCATACTAAAATTGCCAAGCTTATGTATGTTCCTAAAAATAAGGGTGAATAATCTAGTAAGGAAACTGCTGATCTTAAATCTATAAGTATTCATCCCAATCTTTTTGCTATCATTAAAGAACCATTTATTATAAATGAATTTTTTGATCTTGTGCCTAAATGTTTGATAATTAATAAATAGAAAGAAATTCCTAAAGATGGTAGATGCTTAATTGAAGAATTACCTACCAAAGATGGCAATACCTAGATCTATTCTTGCTCGTTATGCCTAGCTAGGGGCGTTAAACGATAGCGCTTGTTGGGAGGCAACCCAATTTTATTTTTATTCCTTGCTTTTTTCTCATGTTTAGTAATAAATTAATTATTTAGCCTCTGTTCTGTTTGTGTTTTTTGTGTTTAATTAGTGTTTGTGCCAAGTAGAACCGTTGGGAAGACTTGGGGAAAGTCTTGTTGAACTTGCTGTAAAAAACAGAAACATTAGCGCTCACGAGAACTGCTGTCATTTTTATTTGAAGAGTTATATTTAGTTAATTCTTTTTGCATATGATTAATATATAAATTCCTCACTTCCAGCAATTTATTTTAGAATTTTTGGGGTTCCAGATCTTGCGCTAGCTACAGATTACTACAGACTGTTCTGTTTTTGACAGATTCTGTTTTTCGTGTGTTGTTTGCTTATTTTGATGAATCTATGGCTAGTAAAATAGTTTATAATCCATAGAGAAGTTGGAATACATTAGTTTTAAAACCAATATAAATAAAGAATTAGTTCATTACAGTACCTTTAAGTGGTCTTTTGTTTTCTTTCGCTAACGGAGCTCACGAGTTTTCTATTTTGAGTTTTGTGTTGTGAAGTTTTCAAGTTTTGGGTGAATTCTTTTGATGGATCATTGACCAAGGAGTGGCAAGAGCCTAAGCTTGGGGATGCCCATAGCACCCCCAAGATAATACAAGGACACCAAAAAGTCAAAGCTTGGGAATGCCCCGGAAGGCATCCCCTCTTTCATCCACTTCCATCGGTAATTTACTTGGAGCTATATTTTTATTCACCAACATGATATGTGTTTTGCTTGGAGCGTCTTGTATTATTTGTGTCTTTGTTTGTTAGTATGCCACAATCATCCTTTCTGTACACACCTTTTGAGAGAGCCATATATGAATTAAAATTTGATATAATACTCTATGTGCTTCACTTATATCTTTTGAGCTAGATAATTTTGCTCTATGTGCTTCACTTATATCTTTTGAGCTAGATAATTTTGCTATATGTGCTTCAGTTATATCTTTTGAGCTAGATAATTTTGCTCTATGTGCTTCACTTAGATCTTTTAGAGCATGGTGGTGGATATGTTTTAAAGAAACTATTGATCTCTCATGCTTCACTTAAATTAATTTGAGAGTCTCTTAATAGCATGGTAATTTGCCTAATAACAATATGCTTGGTATTCATGATTTGTGGAACTTTCTTTTGAGTGTGTTGAATACTAAGAAAAGATTGAAGCATGATAATTGTTTTGAGATATGGAGGTGATAATATTAAAGTCATGCTAGTTGAGTAGTTGTAAATTTAAAGAATACTTGTGTTGAAGTTTGTGATTCCCGTAGCATGCACGTATGGTGAACCGTTATGTGATGAAGTCGGAGCATGATTTATTTATTGGTTGTCTTCCTTATGAGTGGCAGTCGGGGACGAGTGATGGTCTTCTCCTACCAATCTATCCCCCTAGGAGCATGCGCGTAATACTTTGCTTTGATAACTTCTAAATTTTTGCAATAAGTATATGAGTTCTTTATGACTAATGTTGAGTCCATGGATTATACGCACTCTCACCCTTCCACCCTTGCTAGCCTCTCTAATACCGCGCAACTTTCGTCGGTATCATACACCTACCATATACCTTCCTCAAAACAGCCACCATACCTACCTATTATGGCATTTCCATAGCCATTCCGAGATATATTGCCATGCAACTTTCCACCATCTAGTTCATCATGCCATATCCATCATTGTCAAATTGCTTAGCATGATCATGTAGTTGACATAGTATTTGTGGCAAAGCCACCGTTCATAATTCTTTCATACTTGTCACTCTTGATTCATTGCATATCCCGGTACACCACCGGAGGCATTCATATAGAGTCATACTTTGTTTTAGTATAGAGTTGTAATCATTGAGTTGTAAATAAATAGAAGTGTGATGATCATCATTCAATAGAGCATTGTCCCAAAAAAAGAGAGAGAAAGGCCAAAGAAAAAAAGAAGGCCCAAAAAAAGGGGCAATGCTACTATCCTTTTTCCACACTTGTTCTTCAAAGTAGCACCATGATATAGCGAGTCTCGTATATTGTGCTTCAAAGTAGCACCATGTTCTTCATATAGAGAGTCTCATATGTTGTCACTTTCATATACTAGTGGGAATTTTACGTTATAGAACTTGGCTTGTATATTCCAATGATGGGCTTCCTCAAATTGCCCTAGGTCTTCATGAGCAAGCAAGTTGGATGCACACCCACTAGTTTCTTTTGTTGAGCTTTCATACATTTATAACTCTAGTGCATCCATTGCATGACAATCCCTACTCACTCACATTGATATCTATTGATGGGCATCTCCATAGCCCGTTGATACGCCTAGTCGATGTGAGACTATCTTCTCCTTTTTGTCTTCTCCACAACCACCATTCTATTCCACCTATAGTGCTATATCCATGGCTCACGCTCATGTATTGCGTGAAGATTGAAAAAGTTTTGAAAAAGTTAGAGTATGAAACAATTGCTTGGCTTGTCATCGGGGTTGTGCATGATTTAAATACTTTGTGTGGGGAAGATGGAGCATAGCCAGACTATATGATTTTGTAGGGATAACTTTCTTTGGCCATGTTATTTTGAGAAGACATAATTGCTTTGTTAGTATGCTTGAAGTATTATTATTTTCTATGTCAATATAAACTTTTGTCTTGAATCTTTCTAATCTGAATGTTCATACCACAATTAAGAAGATTTACATTGAAATTATGCCAAGTAGCACTCCGCATCAAAAATTCTCTTTTTATCATTAACCTACTCGAGGACAAGCAATAATTAAGCTTGGGGATGCCTGATACGTCTCCAATGTATCTATAATTTTTGATTGCTCCATGCTATATTATCTACTGTTTTGGACTATATTGGGCTTTATTTTCCACTTTTATATTATTTTTGCGACTAACCTATTAACCGGAGGCCCAGCCAAGAATTGCTGTTTTTTGCCTATTTCAGTGTTTCAGATAAACAGAATATCAAACGGAGTCCAAACGGAATAAAATCTTCGGAAACGTGATTTTCTCATCGAACGTGATCCAGGAGACTTGGACCCTACTGCAAGGGATCAAAGAGGTGGTCACGAGGGTGGGGGCGCCCCCCTAGGGTGCGCCCCCTGCCTCGTGGGCCCCTCGGTGCTCCACCGACGTACTCCTTCCTCCTATATATACACACGTACCCCCAAACGATCTGAACAGGAGCCAAAACCCTAATTCCACCGCCGCAACTTTATGTATCCACGAGATCCCATCTTGGGGCCTGTTCCGGAGCTCCGTCGGAAGAGGGCCGTCATCACGGAGGGCTTCTACATCATCCTAGCCCCTCCGATGAAGCGTGAGTAGTTTACCTCAGACCTTCGGGTCCATAGTTAGTAGCTAGATGGCTTCTTCTCTCTCTATGAATCTCAATACAAAGTTTCCCCCCTCTCTTGTGGAGATCTATTCAATGTAATCTTCTTTTCGCGGTGTGTTTGTTGAGACCGATGAATTGTGGGTTTATGATCAAGTCTATCTATGATTAATATTTGAATCTTCTCTGAATTCTTTTATGCATGATTGGTTATCTTTGCAAGTCTCTTCGAATTATCCGTTTGGTTTGGCCAACTAGATTGGTAGTTCTTGCCATGGGAGAAGTGCTTAGCTTTGGGTTCGATCTTGCGGTGTCCTTACCCAGTGACAGAAGGGGCAGCAAGGCACGTATTGTATCATTGCCATCAAGGATAACAAGATGGGGTTTATTTCATATTGCATGAATTTATCTCTCTACATCATGTCATCTTGCTTAAGGCGTTACTGTGTTTTTAACTTAATACTCAAGATGCATGCTGGATAGCGGTCGATGAGTGGATTAATAGTAGTAGATGCAGAATCATTTCGATCTACTTGTCACGGACATGATGCCTATATACATGATCATGCCTAGATATTCTCATAATTATGCACAATTCTATCAATTGCTCAACAGTAATTTGTTCACCCACCGTAGAATACTTATGCTCTTGAGAGAAGCCACTAGTGAAACCTACGGTCCCGGGTCTATTCTCATCATATCAATCTCCATTACTTTTATATTGCTTTGCTATTTACTTTGCCTTTACTTTTTACTTTGCATCTTTATATCAAAAATACCAAAAATATTCTGTCTATCAGATCTCACTCTCGTAAGTGACCGTGAAGGGCTTGACAACCCCTAATCGTGTTGGTTGCGAGTAGCTATCGCTTTGTGCAGGTATGAGGGACTTGAGCGTGGGCTCCTACTGGATTGATACCTTTGTTCTCAAAAACTGAGGGAAATACTTATGCTACTCTGCGGCATCATCCCTTCCTCTTCGGGGAAAACCAACACAAGCTCAAGACGTAGCAGGCCTCGCTCTGGATCCCTTTGTTAGGGGTCTTATGTTCTATTACGGGCTGGATTTTCACAATCTGGCCCCGGATTCCCTTCTTCACATCTCGTCATATATTGTCGTTTGTGAGGCCTTCCTCCGCATTACCCCTCACTTCGGCATGTGGCTCAAGACCTTCAATGTGAAGCCGAAGATGGTCGAGGGGCAGTACTGTTAGGACCCCGATTCCAAGCCACATCGATCTAGCTGGTAACACCTCATACCACTTTGCAGCCTCACGCACGGTATCCCACGGGTGTCGCCTTACCATGGCCCGGGACCGTTTGCGCCTTTTGGCTCACGTATATGACAGTGTTGCTAGCATCCATATGACAGAGAACCCGGGCCGACATGGCTAGTCGTGAACCCAAAGCGGCACAGACCTATGGAGACAGGCATACATGAATCACATCGAGCATGTCGGTCATCAGCGAGTGATTCCGGGCTGTAGCACTGGGCTAACAGGACTCCGGCGAACCCGGGCTATAGCAGGCTAGGCGGGACTCCGAATGTCACCGCGTGACATTTCCCTGAAGGGACAGACATAGGAACGAAGTGAAACACATGCTGGCCAGTCAAATGTCCTGAACAGTAGTGCTGGGCTAGCAGGACTCCGGTGAACCGGGCTGTAGCGGACTACTATGGCTCGAGGAACACTGGACTACATTTCCCCATAAGAAAGGCTGCCAAGGATAAACAACTAGATTGTTAGATCCCACTCATACCAAGCATTTCAATCATACACACAATATGCCCGATATGAGTACATACAACATGGCATCACAACAAAACTCTACAACTCAAGTACTTTACTTAAAGGCTCCAGAGAGCCATACATAACATGTTCATACAGATAGGGGTCACATGACCCGACACTCAAGTCATACAATCATACAAGCACAAGCGGAAGCAACTAGTCTGAGTACAGACACTAGAAAGAAAGAAGGCTTCTTGAGGCCTGTCTATCTACATAGGGCCCTCCATGGCCAAGATCACCACCTGGGTGGCTAGTCACTCGTCGACGTCAAGGTCTATGTAGAACCCATCAGAGGGGGCGGTGTTGTCGTCTGAAAACAGTAATTAAGCAACATGAGTATAAAGGTACTCAGCAAGTCTTACAACAGAACCTACTATACATGCTCATTCTCAAGAAGGTGGTGGGGTTATTGCAGCAAGCCAGCTTTGACTCTTGGCTAAGCTATCCTACAGAACTCCACTAGTAAAATAGTTTTTGCACACGAGTCCACTACTCTCCAACACAATACTCCACCGGGGATTCTCCCTCGTCATCCTACGAGAGGGCCATCCTCGGTACTCACACTTATCTTGAGTCTTTAGTTAATAACCATTAACTTGTCTATGAACTGTATAGGCAACCAAGTAGTCCTTTACCGCGAACGCGGCTATTCGAATAGTTTTATACCCTGCAGGGGTGTACTTCATCACACATGTTTCCACCACTTAGCATCTGCACACGACATGTGCTCGGCAGACTTCAAGCAAAAACCGACGTGGGTGTAGACCACGACCTAACTAACCTCACAAGTCTCTAGTCTAGGTTTATCGCCTATTCAGGTTCCATCCGCAAGGAAATCCGGCCGGGGTGTCCTCAACGGCCCCAAACGATGTGTACAGAGTCCCGAGACGCCAAACGGGCACCCGGCATACCCGGCCACAGTGTATCTACCGCATCATAGCCCACCCCTAGGGTCAGCTCTACGCACGGCTGCCAACACATAACCTACAAACACCAGAAACTAGTTGCAACTCCTAGACAGAGGGCAACAGGGGTCAGTAAGTCGAGCGGGGTCATATTTCAGGGCCCAATGTGTGGTAGTAGCTGAATCTTAAATCACGCATACAGATCTCATTTCTTATGGACGGTCTCAATGAAACAACCCACCATGTACTCCTACATGGCCTCTCATCGATACCTTTACCAAAACATGTTCAACACATCCCTCACATTACCGACATAAACATTTCACTCTAGCCCATCACCCAGATGAACCAGACCTGACACAACTCTAAGCATAGCAGGCATAGCAAGGTAGAAATCACATACATGGCTCAATCAACTCCTACACATGCTAGTCGGTTTCATCTAGTTACTGTGGCAATGACTGGTCATGCAGAGGATAAGGGTTCAACTACCGTAGCACACAGCAGTTTGAATCGTGTTGTCTTAATGCAGTAAACAAGAGCAGAAGCAAGAACATGGGTTTGTATCAGAATGATCAATGGGTTGCTTGCCTGTTGTAGAGGTAGTAGGGTACTGCCCTTCAGACGGATACTCGGGGTTATCCTCGGAGGCAAAACCTACCACAAAAGACACACCGAACATAATCAACACATGGCAATATGCAACAATATGATGCATGCTATGACATGGCAAGATGAAAGTGTCTTGGCCTAATGCAAGCTAAAACAGAAGGGGATGAACGCATTTGAATCAAAGATTCAAATGTTAGCTCATTAAACATGGCCTTATTAGTGCATTACCTTATTCTGCTTAAACAGCAAGGTTAACTTATTTTGTCATGCATGAAACCATTATAGATGGATAGATTGAATTTTTCTGATCATTTTTCATATATAAATCTTTGCATTTGGAGCTATGGTTGATTTTCTATGATTTTTAGAAGTTTTGGATATTTTCTGGAATTCTCTATATAAAAATAAATCCAGAAATTAGTTATTGCATCAGCAGTGCGTCAGGGTGACGTCGGTGGTCAACGGGGACGTCCAGGTCAACCTGACTAGTGGGTCCCGCGTGTCAGCAGTTATTTAAACTAACTAAATTTAGTTAAAATTAATCTGGGTTAATTAGCAGAGGGGGCCCACTTGTCATAAACGTCGGCGAGGTCAGACGCGGTGGAGGGCTGCGGGTTTCGTGCTCTGGCAACCAAAACGACGGCAGAGAGCATCTACGCATAGCTGGGAGCAAGCCGCATCGAGTGGTGGCAGTGGGTGGAGCTAGGGTGGCCGGAAATGTCACCGGCGACAACCTTGGAGGCCGCCGAGTTCGTGCGAGGCCGAAACCGAGGCTGTGGGGCACGGCGAGACACGTGGAATGGAGCTACGCGCTCCTGCTGGTGCGGTGAGTGCGTTGGTCGCAATGGTGTGGCCGGTGGGTGGCCGGAGACACGTCGGCGACGAGCTCGGCGGCGGCGGGTGCTCGGGTGAGCGTGGTACGGTGCACACGGTGCAGGAGGGGGTTAATGGAGAGGGGGAGGACGGAGCTGGGCTCACGGCGGTCACGTAGAAATGGACGGCGCCGTCGGGGACGAGCTGATGCGGTGGCGACGACGAAGAGGATCTCCGCGATGGCGGAGTCGGGCAAGGTTGTTGCAGAGGCTACGGGGCAAGCGAGCGCTCGGGGCTCGGCTTGCTCGAAGGAGTGGAGGGCGGCGGAGCTTCTGGACACGGTGGCTCGGTGCGGGGACGATGGAGGGCGCGACTACGGCGGCGGTGCGGTGGCAGGTGCGGCGGCAATGGTGCAGGAGAGTGAGGGAGAGAGGCAGGGGGCGAGTGAGGTGTCCGCGGGGTCGGGGCGGCGACGTGGAGCCTATCCAGCATCCAGGCGCGCGACACGGCAAGCTGCTCTCGCGCTTGCCGGCGTCAGCTCTCTGCCTGCCTGGCAGGGACGAAGCAGCTAGCTGGCATGGGCCAGCACAGCACTGGGCCGCCAGGTGGGCTGGCTGATGGGCTACGGCTAGGTAAGTTCTCTCCCTCTCTTTTAATTTCTGTTTTTCTATTTTTCTGCAGGTTTGTGGCTTTATTAAAATAGCTAGGCACTTCTAAAAATCCTGAAAATAATCAGAGGCTCTGTTTAGAATATTTCCAACAGCCCACACTTATTTCCAGAATTATTTGAGCATTTAAATTATTTTATAGCATTTAAATGCCCAAATTGAAATACTTATGATTTAATTCAATGACCTTCTGTTGACCTAGAAAATTGTGCACCAATTTTGCCAAAGGTTCTAACCCAAGACAAAGAGAGTGAACTTTTTAGAAGGGCATTTCAGGTTCATTGAAAATAATTTTAGTAAACCCTAGTTGTTTCCAGGGGGGTGCTGGGGATTCTGTCTTCCCCATTTCAAATTTAAGAGGAATTTAAACATGATGCACACTCTAATGCTTGATCTAGCTAGGGTGTGACAACTCACCCCCACTCAAAAGAATCTCGTCCCGAGATTTATGATCCTTCGGGGAGAAGGTGGGGTACTCGAGTCGAAGACGATCCTCCCTTTCCCAAGTGGCTTCTTTCTCGGAATGGTGTGACGATTGAACCTTGAGAAACTTGATGTTATGGCGTCGAGTGGTACGCTCGGCTTGATCAAGGATACGAGCGGGATATTCCCGATATGAGAGGTTATCTTGTAGATCAAGCGTTTCGTGGTCCACTCCATGGATAGGATCCGCGAAGCAACGCCTGAGTTGAGAAACATGGAAGACATCGTGAACTCTGGAAAGATGCGAAGGTAGTTCCAATTGGTAGGTAACTTCTCCTTGTTTGGCAAGAATGCGAAAAGGTCCAATGTAACGAGGAGCCAATTTGCCTTTGATACCGAAACGATGGGTTCCCTTTAACGGAGTAACCCGAAGGTAGGCCTTCTCGCCGACTTCATAAGTCATAGGCTTATGTTTACGATCATATTGACTCTTTTGACGAGATTGGGCTGTTTTCAATTTCTCACGAATAACGCGAACCTGTTCTTCTGCTTCCTGAATCATATCCGGGCCAAAGAGTTGTCTTTCCCCGGTTTCTGACCAGTTAAGAGGCGTTCGACATTTTCGTCCATAGAGAACTTCGAAAGGAGCCTTGCCCAAGCTAGCTTGATAACTATTGTTGTAAGCAAACTCCGTGAATGGAAGGCATTTCTCCCAACCCATTCCGAACGAGATGAAAGAGGCTCGGAGCATATCTTCCAGAATTTGATTGACTCGTTCTACTTGACCACTTGATTGAGGGTGGAAGGCGGTGCTAAAAGAGAGACGAGTTCCCATAGCATTTTGGAAACTTTCCCAAAATCGAGAGGTGAAGAGACTCCCACGGTCTGAGTTAATTTCCAATGGAACACCATGAAGAGACACTATTAAGGAGATGTATAAATCGGCTAGCTGGCTAGCGGTGATACTCTCACGAACAGGTAGAAAGTGGGCTACTTTGGAAAGACGGTCGATCACGACGAAGATGGCATCATTCCCTCTTTTGGTCCTAGGAAACCCAGTGATGAAATCCATACTGATTTTATCCCATTTCCACTCGGGAATAGCCAAAGGTTGAAGGGTGCCAGCAGGCCGTTGATGCTCTGCTTTAACACAACGACAAACGTCGCAATTAGCAATGTATTGAGTGATTTCTCTTTTCATCCTAGTCCACCAAAACCTCTGGCGTAGGTCTTGATACATTTTAGTACTACCGGGATGAATGGTGAGAGGGGATTCATGAGCTTCCTTAAGGATCAACTGGCGTAGATGTTGTTTCATGGGAACCACCAAACGGTTCCCGAAGAAGACAGCACCCCGCTTATCCATGGAAAAACATTTAGCAACCCCGCTAGCAATGCTTTCCTTAATCCGGGATATGCCCTTATTACGCTTCTGGGCAGCTATGATTTGATCCATAAGGGTAGGTTTCTCCACCAGGGTGGATAGAAAACCTCGAGGAACAATGTGAAGATTAAGCTTACGAAATTCCTCATGGAGAAGTGGTTGACTTTGTTGTAACATCAGGTTGTTACAATAGGACTTACGACTTAGTGCATCAGCCATGACATTGGCTTTGCCCGGGGTGTAAGTTATTCCTAAGTCGTAATCCGAGATCAACTCGACCCAACGTCTTTGCCTGAGATTCAAATCTGGTTGGGTGAAGATATATTTCAAACTTTGGTGATCGATGAAGATCTCGCAACGATTACCGAGGAGGTAATGTCGCCAAGTTTTAAGTGCATGGACTACAGCTGCAAGCTCTAGATCATGTGTGGGATAATTTTCCTCATGTGGGTGTAATTGCCATGAAGCATGGGCAATTACCTGACGATCTTGCATGAGTATGCAACCTAGTCCTTGTCGGGAGGCGTCGCAATAGATAATAAAGTCCTTGGAGAAATCTGGTGGTACCAGTACGGGAGCAGATGTCAGGCGTCTTTTCAGTTTCTGAAAGCTGAACTCGCACTGTGGAGTCCACTCGAACTTTTTATCTTTCTTGAGGAGTTCAGTTAGAGGTTTAGCAACCTTGGAGAAATTCTCGACGAAGCGGCGGCAATAGCTCGCTAAGCCAAGGAAGCTCCGAACTTGCTTGACCGTCTCAGGTGGAGTCCAATCAAGGACGGCTTGAACTCGCTCGGGATTGACAGCAATACCCCTACCAGAGATTACATGGCCTAGATAGGTCACTTCTGGCAACCAAAATTCACACTTGGAGAATTTGGCATAAAGGCGATGCTCTCGAAGTTTCATCAATACCAGCCTTAGATGTTCGGCATGTTCCTCCTCATTCTTGGAGTAGATGAGTATGTCATCGAGGTATACTTCGACGAATTTATCCAAATACTCCATGAAGACCGAGTTCATTAACTGGGAGAAGGTGGCTGGGGCATTTGTTAAACCGAAGGACATAACGCTATATTCGTATTGGCCATAACGAGTAACAAAGGCCGTTTTGGGAATGTCCCCGTTTCTGATTTTGATTTGATGGTAGCCCAACCTCAAATCCATCTTGGAAAAGACTGAGGATCCAGCGAGCTGATCATACAGATCGTTGATCCTGGGAAGCGGATACTTGTTCTTGATAGTGACCAGGTTGATAGGTCGGTAATCTACAACCATTCGATCCGTTCCATCCTTCTTCTTGACGAAGAGGACGGGGCAAGCCCAAGGAGAGGAACTAGGACGGATGAAACCCTTTTTCAAGGACTCATCGAGTTGGTTCTTAAGCTCGGCTAGTTCTAAGGGTGCCATCTTGTAGGGTCTTCTAGAAATTGGAACGGTTCCTGGAACAAGGTCTATCATAAACTCGACATCCCTGTCAGGTGGAACACCTGGCAGTTCTTCTGGAAAGACATCCGTAAAGTCTCGGACTACCGGAACATCCTCAAGGTCTGGAAGGGGGTTGGCATTTAGGGAGTAAAGCTGGCGCTTGGCCACTCGAGTTAAGACATTGACTATCTTGCCCGATGGGTGAGTAAGTTGAACGGTTCTAGTGGCACAATCAATCTTAGCATAATGAGCTGGCATCCAGTCCATACCCAAAATGATGTTTATGTCCGAGGACTTGAGAGCTATTAAGGATGCAAGGGAGACAAGTCTATCGATAAGAATTTCGTTCCCATGGCTTACTCTAGAAGTTTGCCATCTAGAGCCAGGGGTTTGAATTTCCTTGGTAGAGGGCATGTCACAGAATGTCGTGTTATGCAATCGAGCATAGTTCTCGGATATGAATGAATGAGATGCTCCAGTATCGAAAAGAACAGATGTTGGATGGCAATTAACAAGGAGCGTACCAAGGACGACGTTAGGATCCTCATGAGCCTCCTGGCTGAAACATAGTTTACATGGCCACGTGTAGTAGTGACTGGCTTGGCGTAGAATGTCTTTCCCACTGGCTTACCACGGCCAACGGACTTTCCAGTTTGATTGGAGTTGTTGTTCTGGGGACACTCTTGGCTATAGTGACCCGGCTCTCCACACTTGAAGCATGTCACCACATTGGGGCGTGGAGCAGCATTAGCAGCGGGGCCACCATAGGGCTTGGGCGGTGCAAACTACTGGTTGGGACGAGGCGCCTCAAAGGATGGCCTCGGAATAAACCTGGGTGGCAGTGCCGTGCTTGGAATCCACACCCGGCGCTTCTGAGCTCCAGAGCTGGATGAGGAGCCAAAATCACGGGAGTGCTTGCGTGAAGCGTCATAATCACTCTGGCCTGTCTCAGCGCTGATGGCTTTATTGACCAACTTCTAAAAGGATGTGCACTCGTGCAGACGAAGATCGCAGCGAAGCTCAGGGCTAAGTCCCTTGCGGAACCTTGCCTGCTTCTTAGCGTCAGTAGATACCTCTTCAGGGGCATAACGTGCCAGATTCCCAAATTCACGACTATATGCATCCATAGTCAGTCTTTCTTGGGTGAAATTGCAGAACTCCCCCCTCTTGCGATCTATGAGACCTTCCGGAATGTGATGCTCACGGAAAGCCTCACTGAATTCAGCCCAAGTAGTAATTTGACCGACCGGGCGCATAGCTTCGAAGTTTTCCCACCAAAGGCTAGCAGGGCCTTCAAGATGATAGGCAGCATAAGTAACCTTGTCGGCTTCGGCTACATTGGCAGAACGTAGCTTGTGGGTGATGCTGCGAAGCCAGTCATCCGCGTCGAGGGGCTCGACAGAATGGTTAAACTTTGGTGGGTACAGCTTGATAAAGTCATTGATTGACACCAAGTCATTTCGTGGATGGCGTGCAGTGTTCTGCTCAATTCGCTCCAGCGGGCGGTTAGTCTCACGCTTGTTTCTTTCCGCCTCCAGCATCACTTCGGCCAGAGAGGGCGGGTGAGGCAGATTTTCACCCCTAGCTGCACTGGCTTCCCCCTGCTCCGGGGCAGCAGGGTTGCTGCGGGTGTTGACCATCCTAGGAGAAAACAAGACAATGGTTTAGATAAGGATGGCTCAAACTTAGCAAGGAAGTGCAGAATGTAATGGATAACACGGAATGCAGAGATGTTCATCCGTATGTCATGGTAATATAAAACTGCCATATATATACCAACGGTCATACACATCATACATAGTTTAGTACAAGCTCAGGCTACAGTACAACTATGATGAAAGACGTTACATCTCATCGGAGGCATTCCAAGCTCCTATACATTATTTGTCTACACCTCCGGAATTGATTACACACAAAGTCATATTCCACAAGTCACGCAGGACAGTGAAGATACAACTATTACAATACTAGTGGTACTACTACTAACTCAGACAGCTCCGTAGTAGTCCTCATAGAAGTCACCTCCATAGCCTGGGAGTTCAACGTGATCATCCGGGAACAGATGGTCCTGAGGAGCTTGTGGACCATAGGGCCTAGGATGAGGTCTTGGACCAACAAACGGTGGCCTGCAGGGACCACGGGGTGGGGTGATGCCTCCCACATCACGCCAATCCACCATGTCTGGCAGAGTAGATCTCACAGGATACAGATCCCTTGTATCCATACATCCAGCTTGCACCGCA
Organism: Triticum dicoccoides; assembly: GCF_002162155.2. Taxonomy (NCBI): domain Eukaryota; kingdom Viridiplantae; phylum Streptophyta; class Magnoliopsida; order Poales; family Poaceae; genus Triticum; species Triticum dicoccoides. The sequence goes on from NC_041392.1 coordinate 197,987,011, forward strand.
GGTGCAAACCGAGTCAATGTGGCCCAATGATCAGCATGGGTATTGAAAAGCTCTAGCCTCAAGGCCCGATTCTCTCGGTCCTTATCTTCGAGCATCTCGGCAGTGGTACGAGTTAATGAGTCCTCCTGAGTGGAGTCGGCATAGATAGCCTGAAGATACCCTTGCGCTCCCGGAAGTGAAGCTGGCATGTAACAGAAGTCGGTGTTCCGAAGCAGGCCAGTTCAGACTCGCATGATGGTCATCATGGAATAGGCAGCATCCTGCACAGCCATCTCAATAGCAACCCCGAGTCCATAGGAAGAGTGGAGGGGCTCGGTAGATCCAGGATAAGAAGGAAATATCCTGACGGTGCAGAAATATTGGCTTTGATTAAAGTCTCGGAATTGCTCTTCGACGGTGTATTCGGGATACCAACGGTAACCCGTCTCGATCATTACCCGGACTAACATAGCAGTATGACCGGCACGTCGAGGCACCGGATCAGGCGAACCACTTGGTTTTGAGCACGGTTGGCCATCTGAAAGCACAACCATAATGCAAAGACATTAGAATTTCTAGGGAAAATTGGACAGCATAACGGCTATAAATGCTCAGAAAAAGATTTGAGACATCCACAACAGTTTGCAATACCACTCAACAACATCATATCAAGGTTCTGATTCAACTGGCAACATACTAAAAGTAGTAGAAACTGTACTGAGGCTTGCAACAACAATCCTATAAGCTACTACGGATCAGTAACACGTGAACCTAATAGAAGAAGAGAGCCTAGTCCTTAACCAACGTTGAAAGAGAAGAGAATGACTCAGATCAGAGGGCATAAGGTAAAGGAGTAAAAGAGCCTTACGTTCCCTCAATCAATCAATTCCCAACTAAAGCATTTCTAGACTCGACATCGACCAGTTTGGCTCAACGAACCTACAGGCAGTCCGACTCTGATACCAACGCTGTCAGGACCCTGATTCCAAGCCACATCAATCTAGCCGGTAACACCTCATATCACTTTGCGGCCTCACGCACGGTATCCCACGGGTGTCGCCTTACCATGGCCCGGGACCGTTTGCGCCTTTTGGCTCACGTATATGACAGTGTCGCTAGCATCCATATGACAGAGAACCCGGGCCGACATGGCTAGTCGTGAACCCAAAGCGGCACAGACCTATGGAGACAGGCATACATGAATCACATCAAGCATGTCGGTCATCAGCGAGTGATTCCGGGCTGTAGCACTGGGCTAACAGGACTCCGGGGAACCCGGGCTATAGCAGGCTAGGCAGGACTCCGGATGTCACCGCGTGACATTTCCCCGAAGGTACATACATAGGAATGAAGTGAAACACATGCCGGCCAGTCAAATGTCCTGAACAGTAGTGTTGCGCTAGCAGGACTCCGGTGAACCGGGCTGTAGCGGACTACTATGGCTCGAGGAACACTAGACTACATTTCCCCATAAGAAAGGCTGTGAATGATAAACAACTAGATTGTCAGATCCCACTCATACCAAGCATTTCAATCATACACACAATATGCCCGATATGAGTACAAACAACATGGCATCACAACAAAACTCTACAACTCAAGTACTTTATTTAAAGGCTCCAGAGAGCCATACATAACATGTTCATACAGATAGGGGTCACATGACCCGACACTCAAGTCATACAATCATACAAGCACAAGCGGAAGCAACTAGTCTGAGTACAGACACTAGAAAGAAAGAAGGCTTCTTGAGGCCTGTCTATCTACATAGGGCCCTCCATGGCCAAGATCACCACCTGGGTGGCTAGTCACTCATCGACGTCAAGGTCTACGTAGAACCCATCGGAGGGGGCGGTGTTGTCATCTGAAAACAGTAATTAAGCAACATGAGTACAAAGGTACTCAGCAAGTCTTACAACAGAACCTACTATACATGCTTATTCTCAAGAAGGTGGTGGGGTTATTGCAGCAAGCCAGCTTTGACTCTTGGCTAAGCTATCCTACGGAACTCCACTAGTAAAATAGTTTTCGCACACGAGTCCACTACTCTCCAACACAATACTCCACCGGGGATTCTCCCTCATCATCCTGCGAGAGGGCCATCCTCGGTACTCACACTTATCTTGAGTCTTTTAGTAGTAACCATTAACTTGTCTATGAACTGTATAGGCAACCAAGTAGTCCTTTACCGCGGACGCGGCTATTCGAATAGTTTTATACCCTGCAGGGGTGTACTTCGTCACACATGTTTCCACCACTTAGCGTCTGCACATGACATGTGCTCGGCAGACTTCAAGCAAAAACCGGCGTGGGTGTAGACCACGACCTGACTAACCTCACAAGTCTCTAGTCCAGGTTTATCGCCTATTCAGGTTCCATCCGCAAGGAAATCCGGCCAGGGTGTCCTCAATGGCCCCAAACGATGTGTACAGAGTCCCGAGACGCCAAACGGGCGCCCGACATACCCGGCCACAGTGTATCTACCGCATCATAGCCCACCCCTAGGGTCAGCGCTACGCACGGCCGCCAACACATAACCTACAAACACCAGAAACTAGTTGCAACTCCTGGACAGAGGGCGAGAGGGGTCAGTAAGTCGAGCGGGGTCATATTTCAGGGCCCAATGTGTGGTAGTAGCTGAATCTTAAATAACGCATACAGATCTCAGTTCTTATGGACGGTCTCAATGAAACAACCCACCATGTACTCCTACATGGCCTCTCATCGATACCTTTACCAAAACATGTTCAACACATCCCTCACATTACCGACATAAACATTTCACTCTAGCCCATCACCCAGATGAACCAGACCTGACACAACTCTAAGCATAGCAAGCATAGCAAGGTAGGAATCACATAAATGGCTCAATCAACTCCTACACATGCTAGTGGGTTTCATCTAGTTACTGTGGCAATGACAGGTCATGCAGAGGATAAGGGTTCAACTACCGTAGCACACAGCAGTTTGAATCGCGTTGTCTTAATGCAGTAAACAAGAGCAGAAGCAAGAACATGGGTTTGTATCGGAATGATCAATGGGTTGCTTGCCTGTTGTAGAGGTAGTAGGGTACTGCCCTTCAGACGTATACTCGGGGTTATCCTCGGAGGCAGAACCTACCAGAAAAGACACACCGAACATAATCAACACATGGCAATATGCAACAATATGATGCATGCTATGACATGGCAAGATGAAAGTGTCTTGGCCTAATGCAAGCTAAAACAGAAGGGGATGAACTCATTTGAATCAAAGATTCAAATGTCAGCTCATTAAACATGGCCTTATGAGTGCATTACCTTATTCTGCTTAAACAGCAAAGTTAACTTGTTTTGTCATGCATGAAACCATTACAGATGGATAGATTGAATTTTTCTGATCATTTTTCATATATAAATCTTTGCATTTGGAGCTATGGTTGATTTTCTATGATTTTTAGAAGTTTTGGATATTTTCTGGAATTCTCTATATAAAAATAAATCTAGAAATTAGTTATTGCATTAGCAGTGCGTCAGGGTGACGTTAGTGGTCAACGGGGATGTCCAGGTCAACCTGACCAGTGGGTCCCGCGTGTCAGCAGTTATTTAAACTAACTAAATTTAGTTAAAATTAATCTGGGTTAATTAGCAGAGGGGGGCCCACTTGTCATAGACACAGGGGAGTCAACCTGGGCCCACCCAGGGGTCAAACAGAGTCAAACTCGCTGGCGTTTAGCCGCCGGCGAGGCCAGACACGGTGGAGGGCTGCGGATTTATAGCATCTACGCATAGCTGGGAGCAAGCCGCATCGAGTGGTGGCAGTGGGTGGAGCTAGGGTGGCCGGAAACGTCGCCGGCGACGACCTTGGCGGCCGCCGGAGTTCGGGCGAGGCCGAAACCGAGGCTGAGGGGCATGGCGAGGCGCGTGGAATGGTTCTATGGGCTCCTGCGGGTGCGGTGAGTGCGTTGGTCGCAATGGTGTGGCCGGTGGGTGGCCGGAGACACGTCGGCGACGAGCTCGGCGGCGGCGGGTGCTCGGGTGAGCGTGGTATGATGCACACGGTGCAGGAGGGGGTTAGTGGAGAGGGGGAGGACGGAGCTGGGCTCACGGTGGTCACGTAGAAATGGACGGCGCCGTCGGGGACGAGCTGATGCGGTGGCGACAACGAAGAGGATCTCCGGCGATGGCGGAGTCGGGCGAGGTTGTTGCAGAGGCTGCAGGGCAAGCGAGCGCTCGGGGCTCAACTTGCTCGAAGGAGTGGAGGGCGGCGGAGCTTCTGGACATGGTGGCTCGGCGCGGGGACGATGGAGGGCACGACTACGGCGGCGGTGCGGCGGCAGGTGCATCGACCATGGTGCGGAAGAGCGAGGGAGAGAGGCAGGGGCGAGTGAGGTGTCCGCGGGGTCGGGGCGGCGACGTGGAGCCTATCCAGCGTCCAGGCGCGCGACGCGGCAAGCTGCTGGCGCCCTGGCGAGCTCGCGCTTGCCGGCGTCAGCTCTCTGCCTGCCTGGCGGGGACGAAGCAGCTGGCTGGCATGGGCCAGCACAGCGCTGGGCCGCCAGGTGGGCCGGCTGATGGGCTGCGGCCAGGTAAGTTCTCTCCCTCTCTTTTAATTTCTGTTTTTCTATTTTTCTGCAGGTTTATGGCTTTATTAAAATAGCTAGGCACTTCTAAAAATCCTGAAAATAATCAGAGGCTCTATTTAGAATATTTCCAACATCCCACACTTATTTCCAAAATTATTTGAGCATTTAAATTATTTTATAGCATTTAAATGCCCAAATTCAAATACTTATGATTTAATTCAATGACCTTCTGTTGACCTAGAAAATTGTGCACCAATTTTGCCAAAGGTTCTAACCCAAGACAAAGAGAGTGAACTTTTTAGAAGGGCATTTCAGGTTCATTGAAAATAATTTTAGTAAACCCTAGTTGTTTCCAGGGGGTGCTGGGGATTCTGTCTTCCCCATTTCAAATTTAAGAGGAATTTAAACATGATGCACACTCTAATGCTTGATCTAGCTAGGGTGTGACAAGTACGCAGCGTGCGGAGGTGCTCTAATAAGCAAAATTGCTGATGCTCCATGGCCAAAGGGTTCCTTTCCTGAGGTGTCCGGATTGTGGCAACAGGAGTGGTTTTACATCACAGCTCCCCGAAGTGCCAAGTGGGTAGCTGCCCCCACCTTTCGCTCAGGCCCTCCACCACAACTGATGTCATGGATCAGTAGGGGCTGAGCTGGGGTCCAGCCGAGGGCGTGCCAATACTACAGAGCCGTATCCGAGATCTCTTCGAGGGAGATTTCAGTCTGATTATGGTAATGCAAGTTATGTTGGTTCATCGAGTCCAGCCTTGCAAACGCTAGCCCCTCCGCATGTGGGAATTCAACCCGGAAGGACCGCGCACTACTCAGAATTTCCTTGGCATGACGCACAAGGAGATGTACAAATCGTTCTTCGGACCCCCAAACAGAGTGTCCAGACACTACCGAGGACGTGGGCCTGAGCTGCAACTGCCCCGCTGCCCAAGTAAGTAATCCCATGGCCGAACACACTGTCCTTTTATTTATCATGACATCATTCTGAAGAATCGCTCTTTGACCAGGACTGGATAACAAAGGCGAAGATGATCCGGTGTTCGGCCCCCCTTCCTGAAGGCTTGGACAATCTGGTGTTGGAAAAGATGCTCGAGCCAGCACCTTGTCTAGTGCCCTCAAAGGAAGATGAAGGGGGAATAAAGAGGGTGAAAGCGGGCCTCCATCGCTACCTATTCCAATCGAGGGAATGAGCGCCTCCGCGAGGGAGGATAACCAAGGGGAAGAATCTGACATTCTCTATCCCCGGGGAAGGAAGAGGACTACCTCTGAAGATCCGGAAACTAAGGTTTCCAAACAGGAGAAGAAATCTCCGCCAGAGGGTCCAGCCTAGGAGAGTATTCTTGCCGCACAATGTCCGCGCGGGGATCAGCCCTCTACCGAGCTGTAAGTAATCAAAAAGTACTTAATAGTGAAGATATCCTACCTTACTCCCGAAGACAATAACTGATGCTTGTAAATTATAGTCCGGATCACAGCCCTTCTCGACAGAGTTCATCTTCGGGGGACCTTCTTCCGGAGATGATGGAGAGCGAAATGCCTCCCCCGAACTCCCCAGCTCAAGAAGCGGGCGACCTTGAAGTGTCGTCGCGAAGGGTATCTCCGGATCCAATATCGCCAGAGGGTAACCCTTTGGTTGCCCGGCATCCCCAGTATCCGGCTCCTGAGGAGAGCGACGGCAAGGGTCCGTACAGTGTGCGGTCAGACGCGCTGAAGGATCTTCTAGGGAAAGCTGTCGTCTCGGAAGCGCATCGTATGCTAATGGATACGGTAATTGAAAGGATTTCATCCGCCGAAAGTGGTTTGCATGAAGCTTTTATGAGTCTGCTGAAGGGCTTCGAGGTACGTAAAATAATGTATGCCTTTAATAGTACCGCATACGTTAGGTATGCCCATGCAGATAGTAGCCCCTGAGACTCTGGTTGTTATCGAGAACGGCGGCGAACAGAGGATCATAGTCCCAGGTAATAACCAGACCGCATTTATGTGCAGGTGGTTGAAGCTCCGGTGGCTAGCCGGACTGATGGGTTTGCCAAACTAAAGCGGCAACTGGATGCAGCAGATGCCGACATCGTGCTTGTCAACAAGCGGCTTGACGAAGCACAGGGTGAGTGTCTTTTCTGGTGATCATCACATAATAAGAGCAGCATGGTGCCAGTATCTTTAATATGTTGTGACTGCAGATGGAGCGGCCATCGTGGAGACCCTTCGGGCGGAGCTTGCCCGAGCCAAGGAGCAAGCAAGGAGTAGCAATGCGGCCTCTTTATAGGCAGCCGAAGAGTTAAGGGCCGAACAGGCCGCACATTGCGAGAGCAAAGAAAAAATTGCCAAGATGGCCGTGGAGTTAAAAGATGCTGCTGACCATTACCGGCTTCTTGAAGAGGAAAACTGGGCGAAGGCGACGGACCTGGAGAAAGCCCGGGTGGCTGCCAAGGAAGCCTGCTCCAAAAGTAGAGCGACGAAGGAGGAGCTGAATCAAGCTGCAGATATCATGTCTGGGAAGCCCTTCTTGTTGCGGACTAAGTTCGGAGATCCGAAGTATGCTCCTCTGGATCGGCTATGGAGTTCTGCGGACGCGTACATGGATTTGGCTGCAAGTGCTGCTGATGCAGCCGAGTACTTCAAGGATCAGAAAGGTCCCGAAGTGGAAAAGTTGTTTTGGTCACAATTTCACGCTCCAGTCCGTCCGCTACTGCTGAATGAGCGATTGACCGATTGGGCTGAGCTCCATAGGTTGTCCGGACTTGCCATGAGGTCCGTTGTGGATCACCTGTGGCCGGGAGGGCCAAGGCCGAGTAGCTACTTTAGCTTAGTGCAACAATTCCTTGAAGTTGTGCCACGCATCGATCCTGTAAAGAGGTCGGCGTGCATAGAGGGCTCGTGGATGGCCCTTGCCCGTGTCAAAACATACTGGGCGGAGATGGATGCCACCACTGTTGCGGCACAGGGTTCGGCCATAGGCCGAGTGGCCGCCGAGCACTACTTTGAAGAAGTTCTTGAAGGCGCTCGTTTGATAGAGGCTCAGTGCTCGAAGAATATTATGTTTAAGTGACATGTATTCCCATTGTAAGAACAATGTTTTATTGAATTTATCAAGGCTGTATTTATACTTTTGCCCGAAAGTACTATGATGCCTCATGTGCGGCCGTTTATCTATATATGTATATAACCTGAAAGATGGCAGTCGTCGGCTTCATCCCCCACGCATATAATGCGGGGGTGTTCGCAGAAGACGCATGTTCACACTTGATCCAACGTCTTGGTCCATTAAGGAGGTGATAGCGCAGCGAACTAGGCAATTGGACTATAATGCGTTAACACTTTCACTTAGCCAGAGGAGTTTGACAATGGGGCTACTATATAGCCCCTGGTGGCTCCGCGCTCATCCGGATTCGGGCGCGTACATGCCTGGCCGAGAAACGGCCCTTCGTTAAGGCGGAGGAATCCCGAATATTCCGCTAGGTCATGATAGTCAGTTTTCGGCTTTCTCTACTAAGGTGCTCGTCCGGATGAACCAGGGCACAATCGCAGTAGTTCTCCTGGTGCCGCCTTAGCCGATAGAGCGGAACGTAAGGCAGCAAAACACAGGAGCCGGGCAAATCCAACATTTGACCAAAGACATGATTTGGAGCTGATGCATTTAAGGCCAAACTCGCGACGCCGAACACTCCCTAAGGTATTCGGTCTTTATGATGTGAACCGGGCCTAAACAGTGCCCTTTGTAATAAGCCCCTGGTGTCCAGGTACGTGCAATATTCTGACGTGGCCACATGCCAATACGTCAGCATCCTTCTCAATTGTATTGAGAATCTGAGGATGTGTATCAACAAGAGACAGTAAAAAAGGTTTACGCAGGGTCTTAATCTAAAAAGAATCCTTGGAACGGGTCCCTGCTGCACGTGTGCGCCTGTATCTCCGTTGTGCCGTATTCTGGACGGGTGTAGCATGATGGTCATCTGAAAAATAAAGGAACTTAATTGAAAAGTTGTCGTGCAAAAGGTAGGTTATCCTAAATAGACCATGTACAGTTCAAAATGAGTAAAGTTGAGCCTAATTGCCACTTGTTTGCGCGCGTTGAGCCCCTTGTATTGTAATAGGGGTATAGCCATCAAACATGTATCAGTTACATATAGCTGCGCCGGACTCATCCAACCGCGTCCATGGTCTTAACGACCTGTCAGGTGCTTTAGTTGGTGAGGCCGTTTAGTGTGCGGCTGCCAAGGCAGCCGCACGGTCTTCCGCGCGCAAGGAGTGCTCAATATTTCCATTTACAGTAATGATACCATGTGGACCGGGCATCTTAAGCATGAGAGAAGCGTAATGCGGTATTGTGTTAAAGCGAGCGAAAGCTTCGCGTCCGAGTAGTGCTTGATAACTACTTTGGAACGGAGCGATGTGGAACGTTAAATTTTCGCTGCGGAAGTTATCGGGAAAGCCGAATATAACCTCTAGTAGCAGGGAGCTCGTGCAATGGGCCTCTGGGCCTGGCGTTACTCCTTTAAAGGTAGTATTGCTGTGGCTAATTTTTGTTGGGTCTATCCCCATTTTATGGACTGTGTCCTGATATATCAGGTTCAAACTGTTGCCGCCGCCCATCAGGACTCATGTGAAGTGGTATCCGTCAATTATTTGGTCTAATACCAAGGCAGCCCATCCTGCACGCCGGATACTTGCCGAGTAATCCCGATGGTCAAAGGTGATCAGTTGGGACGACCAGTGGCAGAACTTCGTGGTGATAGGCCCTGGGGCATGTATCTCTAGGAGTGCCGCTTTGTTTCTCCCCTTTGTTACGTGTAACACGTTTACTGTTTTGACTTCTGGTGGGAATTTCTTCTGTTCCCTAGTGCTTTGCTTGCGAGGCTCGTCCTCGTCTTCTCTTGGTGCATCCTGCCCCTTATGTTCAGTGTTGAGCTTGCCGGACTGCTTGAAAACCCAACATTCTCTATGGGTATGATTTGCAGGCTTATCGGGGGTGTTGTGGATCTGACATATTTTATCCAGAATCTTGTTTAGGCTGGACAGTTCGTCTCTGTTGCCTTTGGAGGGCAGCTTAAGTTGACCTGGCCAAGAGCTTCTAAATCCGGCATTTACTGCCGTGCTCTTTGGGCTGTCTTCTTTATTCCGGCGCTTGTTTTTGCTGCGCCGTGGTTTCCGGTTTTCGTCCCCGACTTCGGATGTACTTGGGTCACTGGTGCTGCATCAGGCTAACCAGCTATCCTCGCCCACGCAAAAGCGGGTCATGAGGCTTGTTAATGATGCCATTGTTCTCGGCTTTTATTGGCCGAGGTGTCTGGCAAGCCATTCGTCTCGAACGATGTGCTTAAAAGCTGCTAAGGCTTTGGCGTTTGGGCAGTCGACTATTTGGTTCTTTTTAGTGAGGAACTTGTTCCAAAGCTTTCGGGCTGACTCTCCGGGTTGTTGAGTTATATGACTCAAATCGTCTGCATCCGGTGGTGGAACATAGGTCCCTTGAAAATTTGCCCGAAAAGCGTCTTCGAGCTCTTCCCAGCTTCCAATGGAGTTTTCGGGGAGACTTTTAAGCCAGTGCCAAGCTGGCCCTTTGAGCTTGAGGGGTAAGTACTTGATGGCGTGGAGTTCGTCTCCTCGAGCCATATGGATATGGAGGATGTAGTCCTCAATCCAGACCCCAGGGTCTGTCGTTTCGTCATACGCCTCTATGTTTACGGGTTTGAATCTCTCTGGAAATTCGTGGTCCAGCACCTCATCGGTGAACCATAGGGGGTGTGCGGCACCCCTGTATTTGGGTGTACCGTGGTGTTGGGATGTTTGTTGTGTTGCATTGCATGCTGGAGCGCGCTTGCGTGTCCCGTAGATGGATCTGGTTGCGCCGTCCTTTTGATGCGAGCCCTCACGCGGATCGCGTACTGGCTCATGTGCGGCATCATTTGCCGCTCTATGTTGGCCACGAGGTCGTCTATCCGACCGGATGGCCATTTTGTTTTTTGATTGCGGGGGATCTAAGGCCTCCTCATCGAATTCATGTAGCAACTTTTGCTTCGGGTAGCTCTTGGTGTGGCGATTACCGCCGTACTTCGCTTCAGTGTTGAGTACTTCACTCCATCTGATTCTGAGTGTGTCTTGTGCAGCCCTGAGCCTTTGCTTCTACTTTTTCAGACTCCTCGCAGTGGCAACAAGCCTTTTATGGGTATTCTGTTGCTTCGGGTGCCTGTCCGGTGTGATGTTCGATACGTCTCCAACGTATCTATAATTTTTGATTGCTCCATGCTATATTATCTACTGTTTTGGACTATATTGGGCTTTATTTTCCACTTTTATATTATTTTTGGGACTAACCTATTAGCCGGAGGCCCAGCCCAGAATTGATGTTTTTTGCCTATTTCAGTGTTTCGAAGAAATGGAATATCAAACGGAGTCCAAACGGAATGAAACCTTCGGAAACGTGATTTTCTCACCGAACGTGATCCAGGAGACTTGGACCCTATGCCAAGGCATCAGAGAGGCGGTCACGAGGGTGGGGGCGCGCCCCCTGCCTTGTGGGCCCCTCGGAGCTCCACCGACGTACTCCTTCCTCCTATATATACCTACGTACCCCCAAACGATCAGAACAAGAGCCAAAAACCTAATTCCACCACCGCAACTTTCTGTATCCACGAGATCCCATCTTGGGGCCTGTTCCGGAGCTCTGCCGGAGAGGGCCGTCATCACGGAGGACTTCTACATCATCATAGCCTCTCCGATTAAGTGTAAGTAGTTTACCTCAGACCTTCGGGTCCATAGTTAGTAGCTAGATGGCTTCTTCTCTCTTTTTGGATCTCAATACAAAGTTCTCCCCTCTCTTGTGGAGATCTATTCCATGTAATCTTCTTTTTGCGGTGTGTTTGTTGAGACCGATGAATTGTGGGTTTATGATCAAGTCTATCTATGAATAATATTTGAATCTTCTCTGAATTCTTTTATGTATGATTGGTTATCTTTGCAAGTCTCTTCGAATTATCCGTTTGGTTTGGCCAACTAAATTGGTAGTTCTTGCCATGGGAGAAGTGCTTAGCTTTGGGTTCGATCTTGCGGTGTCCTTTCCCAGTGACAGAAGGGGCAGCAAGGCACGTATTGTATCGTTGCCATCGAGGATAACAAGATGGGGTTTATTTCATATTGCATGAATTTATCTCTCTACATCATGTCATCCTGCTTAAGGCGTTACTCTGTTTTTAACTTAAACTCTAGATGCATACTGGATAGCGGTCGATGAGTGGAGTAATAGTAGTAGATGCAGAACCGTTTCGGTCTACTTGTCACGGACGTGATGCCTATATACATGATCATGCCTAGATATTCTCATAACTATGCTCAATTCTGTCAATTGCTCAACAGTAATTTGTTCACCCACTGTAGAATACTTATGCTCTTGAGAGAAGCCACTAGTGAAACCTATGGTCCCCGGTTCTATTCTCATCATATTAATCTCCATCACTTTAATCTTGCTTTGCTTTTTTACTTTGCCTTTACTTTTTACTTTGCATCTCTATACCAAAAATATTATATCTAACAGATCTCACTCTCGTAAGTGACCGTGAAGGGATTGACAACCCCTAATCGCATTGGTTGCGAGTAGCTATCGTTTTGCGCAGGTACGAGGGACTTGAGCGTGGCCTCCTACTGGATTGATACCTTGATTCTCAAAAACTGAGGGAAATAGTTATGCTACTCTGCTGCATCATCCCTTCCTGTTCGGGGAAAACCAACACAAGCTCAAGAGGTAGCAAGAAGGATTTCTGGCGCCGTTGCTGGGGAGTCTACGCAAAAAGTCAACATACCAAGTACCCATCACAATCCCTATCTCTCGCATTACATTATTTGCCATTTGCCTCTCATTTTCCTCTCCCCCACTTCACCCTTGCCATTTTATCCGTCCTCTCTCTCTCTATCCTCCCTCTCTATTTGCCTCTTTTGCCCGTTTGCTCTTGTTTGCTCGTGTGCTAGTTTGCTTGTTTGTCGCAATGGCTCAAGATACTACCAAATTGTGTGACTTCACCAAGACCAATAATAATGATTCCCTTAGCACGCCGATTGCTCCTCTTGCCAATACTGAATCTTGTGAAATCAATACTGCTTTGTTGAATCTTGTTATGAAAGATCAATTCGCCGGCCTTCCTAGTGAAGATGCCGCTACTCGTCTGAATAGCTTCGTTTATTTATGTGATATGCAAAAGAAAAAAGACGTCGATAATGATGTCGTTAAATTGAAGCTATTTCCTTTTTCGCTTAGAGATCGTGCTAAAGCTTGGTTTTCGTCTTTGCCTAAAAATAGTATTGATTCTTGGAACAAGTGCAAAGATGCTTTTATCTCTAAGTATTTTTGAAAGTGCGTTATATCAACTAGAGGGGGGTGAATAGGCAATTTTTATGAAAGTCTTCAAAACGTTGGAGTTATGAAGACAAACGATAGAAATAAACCTATTACCCTGCAGCATAAGGTAGACTACACTAGGAAAGCCATAGTCAAGTATTCAATAGAGTGAAAGCATAATGACTAATAGCAGCAATGTAGTAAGGATCAGGTAGGAAGATATTGTGAAGCCAGACAGAACACGCAGTCACTCAGTGAAGACAAAAGATAGTGCAAACATACAATGACTTCACAAGGAGTAACAGTAAGTAAAGGGAAGGGAAGATGAAACCAGTGACTCGTTGAAGACAATGATTTGTTGGACCAGTTCCAGTTGTTGTGACAACTGTACGTCTGGTTGGGGCGGCTAGGTATTTAAACCTTAGGACACACAGTCCCGGACACCCAGTCCTGAACACGCAGCTCAGGACACCCAGTCCGCATCGTATTCCCCATGAGCTAAGGTCACACAGACCTCGCCCAATCACTCTGGTAAGTCTTCAAGGTAGACTCCCAAACCTTCACAGACTTCGTTCACCGGCAATCCACAATGTCTCTTGGATGCTCAGAACGCGACGCCTAACTGGCTGGATGATGCACAGTCCTCAAGTGTAATAAGTCTTCAGATCACACAGACAAGAAGACTTAAGTGATGCCTAATTCTCTTTGGCTCTGGGTGGTTAGGGCTTTATCCTCGCAAGGAATTCTCTCTCAAAGGCTTCGAGGTGGGTTGCTCTCAAACGACAAAAGCTGTACTCTCAATCTGAGTAGCCAACCGTTTATGGTTGTAGGGGGTGGGCTATTTATAGCCACTTGGCAACCCGACCTGATTTGTCCGAAATGACCCTGGGTCACTAAGGAACTGACACGTGTTCCAACGGTCAGATTTCAAACTCACACGACAACTTTACTTGGGCTACAAGCAAAGCTGACTTGTCCGACTCTGGACAAGATTCGCTCTCATAGTCTTCACTCAAAGACATAGGTTTTAGGTTAGGCATCACTTCAGTCATTCTAACTGGTTCTCTTGGACCCCACTTAACAGTACGGTGGTTCCTATGACTCAACACAAAAGAAAAAGAACTACGAAAGATCTAAGTCTTCGAGCTCCATAGGCTTCATGTGGTGTCTTCTCTTGTCATAGTCTTCAATGTGAATATCTTCATATACCACCTTTGACTTCAATGTCTTCATACATTTTTAGGGGTCATCTCTGCTAGGAAAACCGAATCAATGAGGGACTTCTACCTGTGTTATCCTGCAATTCTCACAAACACATTAGTCCCTCAACTAGGTTTGTCGTCAATACTCCAAAACCAACTAGGGGTGCCACTAGATGCACTTACAATCTCCCCCTTTTTGGTGATTGATGACAAACTAGTTGAAGTTTTCAACGAGGAATATAATCTGTGAAATTGTAAAGGATAAGGAATTGTCTTCATAAGTTGCAAGGGCTCCCCCTGAAGATGTGCATATAAGTAATTTGCTTTTGGAATGCAAATCCACATGGCAGGATGTACTTATGGAGATCCTCTTCAACTTATGATGACAATCCACTATGCATGTGAAAGTATATGAACATAATGACATGCATAATGGAAAATGGACGTCTGCAGAATGATCTAAGTGCAGAATTTATCGTCGCACATGCGGAATTTATCATCGCAAAACAAGGTGGCAGATAAGTAGCAGACGACCATCGAGTTTAAGTGTTACGACTCAAAGAACCAAATGTAGCAAAACGAGAGTTGTAAGCACGAAGCAAAATATAAAGCACCCGCCCATATGGACCCGCTTGAAGACTATCAACCTCATATGCTTCTCCCCCTTTTGTCAGTAAGGACCAAAAAGGTTTGAAGACATAGAGCATCTACTCGTTCCCATGAGGAGTAGGTGAGGTAGTTGGGTCGTAGGTGGTGTTTTGCGGTGCTGAAGAGCTTGGAGCAGAGTCGAAGCGTGCTGAAGGAGGTGGCGGTGAAGTAGCATCGTCTTCATCCTCGATAACTCTGGCAGTCACTGTTGCAGTAGAGGAAGAGAACTCAGAGTCTTCAAGGGATGGAGTTCCTAGAAGCACAACCCTTCGAGGAGGTGTGGAGTCAAACTTGAATCGCTCGGTGAAGCCATCCTCTTGAAGATCATCTTCAGAACACATCATCGTTAGCCCTTTCCATGTGCGGCGACAGGTTTCATGGGCAACGAAAGCATTCTTGGTGGCAAGATTGCGAATGCGATTAACATCCACCAAGAGGCTTTTCATCTGACGCTTCAGCCAGTCATGATGCCTATCCTGTTTCTGATGAAGAGCCACAAGAAGCTCTCGGTCGTTGAGAACACGAGTGCGCTTCTTGGGTCGTGGAGCAGTTGTACTATCAGTGGCTTCAGTGGAAGCAGGGTGTGGTGCACGTGTAGTGCCAGCCAAAGGATACACCCGAGTGACTGCTTCAACTCCTTCAATGTTCTGAGAGAAACTCTGATGCTCTGCATTCTGAAGACTTAGAGGTTCCTTGGAAGGCTCAGGATAGATGGCTTCAATAGAGATATCCACATCAGGCAAAAAAATCCGATGATTGCGAGCAGATGGCTGATATGAGATATCAGAGTGAAGTTTGATTAGCCGCATTACCCATGGGGCGTAGAACTTCAAGCCAAACAGATCAAAGCCTGATGCAGCAAGTTGGCAAATGAAGAAGTCCTGTGCATTGAAGCATTTTCCATGAAGAATATAGAAGATCAAAGTCTTCATTGCACCCTCAAGCTTGGCATGTGGAGAGTGCCCTTTGATGGGCCAGAGAGTTCGCGTGATGATGTGATAGATGGTTCTTGGCAGATACTCAAGGTCTTCAACGAAGAACTCCGTGGGATAAGCAGCATCTTGGGGTAATGGCTTCATCATGCTGAGCATCTGACTCATATCAGGTTCAGGCTTCTGAAAGATGCTCTCAATAGCTTCACTATGAAGCTGACAGCCATGCTCGTAGAGATCGCCAGGAGTGGGCAAACCAGTGAGCTCAATGATGTCAAATGCATTGGCTTCATGATGAACGTTTCCTTTCATCCACTCCAGGACCCAAGTCTTCGGATCTCTGCTATACCTGCGGATGTGAAGTGTGACATAGAATTGGAGCAGCAACTCTTCATTCCAATGCTCTTGGTTAGTAACGAACGGCAGTAGTCCAACTTCCTTGAAGCAATCCAAAGCTTCTTCCAGACAGGGCAGACCAGCTATAGCTTCAATGTCAAGGCACTTGTGTGGGAAGATGCGACCTTGGTTGTAAAGAATGCATGAGTAATAGCTTCGCTGCGGATAGCTCCAGAACCAATCAGATGATATCCTTTCCCTTGAGTAGGGGTTCCTGGAACTATCGAAGAATGTGTTGTCTGCTCTGAAGCCATTGATATTGAAGGAGCCAGGTGCTGATGCATGACCTGGGAACCTTGGCAATCTTGGGATTGGCTTCTGTACCTGAGGCCTGTGCTCAACATGATAGTCGAACTGGGGACCGGCAGCAGACTCAGGAACAGAAGTGGTGGGATCAGTGGCTTCGCTGTCTTCTGATGCTTTTGTTGGGGAGGGCTCCACATTAGCTTCATTGGTGGTGGTGGCAGCCGCAAGATTTTCATCCTCCACTTGACGAGCTGGAGGGTCGGTCACAAGCACATTCTCCTTGAGAACTGCTTCTTGGTGGGACAGGGGAGTGGGAACTTGTGGGACTTCTTCTTCCGCGGCTGATGCAGTCGGATTGTCTTCAGCAGAGACTCGAGGCCTTGGACCTTTGCGAAGCCTGCGCAATGCAGGCGACGCCTGTGGAGTTGGAGTTGGCTGGGCCTCATAGTCTTCTTCCTCTTGTGGACGATCCGCCCATGAAGCATCCTGCGCAATTGGCGTCAGTGGACGACCAATGCTGATGAGTTTGCTGTTCTCGATCTGAGGAAGGACCGCACCATCTTCTACATGGTCATGTTGACCAATGTCTTCAGGAGCAATGGGGTCAGCTGCTGGAAAGTCTTTAGCTTCATGAGCCTCTGTGGAAGCAGGCTCATGGATAGTCAGTTGGCGTTCAGCTTCAGGATAGACCATAGAAATGGGTTCAACTATCAAAGGCTCTGTGGGAGCAGCCCGATCTTTCTTGGTCTTCCTCTTCTTCTTGGAGGGGGTAGTAGGAGAGGCTTCAGGATGTTTCCTCTTCCTGGCTTCAGCTTCAGCAGTCCTTGTTTTCTTGAGCTCTGAAGCGGTTGACCGGCTTTTTGGCTTCGAGCCAGTCATTCTTGTTGGGAAGACGATAGGAACTGCTTCCTGCGTTGGTGCGTCGGGTTCAGCCGTAGCAGGCTTCTTCTTCTTCTTTGCGGCCATCCTGGGGTCGATGCCAGGACGCCCAAGGGCCTTGCGCTTCTCAGCCTCATTGTAGGCTTGCGCACATCTGTCAGCCAGAACCTTCATGCGCTCACGCGAACCCTGAGCTTCTGCATCTTTCTTTACAAAGGCTTCCTTGAGCTCGTGCATCATAATCTTGAAGTTCTTCACTTCTTGCATGCTGAGCTTGGCCATATGCTTCTTGAACTGAGCCTTTTCATAGTCAATCTTTTGCTTTAGTTCCACAATGCGCTGGGCGACAACTAGCTCTGAAGCAATGGCGCCTTGGAAGGCGACACTGAGGCCAATGGGTAGCTGCAGATCTTCGAAGCTGATGTTTGGCGTGTCAAACCACTCATCAATGAAGTTGTGGATAATTGTCACATCAAAGAGAGGCAGATCATTGAAGATTTCTGCTTCTTCTTTGCTCTTGATGAGTTGCTCAAGAGCGTCATCTGCAAGATCTTCATCACTTGACAGATCAATGGCATCATTGCGCAGAATGGCAGCAGCTGTTAGCTCTTGGCCGGTGTGTGGCAGAGGCATCTTGACCTTCTGGGGCTTGGAGATGCGTGATAAATCTTCGGACTGCACACTGTCTTCAGGAGGTGCAGTTGCCAGTGGCTTCGCCCTTGAGATTTTTGGTGAAGGGGCAGGCTTTGAAGCTTTAGGCTTCTTCATCTTCTTTGGCTTCGGCACTGCAGGCGCTTCATCTGATTCAGCGTCAGCTGCAGGCTCATTCACTGCAGTCCCTTGAACCAAGATATGGGTGATGAGGCCTTCAAGGTTATAGAAGGGACCGATGACATTGGGTTCTGCTTCACGAGTTCCATTGGCACGGGGAGCAGAGGGACCAGGGTTGAAATCTAACCCCAAAGTCTTCTTGTTCTGCTTCGCTGAGTTCTGGGCAAACTGGAAGTTGTGCTTGAACAGATTGTCGTCACGACACCATAGTAGTGACGATGGGTGTGCATCAGCAGGCTGTGGCCCACGGACCATGCATGGATAGAAGCCTTGTTCAATGGCTTCATCTCTAGACCTGGGTAGAAGATTCTTGTATAGGATGTCTCCCCACGGTCTCTTGATGGCGTTTTTCTCAGCATATTCCAGGATTACAAATCGGTATTTGAACCATTGTTCTGCCCAATATCTTTGAATCCATTGGATTCGGGTCTTGCGCTGATTGTAATCCTCTTTAGGATCTGTCTTATACAGTTCTGAGAGGTCATCTGGCAGATCTCTGGATGTTTCTCCATGACGCTTTCTGCCACCCTTCCTTGCTGGTTTCTCTGAACCCATAAACTTTAAACTGAAAGGCTTCAACACGTTCAAAGGCTTCAAAGGTTTTCGCTTGCTGGACAAACAGGAACTGGCTTCGGGAGAATTTATGTGATGCTGTAAGAATTCTGCAAATGAATGCAGACTATGAGAACCAAAGGATTCTCCCACGGACATGTACCTGTGATAGCATTAAGGTGCGAGGGAAGGGGAAGAGGTCATATGCATTCTCAGAAGATTTTGAAGATAAATCAGTTTAGAAGACATTGACCTCATCGTGCAAAGACATTCACTCATAGATAAGGAGTTGGTTCCAGATTTGTACGAATCCACAGATCAGTACAAGTGAGGAATCTAACTACTTTGTGAAGCATAAGTGAATATACTAGGCATGTTATGAGATGCAGTATGAGAGAGATCTAACTTGTGTGAATAGAAACTGCTTGTGGTAGAAAGTGACAAAGCCATAGGATCAACGGAGCTGTAAAAAGGAAGTTTTATTTACCACACTAAGAACTGCTAGACAGAGTGGAAGATGAGGCCGAGCAGTTCGATCTTCCGTGCCCTAACTTGGCGACGGAGGACACCTACGGCGACGGCGAAGAGGACGATGTCCGCTGTCGGCGTGAAGACGGTGTCGGAGAGGTTGCGGCAGCGAAGCGCTTCGTCGCCGGCGTCATCGAGGGCTAGCGGTGGAGCTTGGGTTCGTGCGAGAGTGGAAGAAGAGATAGTGACCGCTGTGAAGTGTGTATTTATAGGAACAGGGACGGCACTGTGCTATTACACAGGTGCCCCTGGCGGTTCGCATCTGAGGAACACGTGGCCATTATGCGGAATTTTGGGGTTTGTTCCACGTCCCATGCACGCCTGGATTGTCGGGTGGTCGTTCCTACTTCTCCAGGTTTCATGTGGAGGAACGAGCATTGAAAACGGACTTAATGGTTGTCTCTATATCTTTTGCCGACAAGGACGCAGAGAAGACATTTGACAGTTTCAATAGAATGCATATGATTTGGAGAGATAGAATTTGAGATAGAAAGCATAGAGGGGTTAGGGTCCGATCACATTCACTTAGTTCAAAAGATTCAACAAGAAGACATAGCTATAAGTGAATGCTGTAGAGGACAGAACACTAGTAGATATATATATCTATATAATCAACATAGTGAAGACAATCATGAAGATATGTTGAGATTGAAGCCAAGCTAAATGTGAAGACATAGCAAATGTAACGTCATGAGTGAAACACTTCAAAATAGAACATTTGGTGGTGGCGTTACCCACCGTATAGGAAGTATTAGACCCAGACACGGCGCACAATTATCGTGGTGCTCCGAAGTCAAATTCCACATTAATGTATTCACACTTAGAATGTATGTCTTCATAGATTGAAGATATACTTTACTTCGTGTGTTGCACATCTAAGTCATCAATATGCATAAGGGTTAGGATGTGTGCCTGATCACAGTACATTTGAGGATTCCAGGATATTTAGCTCACACCGTAACTTGCAAAATCTCTTCTCATCCAAGGGCTTGGTGAAGATATCTGCCAATTGCTCTTCAGTGTTGACGTGTATGATATCAATATATTCCTTCACAACATGATCTCTGAGAAAGTGATGACGAATTTCAATGTGCTTTGTCTTCGAGTGCTGAACTGGGTTGTTGGCAATCTTGATGGCGCTTTTGTTGTCGCAGTAAAGTGGCACTTGCTTCAGATGAATGCCATAGTCCTTGAGTGTTTGCTTCATCCATAGAAGCTGAGCGCAGCAAGATCCAGCAGCAATGTATTCAGGTTCAGCAGTGGAGAGAGATACACAGTTCTGCTTCTTTGAAGACCAACATACAAGTGATCGTCCCAGAAAGTGACATGTGCCTGATGTAGACTTGCGATCAACTTTGTCACCAGCATAATCAGCATCCGAGAATCCAACCAGATCAAACTCTGAGCCCTTTGGATACCATAATCCTAGAGTTGGGGTGTGAGCCAAATATCAAAGAATTCGCTTCACAGCTAAGTGATGCGACTCCTTTGGTGCCGCTTGAAATCGAGCACACATGCAAACACTAAGCATAATATCTGGCCTAGATGCACATAGATAAAGTAAAGAACCAATCATGGAGCGGTATACCTTTTGATCAAACTCTTTACCATTGTCGTCGGGACCCAGATGATGTTTGGCTGGCATTGGTGTTGTAAAGCCTTTGCAGTCTTGCATACCAAACTTCTTCAGGCAATCTTTGAGATACTTCTCTTGAGATATGAAGATGTCGTTGCGTTGTTGTCGTATTTGAAGACCGAGGAAGAACTTCAGCTCTCCCATCATGGACATCTGATATTGCTCTTGCATCATATATCCAAACTCTTCACTGTACTTCTGATTGGTGCAGCCGAAGATAATGTCATCCACATATATTTGGCACACAAACAGTTCACCATCATATGTCTTCGTGAAGAGAGTGGGGTCTAGGGAACCAGGTATGAATCCTTTGCTCTTCAGGAAGTATTTGAGTGTGTCATACCAGGCCCGAGGGGCTTGTTTGAGGCCATACAGTGCCTTGTTGAGCTTGTATACCATGTTAGGAGGTTTTGGATCTTCAAAGCCAGGCGGTTGTGCAACATACACTTCTTCCTCAATCTTGCCATTGAGAAAATCACTCTTCACATCCATTTGATATAGAAGTATGTTATGATGATTTGCATAGGCCAGCAGTATGCGTATGGCTTCAAGTCTAGCCACAGGAGCAAATGTTTCATCGAAGTCAATGCCTTCCACTTGAGTATATCCTTGAGCAACGAGACGAGCTTTGTTTCTGACAACTTGACCATGCTCATCTTGCTTGTTGCGGTATATCCATTTGGTGCCTATTATATTGTGCTTCCGTGGATCAGGACGCTTAACTAGTTCCCATACATTATTCAGCTCAAACTGTTGAAGCTCTTCTTGCATAGCTTGAATCCATTCAGGTTCCATGAAGGCTTCTTCAACTTTCTTGGGTTCTATTATTGAGACGAATGCGAAGTGCCCACAGAAATTTGCTAGCTGAGTTGCCCTTGAACGAGTGAGTGGACCGGGTGCATTGATGCTATCAATTATTCTTTCAATCTGCACTTCATTGGCAACGCGAGGATGTACAGGGCGAAGATTTTGCTCTTGCTGATCATTGTCGTTGTTAGAAGGAATGTCTTCATGCTGAGAATTGTCTTCATGTTGATCAGGTGCTGAGATGATAAGTTCTTCTTCAGGATGAGCTTCAGAAGGTATAATTTCTCCAGTTCCCATTAGCTTGATTGATTCACTGGATGGAACTTCATCTAGCACATTTGGCAGTTGCTCTCTTTGTGAACCATTGGTCTCATCGAACTGCACATCCACTGTTTCAACCACTTTGTAATGAAAGAGATTGAAGACTCTGTAGGAGTGCGAATCCTTTCCATATCCAAGCATAAAACCCTCATGTGCTTTTGGTGCAAACTTTGAGGTGTGATGTGGGTCCTTGATCCAGCACCTTGCGCCAAATACTCTGAAGTAACTGACATTTGGCTTCTTGCCAGTAAGGAGCTCATAAGATGTCTTGTTCAGAAGCTTGTGAAGATAAACACGATTGATTGTATGGCATGCAGTGTCAATGGCTTCAGGCCAGAATTTTCTTGGGGTCTTGTATTCATCTAGCATCATTCTGGCCATCTCAATGAGTGTTCTGTTCTTGCGTTCGACGACGCCATTCTGCTGTGGCGTGTACGGGGCTGAGAATTCATGTGTGATGCCCAAGGTATCAAGATATGTATCAAGGCCAGTGTTCTTGAATTCAGTGCCATTGTCACTTCTGATGTGCTTTATCTTGGCGTCATAATTGTTCATAGCTCGATTGGCGAAGCATCTGAAGACATCCTGCACTTCAGTCTTGTAAAGGATTATGTGCACCCAAGTATATCTAGAATAATCATCAACAATGACAAAGCCATAGAGACAAGCAGTAGTAGTAAGAGTTGAGTAATGAGTGGGACCGAAAAGATCCATGTGAAGCAATTCGAAGGGTCGAGTAGTGGTCATGATTGTCTTCGAGGGATGTTTGGCCCTCGTCATCTTTCCTGCCTCACAGGCACCGCATAAGTGATCTTTCTTGAACTTGACGCCCTTGATGCCTATGACATGCTTCTTCTTTGCCAGGGTGTGGAGGTTCCTCATGCCAGCATGCCCAAGCCTCCGATGCCAGAGCCAGCATTCTGAAGCTTTTTCTAGAAGACATACGGCCAGCTGTGGTCCTACTGAGAAATCTACCACGTACAAATCATCTTTTCGATACCCTTCAAATACTAGAGACTTGTCAGATTCCATTAGTACAAGGCAACGATATTTTCCAAATATTATGATCATGTTCAAATCGCAAAGCATTGAGACAGACATTAAGTTGAAGCCAAGGGATTCAACAAGCATGACTTTATCAATGTGTTGATCCCTTGAGATTGCAACTCTACCTAGACCCAAACCTTACTTTTACCAGTGTCAGCAAATGTGATGTGGCTCTTGTCGGATGGACGTAATGTTGAGTCCATAAGAAGACTTCTTTTGCCAGTCATGTGATTTGTACACCCACTATCAATAATCCATTCTGAAGACGCTGGTGTCGTACCCTACAGTGCAGTTAGGGGGATAGGCTTCACCAAGAGCATTGTGAAGCAAAAACATTTGACGAACCAGTGGGTTATGAAAGCTTAGATCCAGATTAGGACTAATAGGGAGAGTAGCAATCGATTTGGGAACGAAGTACATAGTAAGACCATTTGGGCATTTGATCTTGCGCCCTACAAGATGTTTAAGGTCCCCAGCAATAGCGTCAGACAATTTTGGTTTTCTGCTGGAGACCTTTCCCTGCAAAAGAGAGTTAAGCTTTCTTAGACACCCACATCTTCAAGGGTGGCTTAGAAGCAATAAGTCTAAGTGCAGCATCTGAGAATTTTGGCTTTGGAGCCCTAGCAAACAGTCTTGCAGGCGGACAATAGTACTCATAAGAATAAGCAGAATAGTTCTTGGTCTTATGAACATGGCGGTTTGATGAACCGCTCTCATATTCATATGCCTGAGTATGGTTTCCCTGCAAAGCATTTGCATTAGTGCGACTCAGGTGAGTCCTCTGTCTGTATGAAGCCTTTGGACCGTATGAAGCCTTTGGTCTGAGGTTTGTCTTCTTCACGTGAGGTGTCATGATGACATTCACAGGAAGATTCTCCAGACACCTTTTCGGAACCAAGATCTTCTTCATAGGCGGTCCATTCCTGCAGTTAGTACCAATGTACCTGGCAAACACATCACCATTCTGATTCTTAAACAGTATATAGTTTGCATCAAAGGATTCATCAATGATAATGGGGTTAGCACAAGTGAAACCAGATAGATTGGATGGATCTGCTGAAGGTTCCTTTGCAGCAACCCACATGGTTTTGGGGTACTGCTCAGGTTTCCAGTAAGAGCCATCAGCATTCATTTTCCTTACGAACCCAACACCCTCTTTCCTCGGGTTTCGGTTCAGAATCTGCTTTTTGAGGACATCACATAGTGTCTGATGCCCTTTAAGACTTTTGTACATCCTTGTTTCAAGCAATGTCTTCAACCTAGCATTCTCATCAGCAATAGCGGTGGTATCCTCAGCAGAGGAGTTAGTTACCACATCAACAGTTGAAGATATTGCAAGAGCAGTAGCAGTAGAACATTCAGCAACAGAAGTAGCATTATCACGCTCAATGCATTTAAGACATGGTGGTTCAAATCCTTCCTTAGCGAGACTGATCTGTTTGGCGCGAAGTGACTCGTTTTCCTTTTGAAGATCTTCATGAACTACTCTCAATTTCTCAAGATCTTGCTTCCTTTGAAGATAATCATAGGAAAGCTTTTCATGAGTTGTTGAGAGAGTTTCATGACGACTTTCAAGTTCCTGATACTTAACGTGAAGATTTTTTATGTCTTCAATTAAGGATTCAGATCGAGTCATTTCAGCACCTAACAGATCATCGCTTCTGTCTAACAGTTTTTGAATATGTTCCATAGCTTTCTGTTGTTCAGTTGCAATTTTAGCAAGTGTTTTGTAGCTGGGTTTTGAACCACAATCAGAGTCATCGTCACTAGATGTTTGATAGTGAGTAGTGCGTGTGTTTACCTTGGCACCGCGTGCCATGAAGCAATAGGTAGAAGCGGAGTAGTCCTTGTCATTTGCATCGGTGTCGGTGATGAGGTCATTGTCTTCAGTGTTGAAGATGGACTCGGCAACGTATGCTGTAGCCAGACTTGCGACGCCTGAATCGGACTCCTCCTCAGACTCCACCTCCGCCTCCTCAAAAGCGGACTCCTCCTCTGAATCCATTTCCTTGCCAACAAATGCACGTGCCTTGCCAGATGAGCTCTTCTTGTGTGATGAAGACTTTGAGGAAGACTTGGAAGAGGACTTTGAGTATTTCTTCTTCTTCTTGTCGTCAGAGTCATATTCCTTGCTCTTCTTCTTCTTGTTGTTCTCATTTTTCCACTGTGGACACTCAGAGATGAAGTGGCCAAGTTTCTTGCACTTGTGACATGTTTTCTTCTTGTAGTCATGAGCAGAAGCTTCATAATTTCTTGAGCTTGATCGGGAAGACTTTCTGAAGCCTTTCTTCTTGGTGAATTTTTGGAACTTCTTGACAAGCATAGCAAGTTCCCTTCCAATGTCTTCAGGATCATCAGAACTGCTGTCAGATTCTTCTTCAGATGAGGAGACAGCTTTTGCCTTCAAGGCACGAGTTCGTCCATAGTTTGGACCGTAGATATCTCTTTTCTCAGAAAGCTGAAACTTATGTGTGTTGAGCCTCTCAAGTATGTCAGACGGGTCGAGTGTCTTGAAATCAGGACGTTCTTGAATCATCAGGGCTAGGGTGTCAAACAAACTGTCAAGTGATATCAGTAGTGTCTTGACGACTTCATGTTTTGTGATCTCAGTAGCGCTGAGGGCTTGAAGCTCATTTGTGATGTCAGTGAGTCGGTCAAATGTGAGCTGGACATTCTCATTGTAATTTCACTTGAAGCGGTTGAAGAGGTTGCGAAGGACACTGATTCTCTGATCTCTCTGGGTTGAGACACCTTCATTGACCTTGGAGAGCCAGTCCCAGACCAGCGTAGATGTTTTCAAAGCACTCACACGGCCATACTGTCCTTTGGTCAGATGACCACAGATGATATTCTTGGCAGTAGAGTCCAGTTGAACGAATTTCTTGACATCAGCAGCAGTGACACCTTTTCCAGCCTTGGGAACGCCGTTCTCGACGACATACCATAGGTCGACGTCAATGGCTTCAAGATGCATGCGCATCTTATTCTTCCAGTAGGGATATTCAGTTCCATTGAAGACGGGGCACGCAGCGGAGACTTTAATTATCCCTGCAGTCGACATAGCTAAAACTCCAGGTGGTTAAACCGAATCACACAAAACAAGGGAGCACCTTGCTCTGATACCAATTGAAAGTTCGTTATATCAACTAGAGGGGGGTGAGTAGGCGATTTTTATGAAAGTCTTCAAAACGTGGAGTTATGAAGACAAACGATAGAAATAAACCTATTACCCTGCATCGGAAGGTAGACTACACTAGGCAAGCCATAGTCAAGTATTCAATAGAGTGAAAGCACAATGACTAATAGCAGCAATGTAGTAAGGATCAGGTAGGAAGATATTGTGAAGCCAGACAGAACACGCAGTCACTCAGTGAAGACAAAAGATAGTGCAAACATACAATGACTTCACAAGGAGTAACAGTAAGTAAAGGGAAGGGAAGATGAAACCAGTGACTCATTGAAGACAATGATTTGTTGGACCAGTTCCAGTTGCTGTGACAACTGTACGTTTGGTTGGGGCGGCTAGGTATTTAAACATTAGGACACACGGTCCCGGACACACAGTCCTGAACACGCAGCTTAGGACACCCAGTCCTCACCGTATTCCCCTTGAGCTAAGGTCACATAGACCTCGCCCAATCACTCTGGTAAGTCTTCAAGGTAGACTACCAAACCTTCACAGACTTCGTTCACCGGCAATCCACAATGTCTCTTGGATGCTCAGAACGCGACGCCTAACCGGCTGGAGAATGCACAGTCCTCAAGTGTAATAAGTCTTCAGATCACACAGACAAGAAGACTTAAGTGATGCCTAATTCTCTTTGGCTCTGGGTGGTTAGGGCTTTATCCTCGCAAGGAATTCTCTCTCAAAGGCTTCGAGGTGGGTTGCTCTCAAACGACAAAAGCCATACTCTCAATCTGAGCAGCCAACCGTTTATGGTTGTAGGGGGTGGGCTATTTATAGCCACTTGGCAACCCGGCCTGATTTGTCCGAAATGACCCTGGGTCACTAACGAACTGACACGTGTTCCAACGGTCAGATTTCAAACTCACACGGCAACTTTACTTGGGCTACAAGCAAAGCTGACTTGTCCGACTCTGGACAAGATTCGCTCTCATAGTCTTCACTCGAAGACATAGGTTTTAGGTTAGGCATCACTTCAGTCATTCTGACTGGTTCTCTTGGACCCCACTTAATAGTACGGTGGTTCCTATGACTCAACACAAAAGAAAAAGAACTACGAAAGATCTAAGTCTTCGAGCTCCATAGGCTTCATGTGGTGTCTTCTCTTGTCATAGTCTTCAATGTGAATATCTTCATATACCACCTTTGACTTCAATGTCTTCATACATTTTTAGGGGTCATCTCTGGTAGGAAAACCGAATCAATGAGGGACTTCTACCTATGTTATCCTGCAATTCTCACAAACACATTAGTCCCTCAACTAGGTTGTCATCAATACTCCAAAACCAACTAGGGGTGCCACTAGATGCACTTACAATTTTCCTCCCGCTAAGATCATCTCTCTTAGAAACGATATTATGAACTTTAAGCAACTTGATCATGAACATGTTGTGCAAGCTTGGGAGAGAATTAAATTAATGATGCGTAATTGCCCTACTCATGGTTTGAATTTGTGGATGGTTATACAAAAAAATTATGCCGGATTGAATTTTGCTTCTAGAAATCTTTTAGATTCGGCCGTGGGAGGCACTTTTATGGAAATCACTTTAGGAGATGCTACTAAACTCCTAGATAATATTATGGTTAATTTTTCTCAATGGCATACTGAAAGATCTTCTAATAAAAAAGTACATGTGATAGAAGAAATCAATGTTTTGAGTGGAAAGATGGATGAACTTATGAAATTATTTGCTACTAAGAGTGTTTCTTCTGATCCTAATGATATGCCTTTGTCTACTTTGATTGAAAATAACAATGAATCTATGGATGTGAATTTTGTTGGTAGGAATAATTTTGGTAACAACGCTTATAGAGGGAATTTTAATCCTAGGCCATGTCCTAGTAATCCTTCTAATAATTATGGGAATTCCTACAACAACTCTTATGGAAATTATAATAAGATGCCCTCTGAATTTGAGAATAGTGTTAAAGAGTTTATGAATTCACAAAAGAATTTTAATGCTTTGCTTGAAGAGAAATTGCTTAAAGTTGTTGATTTGGCTAGGAACGCTGATAGAATTTCTCTTGAGGTTGATTCTTTAAAGCTTAGATCTATTCCTCCTAAGCATGATATCAATGAGTCTCTCAAAGCCATGAGAGTTTCCATTGATGAGTGCAAGGAAAGAACCGCTAGGATGCGTGCTTCCAAAGATGCCTTTATTAAAGCGTGTTCTTCCAATTCCTATGAAAATCAAGATGAAGATCTAAAAGTTATTGATGTGTCCCCTATTAAATCTTTGTTTTGCAATATGAATCTTGATGAAACTGAATACGATCTTCCTTTACCTAGAAGGCGTTCTAAAAATTTGGAGTATTTAGATCTTTATGATGAAATTGATGAAAGTGGGATTGAAAGAAATAAAAATATAGATGTTGCTAAACCCACTATATTGGATTTCAAGGAATTTAATTATGAAAGTTGCTCTTTAATTGATTGTGTTTCCTTGTTGCAATCCGTGCTAAATTCTCCGCATGATTATAGTCAAAAGAAAGCCTTCACTGAACATATTGTTGATGCCTTGATGCAATCTTATGAAGAAAACTTGAATTGAAAGTTTCTATCCCTAGAAAACTCTATGATGAGTGGGAACCAACTATTAAAATTAAAATTAAAGATCATGAGTTCTATGCTTTGTGTGATTTGGGTGCTAGTGTCTCTACTATTCCTAAGACTTTGTGTGATTTGCTAGATTTCTGTAATTTTGATGATTGCTCTCTAAACTTGCATCTTGCGTATTCTACTATTAAGAAACATGTGGGAAGGATTAAAGATGTTCTTATTGTTGCAAATAGGAATTATGTGCCCGTAGATTTCATTGTTCTTGATATAGATTGCAATCCTTCTTGCCCTATTATTCTTGGTAGACCTTTCCTTAGAACGGTTGGTGCGATTATTGATATGAAGGAAGGGAATATTAGATTTCAATTTCCATTAAAAAGGGGAATGGAACACTTTCCAAGAAAGAAAATAAAATTGCCATATGAAACTATCATGAGAGCCACTTATGGATTGCCTACCAAAGATGGCAATACCTAGATCTATCCTCGCTTTTATGCCTAGCTAGGGGCGTTAAACGATAGCGCTTGTTGGAGGCAACCCAATTTTATTTTTATTCCTTAATTTTTGATCCTGCTTAGTAATAAATAAATTATTTAGCCTATGTTTTGGTTGTGTTTTTTTTGTGTTTAATTAGTGTTTGTGCCAAATAGAACCGTTGGGAAGACTTGGGGAAAGTCTTGTTGAACTTGCTGTAAAAAACAGAAACTTTAGCGCTCACGAGAACTGCTGTCATTTTTATTTGAAGAGTGCTATTTAGTTAATTCTTTTTGAAGATGATTAATAGATAAATTCCTAACGTCCATCAATTTATTTTAGAATTTTTGGGGTTCCAGATCTTGCGCTAGCTACAGATTACCACAGACTGTTCTGTTTTTGACAGATTCTGTTTTTCGTGTGTTGTTTGCTTATTTTGATGAATCTATGGTTAGTAAAATAGTTTATAATCCATAGAGAAGTTGGAATACAGTAGGTTTAACACCAATATAAATAAAGAATGAGTTCATTACAGTACCTTGAAGTGGTATTTTGTTTTCTTTCGCTAACGGAGCTCAGGAGTTTTCTACTTTAAGTTTTGTGTTGTGAAGTTTTCAAGTTTTGGGTGAATTCTTTTGATGGATTATGGAACAAGGAGTGGAAAGAGCCTAATCTTGGGGATGCCCATGGCACCCCCAAGACAATCCAAGGACACCAAAAAGTCAAAGCTTGGGGATGCCCCGGAAGGCATCCCCTCTTTCGTCCACTTCCATCGGTAATTTACTTGGAGCTATATTTTTATTCACCAACATGATATGTGTTTTGCTTGGAGCGTCTTGTATTATTTGTGTCTTTTTGTATTTTAGTATGCCACAATCATCCTTGCTGTACACACCTTTTGATAGAGCCATACATGAATTGAAATTTGATAGAATACTCTATGTGCTTCACTTATATCTTTTGAGCGTTATAATTTTGCTCTATGTGCTTCACTTATATCTTTTGAGTGTTATAATTTTGCTCTATGTGCTTCACTTAGATCTTTTAGAGCATAGTGGTGGATTTGTTTTAAAGAAACTATTGATCTCTCATGCTTCACTTAAATTATTTTGAGATTCTCTTAATAGCATGGTAATTTGCTTAATAATAATATGCTTGGTATTCAAGATTTGTGAAACTTTCTTTTGAGTGTGTTGAATACTAAGAAAATATTGAAGCATGATAATTGTTTTGAGATATGGATGTGATAATATTAAAGTCATGCTAGTTGAGTAGTTGTGAATTTAAAGAATACTTGTGTTAAAGTTTGTGATTCCCGTAGCATGCACGTATGGTGAACCGTTATGTGATGAAGTCGGAGCATGATTTATTTATTGATTGTCTTCCTTATGAGTGGCGGTCGGGGACGAGCGATGGTCTTTTCCTACCAATCTATCCCCCTAGGAGCATGCGCGTAATACTTTGCTTTGATAACTTCTAGATTTTTGCAATAAATGTATGAGTTCTTTATGACTAATGTTGAGTCCATGGATTATACGCACTCTCACCCTTCCACCTTTGCTAGCCTCTCTAATACCGTGCACTTTTCGCCGGTATCATACACCTACCATATACCTTCCTCAAAACAGCCACCATACCTACCTATCATGGCATTTCCATAGCCATTCCGAGATATATTGCCATGCAACTTTCCACCGTTCCATTTATCATGACACATTCATCACTGTCATATTGCATATCCTGTTACACCGCCAGAGGCATTCATATAGAGTCATATTTTGTTCTAAGTATCGAGTTGTAATTGTTGAGTTGTAAGAAAAATAAAAGTGTGATGATCATCAATTTTAGAGCATTGTCCCAAGTGAGGAAAGAATGATGGAGACTATGATTCCCCCATAAGTCGGAATGAGACTCTGAACGAAAAATAAATAAAAGAGCCAAAGAAGACCAAATAAAAAAAGAGAAGAGGCCACAAAAAAAGAGAAAATTCCCAAATAAATAAAAAAATGAGAGAAAAGGAGAGAAGGGACAATGTTACTATCCTTTTACCACACTTGTGCTTCAAAGTAGCACCATGATCTTCATAGTAGAGAGTCTCTCATGTTATCACTTTCATATACTAGTGAGAATCTTTCATTATAGAACTTGGCTTGTATATTCCAATGATGGGCTTCCTCAAATTGCCCTAGGTCTTCATGAGCAAGCAAGTTGGATGCACACCCACTTAGTTTCTTTTTGAGCTTTCATATACTTATAGCTCTAGTACATCCGTTGCATGGCAATCCCTACTCACTCACATTGATATCTATTGATGGGCATCTCCATAGCCCGTTGATACGCCTAGTTGATGTGAGACTATCTTCTCCTTTTTGTCTTCTCCACAACCACCATTCTATTCCACCTATAGTGCTATATCCATGGCTCACGCTCATGTATTGCATGAAGATTGAAAAAGTTTTGAAAAAGTTAGAGTATGAAACAATTGCTTGGCTTGTCATCGGGGTTGTGCATGATTTATATACTTTGTGTGGTGAAGATAGAGCATAGCCAGACTATATGATTTTGTAGGGATAAGTTTCTTTGGCCATGATATTTTGAGAAGACATAATTGCTTTGTTAGTATGCTTGAAGTATTATTATTTTTTATGTCAATATAAACTTTTGTCTTGAATCTTTCGAATCTGAATATTCATATCACAATTAAGAAGATTTGCATTGAAATTATGCCAAGTAGCACTCCGCATCAAAAATTCTCTTTTTATCATTTACCTACTCGAGGACGAGCAGGAATTAAGCTTGGGGATGCCTGATACGTCTCCAACGTATCTATAAATTTTGATTGCTCCATGCTATATTATCTACTATTTTGGACTATATTGGGTTTTACTTTCCACTTTTATATTATTTTTGGGACTAACCTATTAACCGGAGGCCCAGCCCAGAATTGCTGTTTTTTTTGCCTATTTTAGTGTTTCAAAGAAACGGAATATCAAACGGAGTCCAAACGGAATGAAACCTTCGGAAACATGATTTTCTCACCGAACGTGATCCAGGAGACTTGGACCCTACGCCAAGGCATCAGAGAGGCGGTCATGAGGGTGGGGGGTGCCCCCCTAGGGCGCGCCCCCTGCCTCGTGGGCCCCTTGGAGCTCCACCGACGTACTCCTTCCTCCTATATATACCTACGTACCCCCAAACGATCGGAACAGGAGCCAAAACCCTAATTCCACCGCCGCAACTTTCTGTATCCACGAGATCCCATCTTGGGGCCTGTTCCGGAGCTCTGCCGGAAGAGGGCCGTCATCACGGAGGGCTTCTACATCATCCTAGCCCCTCCGATGAAGCGTGAGTAGTTTACCTCAGACCTTCGGGTCCATAGTTAGTAGCTAGATGGCTTCTTCTCTCTCTTTGAATCTCAATACAAAGTTCTCTTCCTCTCTTGTGGAGATCTATTTGATGTAATCTTCTTTTTGTGGTGTGTTTGTTGAGACCGATGAATTGTGGGTTTATGATCAAGTCTATATATGAATAATATTTGAATCTTATCTGAATTCTTTTATGTATGATTGGTTATCTTTGCAAGTCTCTTCGAATTATCCGTTTGGTTTGGCCAACTAGATTGGTAGTTCTTGCCATGGGAGAAGTGCTTAGCTTTAGGTTCGATCTTGCGGTGTCCTTTCCCAGTGACAGAAGGGGCAGCAAGGCACGTATTGTATTGTTGCCATCGAGGATAACAAGATGGGGTTTATTTCATATTACATGAATTTATCTCTCTACATCATGTCATCTTGCTTAAGGCGTTACTCTGTTTTTAACTTAATACTCTAGATGCATGCTGGACAGCGGTCGATGAGTGGAGTAATAGTAGTAGATGCAGAATCGTTTCGGTCTACTTGTCACGGACGTGATGCCTATATACATGATCATGCCTAGATATTCTCATAACTATGCTCAATTCTGTCAATTGCTCAATACTAATTTGTTCACTCACCATAGAATACTTATGCTCTTGAGAGAAGCCACTAGTGAAACCTATGGCCCCCGGGTCTATTCTCATCATATTAATCTCCATCACTTTAATCTTGCTTTGCTTTTTACTTTGCCTTTACTTTTTACTTTGCATCTCTATACCAAAAATATTATATCTATCAGATCTCACTCTCGTAAGTGACCGTGAAGGGATTGACAACCCCTAATCGCGTTGGTTGCGAGTAGCTATCGTTTTGTGCAGGTACGAGGGACTTGACCGTGGCCTCCTACTGGATTGATACCTTGGTTCTCAAAAACTGAGGGAAATACTTACGCTACTCTGCTGCATCATCCCTTCCTCTTCGGGGAAAACCAACGCAAGCTCAAGAGGTAGCAATGTTATCCGGACTGTTATCTTTGACGGAGTCGGGTTGTTCGGTTTGATTCTCCGTGTTGCCGTGGTCGGACGATGGTTCAATGCCGTGTTTGTCGTCCGCTGGCTTGCCTTGCTCTATCACTGGGTTTATATGATCGCTGCTTCTGCCGAGGCGGGATTTGGAGTGGCGCTTACGCCGCCGCTTTGACTGCTTCTCGAGGGAACAACCCTTCGCTGCGTCCTTCCGTTCTTCATCGTCGTTTTCTTTGGGTGTGTCCACCATGTATACATCATATGATGAACTGGGCGTCCAGTGCCCTGTGGGCAATGGTTCCTGTTCATCTCCTGCATCATCGTCCATACCGTCGATGCCTTCGGAGTCAAAGTCGAGCATGTCGGTCAAATCATCGACAGTGGCTACTAAGTGGGTGGTGGGTGGGCGGCAAATTTCTTCATCATCCGCATCCCAATTCTGCCGGACATGGTTCAGCCAGGGCTCTCCTGATAGAGAGAGAGACCTTAATGAGTTCAGTATGTCACCGAAGGGTGAGTGCTTAAAGATATCCGCGGAGGTGAACTCCATGATCGGCGCCCAGTTGGATTCTATAGGCACGGGCGCAAGTGGTTCAGAGTCCGTGGCCGGGGAAGAATCCGGCAGTTTGGCGTCACGGCTCTCGTGAAGGGTAAGGTCGGTACTCGGCTCGATCGCCGATGAGAGTGCGGCCTCCATGGTGGGGTCTATCCACCCGTCACTGGATGGCACAATTGGCTCCGATTTGAGGGTCGGTGCGGTCGCTGGTGCGATCTCCCGAACATTGTCCGATGGTAGAGCTAAGTCGTGCTCATCGTGACCGTGCGGCGCACTCGACAAGGGCTCGAATCCGTCGAAGATCAAGTCTCCTGGATGTCGGCTGTGTAGTTCAAGTTTCCAAATCTGACCTGATAGCCAGGGGCGTAGCTCTCAATTTGCTCTAGATGGCCAAGCGAGTCGGCCCGTAGTGCGGAGCCACCGAAAACAAAGATCTGTTTGGGGAGAAAAGTCTCACCCTGGACTGCATTGTTATCGATGATCGAAGGAGCCATCAAGCCTAATGATGACGACACAGAGGAACTCTCAATGAAAGCACCAATGTCGGTGTCAAAACCGGTGGATCTCGGGTAGGGGGTCCCGAACTATGCGTCTAAGGCGGATGCTAATAGGAGGCAGGGGACACGATGTTTTACCCAAGTTCAGGCCCTCTTGATGGAGGTAAAACCCTATGTCCTGCTTGATTATTCTTGATAATATGAGTAGTACAAGAGTAGATCTACCACGAGATCAGAGAGGCTAAACCCTAGAAGCTAGCCTATGGTATGATTGTATGTTGTCCTACGGACTAAAACCCTCCAGTTTATATAGACACCGGAGGAGGCTAGGGTTACACAAGGTCGGTTACAAAGGAGGAGATATGCATATCTGTATTGCCTAGCTTGCCTTCCACGCCAAGTAGAGTCCCATCCGGACACAGGACGAAGTCTTCAATATCGTATCTTCATAGTCCAACAGTCTGGCCAAAGGATATAGTCCGGTTGTCCGGAGACCCCCTAATCCAGGACTCCCTCATTCTCCCACCGCAAAAGGAGGCCGAATGGCGCGACGTCGCTTCCCCGCCGTTCTCCATGGTTCCCTCGACGCTCGCCTCGTTTCAACGGCGGTGGTAGGATTGAAGGTAAGCTTCACACTAACCTAATCTTCCACCTGCTCATGCTTACATCAGTGTGACAGCTAATGAAAATCATGCTTACAATCAGTCTCCGAGTACTATGCCAATCACCCTTAAATATCTCTGGACCTTTGGGTCAAAGTTGTGACACTGTGTACAAATAAAGAAAAATAGATTGGTGCTTCTTTCAGAAAAGAGTACTCCCTAGAAAACTGCCAATATAAGCTACTAGTATTTGGTTAGAGGATTTGCTGCCGAGAAGGATCCGTCCACAGAGAGCGCCACACATCCCACTGGTGCTGGTGGATGCCAATGCGTGCATGGAGCATGGTTGGTGTCGGTAATTTTTACTTGGCACACCTCGCACTCTGCATATATGCCGGTTCCATCCGTACATTTGAGCAGTTCCACCAAAATGCAGCTGAATAACCCTGTTTCCACAGATAATGAAAAATCGTGATTACATTATAGTGGCACTAGTTGATGAAACACGCAAAATAAATAGAAGAAAATATTGCGATAGTATCATAGTATGCCATGCTGCGAGGGCAAGATGGGCCCTGCGACACCTCATACGGTACGCCACGCCTCATACTGGAAATCGTCCCAAGTCTCCCCGATACACCTTCTGCCAGTGATTAACATCAGTGTACAGCGGTAGTACAAGCAGGGGCCTTGAGACATTCAAATCTCTATTTTTGTGCAAATCAACTAAAATTAAGCACCCCAGTTTGCAGAAACGCTTAAACATTAACAATGGGACTAGTTGATGAAACATACATTAACAAAGAGAAGCACTTTCTTTATCTACATTGGAAATTAAATGATAGAGAGGACACTCGCTCTATTTTAACTGTATTATTACTTCATTTTATCAGTGACACTAGGGTCGAGCAGGTGGCAAACGAGGTGTACCGTGCATCGCAAGGATGAAGGCTGAGGTGCTTAGACTGGGATGCTGAAGCTGGCTCTTTCAGTCCCTATCTTCCCCCTGATGTTTCTGTGGTAGCATTTGGGTTGTAATCAAAACTTGGTCGAGCTAGTGCTGCGTCCCCCTACTTGCCTAGCTTATGTGGCGAACTTGTCTCCTGCTAGTACTCAGTCCGTTCTAGTAGTAGTTGCATAACTGCCCGTTTACACTGAGATGTTGTCAAATAATGGTTCTCTATGGTTGGGTTTCTTTAATGAAATCGGAGGGAACCCCCTCTTTTGATATATAAAAAAACAGTGGCACTAGCGGTGCCAAAACATTGCCTCAAATTAATAGTGCCACTAGATTAAGGTGCAAAATAATAACATTACTGCTTTATCATGCCAGTGCCAAAACAGTAGCACAAGAGCAGGATCAACATGCAGGATCTTTGGCAAACGGTCAGACCAAAAGGAACATACCTCGTCATGGGAACCATATCCGCAGTCAACGCCATCGTAGAAGGGATGACACCAGTCACCAACATGGATGATTCAATTCATGGGACCTTTTGGTGCAGTTCACCTAAAATGAAGCAATGTCCCATGAGCTAGCAGCTTCTTCTTTTTTTTAAGAAAAGGGCTCCAGCCCCGGTTCCATTTCCATCAGAAAACGAAACCCACAGAGCTTCTTCTTCATTAGTTGCAATTAAATTGGGCAACATCAAGGTTGGTCGTGAAGCTCCTAGAATGTTCAACTATAATTTGGATATCATTTGTGCAATTCAACTAAGATCAAGCGTGAAATGTATATCTTTGTTTGCACAAAAAAGGTGGAAAAGAGGGTGACCAACAAGTGATGAAACATGCATCAAATGAAAAAAAGCATGTTCCTTATCTGAATGGAAATCGTACAAGGACAGTAGCAATTTCTAGCAGCATTGCTAGATATTAGTGTGGGCATTAGGATTAACTATGACAACCGTTAAATATGACATTACTTTAATGGTGTCATTGCTTCATTTTACCAGCAACATTGCATTAACAACTCCTACAGAGTCGGTATTTGGGCACGGGAGAGTAGGCGGACCAGGACAGTTGCATCTCTAACGAAAAGAAGCAACTTATCTTAATGGGAAATTTAGCAGGACATGAAAAAGGTGCCATTGATTCATATTACTGGAGGCATTACATTGAAAACAACATTGGTTTAACGTGTCCTTACTTTTAACAGTGCGACTACTACATTTTACAAGTGGCATTACATAAGAGCGGCTCGGGGCAACAAACATCAGAAGAGGATATCTAGGTTGGTCCCATTTTTGTTCGGTATATAGCCACCTTATACTGTGTGAGGCTAGCAAATCTAGTGCTCGACTTACTCTGTTGACTTGTCCCCCAGTCCCCACTTTCTTTCCTTTTTCAACCAATAGATCGGGTTTATATTGAGTTTGTACTGCGTTCCCTTTATTTCCCTATTAGACCTAGAGATCAGTTGGATAGCCAGTCTCTGCTACTTTTCGCCCCCATTATTTCCTCTTTCGACCAAGTCCTAGATTCAGGTAAAAAATCTTCCCCCACCCCCACCCCCTTTCTTCCTTGTTTGAACCAAGTAGTACTAGATTCAAGTGCATGAACTAGTTTTACCTCTTAATAGTAAAAAATTAGGTAGTTTTCAAACAGCCGATCGATCCTATCTACGAGGGGGCCTGAGAAATAGTAAAAGATACAAATGCAGTGACGTCAGGAGCTCGAGAAGTAGAGCAAGGCCGGTTTTGAAGGAAGTTATACCTGAGGGTCGCCGGGATGTCGCTAGGTGGGCAGTGGAGGCCGGATCTGTCCACACTATGGCAGCGAGGAAGAAGGGGTGGGAGGCCCTCCCTCGCCAGCAATGCTTGGGAGAGAACAGCAAGGCACGCTGATCGGGACGCCCCGGCAGTGGGTAAGAGCCGTCGTCGAGGACGACCGCGTGAACGTTGCACCTTCTCACCTTCCCCGACGGATAGGATCCGGCTGGATCTGTGACCAGCGGTGAGTAGAGAGAGAGTGTGTGTGTGGCCACCACTGTCATGTTTAGATCTAGAGAGGACGAGATAGTGTGAAGAGAGCAACACTAGCAAGCAAGAGTGGAGGCTCCTGCCTATATAGTGGAGTACTAGTTTTCTTTTGTCTACCGGCCGGAGCCGGCTTGACCTCGGCAATGACTGTCGAGAAGTCTTCATGCACGTGCCCCGGAGGCGCAGTTGTCGTCATTTTGATCTGAAGCACAGGATTATAACATATAACACAAAAAGTGCCACATGACAAGAAATCATAACTTCACTGCCCAAAGGAGACAAGATGAATCCCGACAGACAAACTAGACAAGGATTGTTGGGGACATTACTACCAGTATGACCCGCCCAGGAGGGGCCGGGTCAGCCCTAATGGCGGGTTACATAAGAAGCTCAGTATACAGTCAAGATGATAGTTTATTAAACATATAGAAAGCCAAAGGGCCTCGGGCCGGCTTAAGGCCCGTTATTGTAAACCACCATATGGACGGCAAATACTTGTACAAAAAGGCATGTAAATAAAGTCACCGAGCCGGACACGATTATGAGCCGGCCGGGACTCCGTAGGCCACCTGGCGTCAACCCGTGTATATAAGGGGACGACCCGGTGGAGATTTAGGGCAAAATAACAAAGTCGAGAACCAAGCCGGGGAGTTGAGCCTCTTGGAGATCGAAACCTCAGCAATACCAATCACAACGAGACGTACTTTTACCTTCATCGTAAGGGGCCGAACTAGTATAAAACTCTCTCGTGTCCTTTGTCCCGATTAACCCCTTTAAGCTTTCTAGTGCGATGGCCCTATGACTAAGTCCTTGCTCTAGGACATCTGCCGTGTCAACTCCACGACAGTTGGCGCCCACCGTGGGGCCAGCGCACGGTGGATTTGAGTTCTTGAAGGGCAACTTCGAAGGGCTCAAGGGATACGTTGTGGGCCGGATGACCAAGAGTCGTCGCGACAAACTCTACATCGACGACGAAGGCTGGGGCCCCGAGGCCGGCTCGATCGAGTACGGATACCGGGTCCCCTTCAGCGGAATTCACGTCTTCATCGGCCGGATCGGCGAGTCAGGCCCTGAGCCGGACGTCCACACCAACCTCATCGAAATGGCTCAGCGCGCCGGGTCAGCCCGTGTTCAATGTGTTGTGAAGCATGCTTTTGTAGGCTGCGTCCATGGCAGTGAATACTCCAAAGGATCGATGGAAGGCAGGGAGACGGCTATCTGCTTTGATACGACATCATCAACAGGTGAGATGGACTCGTTGTACCAACTTCAAGATGGCATGCTCGGGGGCTGTTCCAATGGCAGCAGTATTCTGGACCCCCTTGAGCCGCCGAATTGGGCTGGAGTCTTTATGGCAGGGACACAGCCCGGACAGAACTCCACCGCAGCGACCGCGGCGGCCACCGGGTCAGCAGCTGCCGGGTCAGGAGACCCGCGCGCCCCCCGGCTCAGGTTCTCATGGACCTCATGGATAAGCTGACGACTCTGCTAACCGCTGCGGTAGAGCCGGCGGATAAAGCCCAGCATGACACGGAAGTGGCACGCGTGCGGGAGGAGATGGTGCAAGCTAAGGAAAATCTGGCCGCGGAGGAAACCCGGATGGCAGCAGAACGAGCAGCTTTGGATGCTTGTGCTCAGCAGCTTCAAGCAGAAACCTTCCGGCTCTCGGTGGATCTTAATGCATCAAACGAAGTCATGAGGAGGAGGCGTCAGAAAGCTCAGTCACGTCTGCCTCTAACACTGGATCCGAGGACTCTGTTCCATACACCCGGAGCTGGAGGGAGCAACCCGCCAGAGGCAAACCGGGTCACGACGCCCGGTGCACCAGTTCAGCCACGCACCATGGAGCCGCCGCGCATGAATACAGCTCCTCCTCATTATATATCAACACCCCCGAGTCACTTCTCCAACCCCATGGAGAATCTCATTGCGGCGTCGGCTCATTTGGCAGCTCTCCCAATGGAAGGCGACTCGCCAGCAGCGATTGAAACCCGAAGGGTAAGAGAACTACTTCAAACAGCTTTGGCCCAGCAGGATGCATACTCCTATAGTCGAGACAGAATTCATTCAACTCCTCGCCCAAGCCGGAGCCCGAGTTATAGTAGGCACATGGAATCTGCAGAGATGTCAAGTAATGCTCAACGCCATAACCGGCCATATCGGCATGAGCCGGTGCGGGCTGGAGCCCTTAACTTGGCGGATCAGGAGAGGATTCGTCAAGAGGCGGAACGGGCGGCTCAGATAGTAGCAGAGCAGGCGGCTC
This sequence comes from Triticum dicoccoides, assembly GCF_002162155.2. Classification (NCBI taxonomy): domain Eukaryota; kingdom Viridiplantae; phylum Streptophyta; class Magnoliopsida; order Poales; family Poaceae; genus Triticum; species Triticum dicoccoides. Next base: position 198,027,409 of record NC_041392.1, read on the forward strand.
ACCAAACCTTTCCGGCTTATCCAGCAACCTCGGTTGAGGCAGGAGTGGCTACAAGAACCGGAGGCATACCTTGCCTAGTCCCAGCCATACGCAATGAGCGGTTGCCCAAGGATTTCAAGGGACCTCGTAAGGTACCTAACTACACGGCTGACCTACAGCCGGGGCTTGGATTGAGAGTTATGAGATGGCTATGGAGTTGTTGGAGGTTAGCGATGCAGCAATGGCCAAGTACTTTACCATGATATTGGATGGAACGGCTCGGACATGGTTGAAAAGATTACCACCTAATTCCATCGGCTCATGGGCAGAGTTGAAGGCACGGTTCATCCAGAACTTTAAAGACACGTGTAAGCAGCCAATGTCGATTGTGGACCTGACCAATTGCAAGCAAGAGGATGGAGAATCTACAACCCATTGGGTGCGCCGGGTCAAGGAGATAATACATTCGTCTGATAAAATGGATGCCAACTCAGCAGTTTTGATGTTGGAGAAAAATTGTCATTTTGAGCCTCTGAAGCAGAAGTTGGGGCGGCTTAAACGTGACTGTAATGACATGGGAAAGTTGATGGCGGCTCTTGTCAAATATGCCGATTATGATACCACCAAAGACCCGGCGTCTGATGAAGAAAAAGCAACAAAGGGAAAGAAGAACGGCAACGGCAAGGGTCACCAGCATAACCCGGCAAATCAAGGAGGTAATAAGCGTAAGGCTAATGAGTTTGTTGCTAATACTAATGCGCAGGGTGGTAATCAGCGGCGCAAGGGCAGACAACCCCCTCGATCGGGTGGGTCAGGCCCCACCCTTGAGCAGTTGTTGAATGAACCTTGTCCAAGACACGGCACCGGGAGAAGCCAGCCACCCACTTGTGGAAGGATTGCACGATCATGAAGGCGTTTAAAAATTCAAACGCATTTGACGGGGGTCACAGCCCAGGTGGCGGCTCAGGCGGAGGCGGCTTTCAGGGCCCGGGCACCGGTTCAAGCGGAGGAGGTTTTCATGGTCAGGGTCATCCTGGTCACTAGGGAGGATATAATCAGCAACACGGCCAAGGGAGACCAGAAACTCCACAAGAGGGTTGTCAATGCCGTTGAACCGACAATTCCACGTTATCTACGTTGGTCAGAGCAGCCTATTGTATGGAGCAGAGAGGATCACCCGCCCCGGGTTGATAATCCGGGTCACTTGGCTTTGTTGTGGCACCTCAGGTTGGTGGGTACAAGTTTACTAAGGTACTCATGGATGGAGGCAGCAGCATCAACATCCTTTACTATGAGACATTCCGCCGGATGGGATTGACGGATAAAAATCTTAAACAATCCAACACTGTTTTTCATGGTGTGGTACCCAGTAAGTCGGCATACCCAGTTGGTAAGATCGAGCTGGAGGTAGCCTTTGGGGATGAGTATGACTCCAGGGCAGAAAAATTAACCTTTGAAGTGGTTAAGATCAAAAGCCCATATCATGCTCTGTTTGATGGTCGGCTTATGCCAAGTTCATGGCTCGGCCGTGTTACGTGTATTTGCAGCTCAAGATGCCGGGTCACAAGGGCACCATTATAGTCCATGGGAGCCGGAAGACAGCCTTGGAATGTGAAGAGGGGGATGCTGCCTATGCTGAATCTATTTGTGCAATAGAGGAGTTGAAATTCTACAAGGATCATGTTGACCCGGCGGACATGACATCATTAAAGAAACCAACAACAGAGCATGAGCCGAAGTTAAAGTTCAAATCAACTGATGACACTAAGATGGTTGACTTTGTGCCTGGCGATTCATCCAAACAGTTCATCATCAGTGCAAACTTGGATCCAAAATAGGAAAGCGCGCTCATTGAGTTCATCCGTGAGAACCGGGACATCTTTGCATGGAAACCTTCAGACATGCCGGGTGTCTCGAGGGAACTCGTTGAGCACACTCTTAATATCGATCCAAAGTTCAAACCTGTCAGATAGTTTCTTCGACGGTTCAATGAAGAAAGGCGCAAGGCCATCGGAGAAGAGGTGGCCCGGCTCTTGGCGGCTGGGTTCATTGTGGAGGTCTTTCACCCAGAATGGTTAGCTAACCCGGTGCTTGTACTCAAAAAGAATGGCACCTGGCGCATGTGTGTGGATTACACGGATTTGAATAAGGCTTGCCCGACTGATCCTTTTGCTCTTCCCCATATTGATCAGATCATTGATGCTACGGCGGGTTGCGCACGATTGAGTTTCTTAGATGCTTACTCCGGTTATCATCAGATTAAGATGGCAGTCAAGGATCAAGAGAAGACAACGTTTATAACTCCTTTTGGGGCTTTCTGCTATGTGTCTATGCCTTTTGGGCTTAAGAGTGCCCAGGCGACTTACCAGCGGTGTGTGCAGAATTGTCTTCACAATCAAATTGGGCGCAATGTTCATGCCTATGTGGATGATATAGTGGTGAAATCCAGGGAAGAGGAAACCTTGGTCACAGGCCTGAAAGAGACTTTTGATAATCTTCGGGTTTACAAGATGATGCTTAACCCGGCCAAGTGTGTTTTTGGAGTACCAGCCGGCAAGCTCTTGGGTTTTCTGGTGTCTAACCGAGGTATTGAAGCTAACCCGGAGAAAATCAAGGCAATCACATCTCTAGTCCAAACTAACCCGCGTCAATGATGTTCAATGACTGGAGGGTCGTGTGGCTGCTTTGAGCCGGTTCATAAGCCGGTTAGGGGAAAAGGCTATGCCTCTGTATCAATTGATGAAGAAAACGGATGTTTTTGTTTGGAGTGATGCTGCGAATGCTGCTTTTGAGGATCTGAAGGCACAACTGGCTGAGCCGCCGGTCCTAGCTGCTCCAATTGAGAAAGAGCCGCTATTGTTATATGTGGCTGCCAACTCACGGGTGTTAGTGTGGCTATGGTGGTAGAACGCAAGGAGGCTGGCAGAGAGCATCTGGTTCAACGACCGGTTTATTATGTCATTGAAGTGCTAATTGAGTCTAAGCAACGATATCCACATTGGCAGAAGCTTGTTTATGGGGTGTTCATGGCAAGACGAAAGCTTAAGCATTACTTTCAGGGACATCCAATCACTGTGGCTAGCTCTGCTCCTTTGGGATACATTATTCAAAACAAAGAAGCTACAGGGCGAGTTGCCAAGTGGGCAATTGAGCTTGGGTCTCATGGGCTGAAATATGTTCCACGCACTGCGATTAAGTCTCAAGCCCTGGTTGAATTCATCAATGACTGGACAGAGATGCAGACGTCAGAAGAAAAGCCGGACAACACATATTGGACTATTCATTTTGATGGGTCCAGGCAATTGGAAGGCTCGGGGCTGGAGTTGTATTAACTTCCCCACGAGGTGATAAATTTTGTTATGTGTTACGATTGATGTTTCCATGCACTAACAACGCAGCAGAGTATGAAGCATTGCTCCATGGTCTTCAAGTGGCAAAGGAGATGAGCTTGAGCCGGGTCAGATGTCTTGGTGATTCAGATCTAGTGGCTCAGCAGGTGTCTGGCAAGTGGGATTCCAAAGACCCTCTCATGGCGGCTTATCGCCGAGAGGTCGATGCTGTTGCAGGATACTTTAAAGCTTATCAGGTGGAACACATTGACCGTCGAAAAAACGAAGTAGCTGATGCTTTGAGCCGGCTGGGGTCTCAACGTAAGCCGGTACCACCCAACACCTTTTTAGATGTTTTGCATAACCCACCTGTCAAGTTGCCCACAAAAGAAGATTTAGCTGTTCCTGACCCGGAGGCCCAGTTGGTGGCAGCTCTCCACGTCATCCCAGATTGGACGGTGCTGTTCTTGGCTTACATGACCCGGGGAGAATTGCCAGCGGATGAGACCCTGGCTCAACAGATAACCCGGCGGTCTAAGTCCATGACGATTTCGGATGGAGAGTTATTTCATCGCAGTGTTTCCGGAGCGTTTCAGCGGTGTGTTTCCCCCGAAGAAGGTCAAGAAATCCTTCGTGAAATCCATGAAGGCAATTGTGGTCATCACGCCGGGTCAAAATCTTTAGTGGCCAAGGCGTTTCGTCACGGTTTTTACTGGTTGACGGCTCACGCTGATGCAGAAGATCTGGTCAGTAGATGTGATGGATGTCAGAAATTTGCACGACGAGCACATGTGCCGGCTCAAGAGCTCCGGATGATTCCAATCACTTGGCCATTTGCAGTCTGGGGGCTCGACATGGTGGGACCTTTCAAAAGGTCTAAGGATAAAAAGACGCATCTCTTGGTGGCTGTTGATAAGATCACCAAATGGGTTGAGGCGGAGCCTATGAGTAAGTGTGATGCAGCCATGGCGGTTCAGTTCATGAAAAAAGTAATCTTCCGTTTCAGTTTTCCACACAGTATTATCACAGACAATGGAACAAATCTATCCCAAGGGGCTATGGAAGAATTTTGTCAGCGAGAGCACGTCCGGCTTGATGTTTCTTCCGTAGCTCATCCTCAATCCAATGGTCAAGCGGAGAGAGCCAATCAGGAAATTATGAAAGGGCTAAAACCCCGTCTTATGGTTCCTTTACAGTGAACGCCGGGTTGTTGGGTAGAGGAATTACCTTCAGCGTTATGGAGTATCAATACTACACCCAACAGGTCTACGGGCTACACACCCTTCTTCATGGTTTACGAAGCAGAAGCAGTATTACCCAGTGACATCCGTCATGATTCGCCCCGTGTGGTGGCTTATGTTGAGGATAACAATGAAAAAGCCAGACAGGATGCGCTTGACTTGTTGGATGAAGAAAGAGACTTAGCAGCAGCGCGGTCAGCAATTTATCAACAGGACCTGCGTCGTTATCACAGCCGCCGGGTTAAGTCCAGGACTTTTCAGGAAGGCGACTTGGTGCTCCGCTCGTCCAAGATCTTTCAGATGCACACAAGTTATCCCCACCTTGGGAAGGACCCTTTGTGGTCAGTAAAAATTTAAACAATGGGTCCTACTACCTCATTGACATTCGAGAGCATGCAGATTCACGTAAGTCGGAAGAGGAGACCCGCCGGCCATGGAACATCGCTCAACTTCGGCCATATTACACCTGAGCCACCGGCTCTCAACATGTACATACGTTCACATTGTATATACGATGATAAGCAATAAAGTAAGACCATCGGTCTCTTTTCTTTTCAAAGACTATGCATCTTTGTTATTTTTTTATTCATAAATGACTATTAAGGAGCTGATCATATTTGAATCAAGTTTAACCTTTTTAGTCCAGCTCATGATCGTATCCGAATCTAGCTGTAAACCTTATGGTCACTTGGGGGCTTCCTGTTCAAACATAGGTCGTATTCGAACCAAAGAGAACATAGCTGTCATAACCCTCTTGATCGGCTCAAGGCCAAACTCACTTGGGGGCTTCTTGATCGTATCCGAATCATAGCTTAACCCCTTTTGAGTCCGACTTGGATCGTATTCGAATCAGGTCGTTAAAAACCGCTCAAGGTCATTTGGGGGCTTCCTGTCAAACATAGGTCGTATTCAAACCAAAGAGAACATAGATGTCGATACCCTCTTGATCGGCGCAACGCCAAAGCCACTCGGGGCTATATGGTCGTATTCGAACCTTAGCTTAACCCCTTTGGTCCGGTTTACTGATCATATTCGAATCAGGAACCCACAACCTTTTAAATACAGAGTTCAAATTATGTTTATTATCTATTGCTTGCCTTTGAGTTTTTGTTGTCTTCAATATTACAAATGAGATAGTCTGGTTTTCTTCGCCGGCTCAATTATTGGACAACACAGCTGCCTGGGTTATTCAAGCCGGTGGTGCAAGGATCCAAAGGTACAAGCTACTAAGGTATGATGATCATTGAGTATTCAAGGAATAGTAACTTTTCATACACATTGAATTATCAATTGATCACTCGGGTTATTTAAACCGGCGATCTAAAGATCAACAAGGATAAGGTATGGTTTTTACTTACACGCGCTTACCTGCTGCGTCAACTCAAGAGTTAGTATTAAACCTTACCCTTTGTTTACATTTGTCTCTGTTTTTCTTATTGAAGTAAATTTATGGGTTGTACGTTAGGTGTTTAAGCCTAGTTGGTTCTAAACCGCCTAGCCAGTCTTTTCCTTATATTCACAGGGACGGAGTTCAACCATTGCAGAGACAAACACTAAATAATGCATACATTGACATCTGAAACACAGATTCACAAAGGAAGTATTTTATGCATGACGGCATAAGCAAACATGCAGTGTTTTAACTAAAGTTATTACAAGGCTTTATAAGCCTAGGAAGATGATCACTGTCCCTCCCTCGCCAGTTCACCACCTTCTGTTTGCTGGAAATTGGATTTTGACCAATCAAAGCCGTTCATGGCGACAAATTCGGCTTCGTCGTCAATCAGGCCGACCGGGTCAATTTCCGGAGCAAAGGTATCTTCTCTCACAGGTGGGATCAGGTCTGCTACTTTGTATGAAGGAGTGGCCATCTTCTTATTTTCATTGTCAAAACCCGGCTGGTACTTGTCAACATTGGTGTCTTCTCCAAGGCTAGTCGCCTGAGGGCAGACTTTGCATACACACGCTACGAAATCATCCTGATCAAATGGAGACACGTCCTCCTTCACAGTAGGATAACCTCTTGCCATGTCCGCCGGGTCTAGGTCTGGCACCCAAGCCTTGGAGCGGCTTAGGGCAGTCAAAGCTCCGGCTCGCGCGCAGGAGCGTTTTACTTCTTGGAATCTCACCGGAAGGATGGACAGCTTCTTCAGGATCAAAGCTCAAATTAAAGATAAACTCGTAGAAAAGGGGTCCATCGATAGATGTCCTAATTAACATAGCCGGCTTGACCTAGATGGCAGCCGAGTGGTCTTCGTGCATGTGCCCCCAATGACTAGCCCAACTTAGTTGTCACTGTTTAACCCTCGCAGTGATCCGAAGCACATGACACCTAATTTTGCGAGATGACAAGAAACCTTTTTTTAGATTTCTCACGAGAACTACAACCCTGTACAACACAGCATGCACGATATGTAGACGATAGCCAATCCAGGCGTGTCTGTTGGAGTCTGGTCACATGCATGGATGAACTGATCTTCTGTGTCTTGCAGGGATCGTCCAGGTACCAACGTATGTACTCCTACAACACTTCTCTAGTAGTATTATCGCTCGTCTCTCTCTTTTATTAACTCACCTGACTTGCGGGGCTGGGGAGTGTGCCTATGGTCGGTTCTCAATTGCGGTCACACATGTGTGTGCAAACACAATATGACGCGCGTTCCATTCGGAGAGCGGCATGCCAGACCGACTGTCCGACCGTCTGGGATGCAACGCGAATGCGACGGGCGTGATGTATACTCCGTACATGTGTACTGCCGTTTTCTTGAGGCTTTGCTCCATGGCGCAATCCATGGATACAAAATTAGTATGTTGTACTATTTAAAAGTCGAGGGTGGGGCTTTTCCCGCGCGGTAGGCGGGGTAGTTCCGCCACGGTTCAACAGAGATGCGAGAAGATGAGGGAGTAGGCTGCTGCAAAAGTAGGGCTATGTGATTTGACAGTGAGTTACTACTGGACAGGTGGGGCCTGATGATTTGACTTGCCATTATCATTTTAACTGCGGCGCTACGACCAGCGTGAGTCTCCCGATTCCTAGCCACCTCCATACAGGTGCCTCTCCCAATGCTCCACCATGTAGAGGCTGGCTCTTGCTTGAGAGCCCACTCCTCCACTTTTCCTTGCCTCTTTCCCCCACATATGCAAAAATGCCATGTAAAGCGGGCTTATAGCCCGCTATTGTCCTTGATCCTACTGGTGCCAAGCCTGCCACATAGGCATAAAGTCTGATGTGGCAAGTTAATTAAGAAGAGAGAGACTAGTTTAGTGACCCCAGGAAGAAACGGTGATAAGCGCATGTACCTAGATGAAGCAAACTTAGCAACAAAAAACTAAGCACCTATGCATTGGGGACTTGAGTTGCTAAGCCATTTAATGCCCATAGCACCTCATCTAAGCACCATTTCATTGGAAGAGGTCACTCCTTGGCAAATGCAATAAATACTACGAAGAAAGAGATAGAGAGAAGTAAACAAAAAATACTCTTATAGCCAACCTTATAGCTAACCTTGTTGTATGAGTGACTAAGTGATGACTATGTATGACATGCCAACATTAGATAGCCTAACGCACCGTGTTAAATCTCCAAGGGCCCGACCGCGCGAGCGAGGCGACGGTCGTGGTAGGCGCGACCATGATACGGGCTGCTGGCAGCCCTTGTATCTGAGATCGAATGGTCGCATGCTAAGTTGCTGAAAATTTGCAGAATAACCCTCCAGGATAGGATATTCACCCATAGGTCTAGAATCACGCCATGCAACCGTTCAATCTCAGATCCAAGGGCTCTCAGAAGCCCGTATCATGGGAGAATGGAAAGCTTTGTATCACCTGTAATTTTCCCGACGCTTGACATGACATCGAAAGCCATTTAATTGGGCGTCGAGTAGACATGACATCTAATTGGGCCCCATAGTACTGTGCATGAATCCATTTATCCACCAGGCAAGCCACTACCCTGCCATTCGCTCGCGCCCCCCACTCGACATTTTTACAATCGATAAACCGCTCCTAGTCGTCCCATCCTTTCACATTATGGCAGTTCCACTAATCCTAACCCTCCTCCCAAATCCATGGCGTCCCAAATCTCCATGATCAGCGGCGAGTACAAGGTTAGAACCATCACCGGCGATGAGTTCGACATCATCTACACTCGTTCTTCCGCAACGGTGAAAGAATGCCTTGCTCGCTTCAAACGCATGTTCGAAAACTTAAATGATGAGTGGGTCGCTGGGCTAGATGTTGAGTACACCACAGTCCTGGGAAGAGAGAAGAATCTAAAGGAGGTAGAGAAGAAGAATCCCGCCGTGATCCAGGTTTGCGTGCATGACTTATGCTTGGTCTACCACATATGCCATGCCGATGTTGAGTGAAAGGAATTTAAGAAGTTCCTCAAGGGCGGCCGAGTCAAATTCGTTACTGTAGACTTTAGGAACGACAAGGAAATCCTGGGTCAGATAGGCCTCGTTGTAGGCGACCCCTTCGACCTCCAGAAGGAAGGGCTGGTGCCCTCCCTTGATCAGCCTTCAATGATGACCCTGGCAGGAGCCATGGTTCATCCTTCGTACAGTGAACTAAAGAAACCTCCGCCCATGTCTCATCGTGCATGGCAGTGGACTGTACTAGATATAGACCACATCCACTATGATGCAATGGATGGCTACCTTTGTTTCAATATCTACATGGGTTGGATGAAGAGCAAGAACCAAGTGTGCGGTTCAAGCAAAGAAGTATCACCCAAGAGGAAGAGGGACAAGGACGAAGTCAAGGACATGGACGAGGACTCCGAGTAAGGTGGCAGTGTCGTTGCTCATGGTGGTTCTAATGCAATGTCTACCGGATTAGTTGCTTAGTTTAATTTCTAGTGTGCTTAGTTTTATTTGAGGGGTGTGTTGTGCTGATCCCCCAGCAGAACTATGTTATGTTTCTTCTTGTTATATTTCGTACATTTCATCTTTTAGTTGGTATAGTACTAGCACTCGTTTCTTCACATTATATACATACAATATATATGGCCAACATCATATACCCAGTAGTTTAGTTGTCAAAGAATTTCAGGGTGCTTAGTTTTGTCAAAGAATTCCAGGGTGCTTGGTTTTATTTGAGGGGTGTGTTGTGCTGGACACCATTAACTTATCATTGTGAGAATCGGCTTATTTTTGTCATGTAATATGGTCAATGGGTTTGATGTGAAAATAACAATGTCTAATGGCATTTCTGAGCAAACATCCAACTTAACAATGGCATTTTTTAGATATATAATTGCATTTTTAAGCAGGCATCTCACGGGTCGATGGCATTTTTTTGAGTAGTTGTAACTTCTAATGGCAAAACTGAGTAGTGATACACAACTAGTGGCATAAATAATAAGAACTAAAGAATTAAATAGGTATGCTAATTTCTTTATTTCTTTATACCTTTGTGTGCGAAGCAATATACGATGCCTCCCCCCAGATTTTCTTTACAGAGGCAACATAGAACTATATGAGTGCTCTATTAAATTTTGGAATTACACTACAAAAAAATACACTTCCGTGATGATACGTGTTTGTCATAGTAGGTCACGTTTTCTGTCATGCATGTACATTCATGACAAATTTATGACAGAATCAAGATAGTCATATCTGTGCTGTCGTAGAAGTGTTCCATGACATTACCAAAATTATCATCACAGAAGTGTCCACTTCCATGACGATAAATCGCGCATCACAGAAGTGCTTTCGTCAAGGGTGACCGACACGTGGCATCCACCGTAACGGAACGCCGTTAAGCTATCGGGTCTGGTTTTGGATCCGATAACCCGTTAACAGCCCAGACCAATGGGGATTTTCCACGTGTAAAATCATCATTGGCCGGAGGAAACACGTGTCAGCTCCGCGTTGGCAAAGGTGTCACTCATCCAATGGGCGAGATGCGCCTATGATATGTTAACACATGGACCGGCCCAAAAGTGGCCCATAAAGTTTAAATGGGCCGACCCAACTAAAGGCCCATAATATTTTGTGGACCATAATGGGCTGTCCTAGCTAAAGGCCCACAAGATTTTGTAGGCCATAATGGACTGGCCCAGTTAAAGGCCCACAATATTTTTGCGGGCCATAATGGGCCGGCCAACAAGATTTTTGTGGAACATAATGGGTTGGCCCAGCTAAAGGCCCACGAGATTTCAACGACATTAATGGGCCGGCCCAACTGTAGGCCCACAAGATTTTGAGGACCCTAGTAGGCCGGCCCATTAACCGGCTGCCATGTTCCGGGCCTAATAATGGCCCATATGAGATCCAGCCCATTAAAAGCCTACCACGTTCTGGGCCAAATTACGGCCCAGATTAGGTCCGGCCCTTTAAGAGGCTTTGGGCTAAATTATGGCCCATATTAGATTCGGCCCGTCAACTGGACGCTATGCTTTTGGGCCCACTTGCTAAAGGCCCATTTAGTAATTCGGCATGATATTAGTTTCGGCATGTTAAGGGTCCGTTTAACATTTCGGCCCTATATTAATTTCGGCCTGTTAAAAGCCCGTCATATAGTTGGGCCTAACTACGGCCCGATTTGCATCCGTCCTGCTAGCAGCCGATAATCTGATTGGGCCAAACAAGGACCGAGATAATTTTGGCCTGTTATAAGCCCATGATTTGATTGGCACATTCATGGGCCGGAGTCTATTTCAGCCTGCTGCCGGCCCGTGAGCTGTTCGGCACGTTTCAGGCCCAACCTACTTTTCAGCCTCCTAAAGGCCCATTGAGTTTTCTTGGGAAAATACGGCCGGCGGTTTACTCGGCCTATTAAAGGCCCGAATCTACTAGTGGGCCAGTTTACATTTAGGCCTATTAACGGACCAAGATGACGGGGCCCATGATGCGGATCATACTGGTGATTTGCATGACGGCCGTTTGGCCGGTTTACTGCGAAGACAGGATATATATACAGTAAAATAACTGCAGCATCATGAATAAGAAAAAAAGCTAGACTATACAATAAAGAAATTACGGCATATTACATCCACTGGGCATCAAAGTTCGCCACTATGATAATAAAGCACAAGCAGACAGCAGATTACATACACTGGGCATCAAAGATCGCCACCAGTGCAACTAAACGCGCCGAAAAAGTAATATACAAAAACGACATCACTTCAATAGAGTTCAAGAAAGGTTAGCCCTGCTCAGGAGCTGCAGCGCAAGCAGCTGAGCAAGCTGGTGAGACTGCACTTGTTTGACACTTATATCCTCCTCACTCTGAAAGATAAACAAGCAGATAGATGACATGTTTTGCACATATAAGTATCAATGCTGACAATTCATCATATTTCTTACTGACGAATAAAGTGACACAGTTTAAATAGCATTAACACAATATGGTATTGTTCAGGTCAAGACATGGCAGGAAATGACATTGTGATGGAGTTGGCAGCTTCACGACACCACTGGATTACAGATCAAGAACTCATAAGTATCAATGGTTAGTGTGCTGTCAATTTATCCCATTTCAGATTGGCAAAATAAGATCACTTGCTTTGTATAGTTTAATTTATATGGTATGAAGAAGGAACTTGGTTGCACAACTGAAAACTTAAATTGAGAAGGACAAACTTTTGTTTATGAACTGGAGTACATAATAAACTTTAAACATGCAATTTGATGCAAACACCAAAAATAAACAGTTGTTGCAGTGATGCCTAACCAAATATACACAACAAAGTTTGAAGGCTTGAGAAGGACAAACTTACATTATTGGTGAAGGCAGACTCTATAAAGCCCTTGTCCATGCTGATGGGGGGGCAATTCAAGAAGTTTACCACAGAATCTTCTTCATAAGCATTGCCTTTATTCTACATTTTGTTAAGAGTAAATATAGATATGACAATATAAGAAAAAATGAAGAATATTTAAGATAAGATAAAGAGTGATGCTACATAACCAAGTAGCTATAAATGTAAGTACAACGATACCGGCAAAAGGTACAGCCAAGAGCAATGCAGAGCTAAACTTCTTCGGTACCATCAGTGTTATCCAACCTTATGGTAAGAGTAAATATAGATCTTATGTGTAGAAAATGCAGGGCAAAGGAAAGTAAGCTACAGAGTGATGGTACATGAACAACTACCTTTCAATATAGGTACACTGATAAAGGACAGCAGGTACTTACAAGGACAATGCAGAGCTAAAAAAATTCATTGGCATTGGATATATTCTACACTAATGTAACCATTCATATAGATCAGATAATTTGGAGCGAACAATTGATAAGCAAGCTATCATGCATACTGCTGTCACATAATGAACCAAGTATGTATGCAAGTACAGTGATACAGGACAACATGTACTAACAAGAGCAAAGCAGCGGGCATCATATTTGCGATATCCTGTCGTTCTTTTCTAACCGGAATTCTTTTTCGAGCAGATTTCCTGCAAAAAAGATCTGTAAGGCACATGCGGAAAAGTAGAAGTTCAAATTGTCATGCGATATCATAGACAGTACCTCATCCTCTGACGAGACCGGTGCATAACAAGGTTTTTCCATTCAATGTCTTCTAAATTTAGCACAGGAGACTTCACCAAAAATTCATTTATAGACTTTCCATCAAAGTGTGATTTCCTCAGGTAACACCGATACTGCTGCAATGTTTCCTTGAAAAGCGCAAGCAAGCTTTGCTCGCCATGACTATCCAGATTGACCCTCGCCTACTTACAACAATGTAATGTAAATCATTGACGTGTTCAATCAGCAGAAAATAGGAAAATAATCACCATGAATAATAGCACTTACACATAAGTGGGACTGGAAGATGTGAAAATGGTGTTTGTCTTCACTATAATCTTCCCATGATGGGAATATATGCACGTAGTCCCTAACAACATTGAAAGCATTGTCTTTTAAACTGGGAATAACTAGAATGGGGTTCCAATCTGCAGGAATTGGCCGTCTCTGCAGTTGGGATAGGTCTTCTGCCGATGGACTTGTTGTACTTTTTGCTGGAGTGGGATTTTTCTGTGGTACGGCTGGTGCTATGGCAACTGAAATCGACATACCTTTTGCTGGAGTGCAGGTCCCCTGTGGTGCGACTAGTGGTGTGGCCAGTGAAGTATGGGTACAGTCTGCTCGAGTCGGTCCTACGTTTTGTGTCACTGGTTGTACAACCAATATAAGTGGGGTGTTGTCTGATTTCTTCGGCACAACCACGTTTTTCAAGGACTTTGCTGGTGCTCCTTCAGGTTCGGCAATCACCATCTTCCTTTTTGATGTCTGATGCACAAGAACAACATTTGAGTGGAAAAACATGGTATGGCGACAGATGGAATATGTATTGATAATGGATGGGCATGGCATCTCGACATATATGATGAGTAAACTAAGCAGATGGCAGTGCAAAAAAGTAGAAGAAATGCAAGACAACATATGCAAGATACACGCAATCAATAAAACCTTGCCAAATTAGAACAAACACCTTGATGGGTGAACAGGACAGGCCATCTGCCTTTGACTCCTCGAGGTTAGAATAGTCATTAGGATCATATTCTGAACAAGAATCAACAGGTGGTGAGCATATGAGTTTCATTGCATCCAGAATGGCACTCAATGCCTTGGTGCCAATTTTGTAAGTCATTGCGGTGTTTAGCTTCAAGAGTGGACTGCTGCTAGTGCGACACAAAGCAGCTACACATATCATAGTGTAGATATAACGGGAAAACCGTAAGCATCAGAGTAAAATCAGCAAAGTGGAGCCTGCTGGAATATATGTGCTAGTATTGCCGATACAGCTAGAAAGCCTTCGGATACCAGCTCTCTTCAACTGAAGGTGCGGTACTATTAATATCAGTGTAGCTCTCAAAGGCGACACAGCTCCCCGCATTTCCTTGCTATTCTTATAGGATTCAAGTGGGTAGGCCACTACAAATCCTATTCCCATGTTTACAAAATCCTACAAATCAAAGAGTCCCAACGAGTTCAATGTGTCCATACCAACCGACCGTATAGACCTCTACATTGCAAATGTCCCTGCTCATATTCACTACAAGGAACATACTGTACTACTATCATACTCCCTCCGTTCCAAAATATAAGTCTTGGTAGAGATTTCCACTATGGGTCACATATAGATGTATCCAGATACATTTTAGAGTGTAGATTCATCCATTTTGCTCCATATGTAGTCCATGGTGGAATCTATACAAAGACTTGTATTTAGGAACGGAGAGAGTACTTATTAAAGAAGAACGGGGGAGGAACATGCTAAAGAAGAGCAAGCAGATTTTGGATAATAAAATGTTTGTTGCGCAGTGCCCACACATGATGAACCAGAGCGCATTAAGAAAGCAACTCCCTGTTGTCTCTCTATATGTGGTGCACGTGCTTTTTTGAAAGTAAAGTAGGAATATTAGCTGACCAATTAAATGTTATCTGTTTTAGTAATATCAGCATCATATCAGATTCGTACTTGAGCAACAAGTTTGGAATTATGAGTGGCACGTTGTTTAGCTTGATGGATTCAGGAGCAATACTAAGCAGGTATGATGATGGTACTGAATATAAAGGCATGTCTGCATTTGGGTTAGTCGACCATTTCAGGCGGTTGGATGAAGATCCTACGTCTCCTAACCCTTCTTCTTCCTCGTCTCTGATTCTTCCCATACAAAACACCGCCCAGACCGCCGGCTGGACCATCGGCCCCCACCGCCTGTGTTCCTCCGCCACCCCCACCCCCGCCCCCGCCCGCGTCGAGTTTTTGTTCGTTCGGCAAGGCCCCACCACCGCCCCCCAACAACCAAAGTCCCCACCCGAGCGCCTTCATTCGCACCGGCGAAATCCGGCGAGCTCTGAAAAATCGACTGACCCAATTTTGAAATTTAGTCTACTATGATTTAACTAGTGTGGAATATAAAAGGCGAAAACCATAAGCATTGGGAGTATAGTGTTGGGCATGCCATGGCGGATCTGAAGGTGCAAACCGGACAAAGGCAACTTCGCAACCAATGTTTGCTCTCAACTAGCAAGTAAGTGATGGACAAGAAATCAGAGTAAAGCAGTGGCGATCTATTTTCTTGCTGCGATAAATAAGTTGAGCAGATACAAAAGAGTACCGCCTCTGGTGCGGTGCCGTGTACGCATCTGCTGAGAATTTGACAGTGCTATGGTAGCGATAGCTGTCGGCGGCGTGGAAGCAGATCTAGGAGGGTAGACAGTAGCGGCGCGGCGCGGTGGACGAGACAGTCGTAGGAGTGGCGCCGGCAAGGTGGACGATGGCGGGGATGAAGCGAGAGGACGGGATGCAAGGATCCCGGTCCGAAGCCATGGATGAGAGAGGTCAATCTCTTGTGATGGACGGCAGCGTCGGGGTATCAGCTCCGACATGGTGGAGGAGGAGGGCGGTGGATGGGGTGGCGGACGGAGGAGGCGCGGTGGAGAGGGTGTTTTGGCGCCCACGGAGTACGAATGGGGAAATGGAGGTGGAGAGGAAGGGAGGAACCATGTCTTCAGGGCGCGCTTGTCTCAAATGCGAGGAAATTTACAAACTTAGCCCCCGTTTCAAATTTCCTACATCACAGCAATATTAGTCGGTTGGGGATAGGACGGTAATCTCGCATGCACCGAATATTTGCCGACGAGAGTTTGTTTTTGGCGCCCACCGTGTATGAATCGGGGAGGGAGTCGATTTCGGCCGAGGACACACTGTGTTTTGGCGCCCATCATGTATGAATCCGGATGAGAGACAGTTATGTCACGTTTGAGTGAAATTACAAACTTACCCCTATCAAAACCTATAGAAATCGAGCAGATAGGCTTTGCGTGGCAGGGATAGGCAGTAGTAATTTCCATCTCGCAGATTTTGGTTTCGGGCGGTTACTGCGACTTTCCCCGCTTCGTTCAAATTTTGCAGAGTGCACGTTTACCGTGCCAACTCAATTCGAATCCCATTTGTATTCTATTTTTTTCGGGCGGGATCCATTTTCGATTGGAATAAAATTCTATATACATCATTTTTTATATATACTTTCAAAAGCACAACAAAGAATGATGCTCCTTTATATGTATAATATGCTTTACAAATACAATGATCTCAAAATCATATGGTTGAATTCAAAAAATTAAACCAAATTATGTTCTACTAAAATGTATGGATCAGTAATATCTACATATTAAATAACATAGATGCGCGTGAATTCATATGAGTATGCATGTTTGATAGATAAATTTTGGTTCGAGTATGGATTACATGTATCATCATCTCGAATTCAAATATTTGAATCCCTTTTATGTTCACTCCTTTCATGCCCATCTCTCTCGCATGCATGCTCCTTCATGTAGCTATCACTCTCTTTTCTCCAGCTCACCCGCACGCTCACTTCATGTTTCTCCTATCCTCACAAACATGGTCTCTCGACATCTCCCTTGAGAAGTGTCACACTCTCCCTATCATTATACATTACACGGTTTTCATTATCTCTCACATCTACCGTTCTCTCGTATCACTAGGTACCTAATCTTTCTTTTCACCGCCACACACACAGTCTCCACTCGTCTTTCACTTTGTCTTTCTCTCTATGGGATTCTCTCACACACCGTATATGTATCTAGATATGAATCATACCACTAAAATTACTCTCTCTCTCCTGTAGACACAACATTTGTTGCGGTCTCCTTTCCGTCTCCATCCTAGACTGACATTATTCATTTGTTTACCGATCAGACAAACTCCCCCCCCCCCTCTCTCTCTCTCTCTCTCACACACACACACACAACTCCTGCTTCCACTCGCCTTCCTGACTACCGTCTCTCTCTCACACAAAACTCTCGCTTTCGCACCACCGTCTCGTATTTCTCTCACAAACATTTATCGACTAGCCTCTAGATAGGTTTATACACCCACTACTAGGAAAAGGGCTATAGATAGGATTGATACTAATGGCGCACCTGTTGGTGATGCGCCATTAGTGTGGAAGACACTAATGGCGCACCAGAAACAGGGTGCGCCACTAGTATTAATTTTTTTTCCATTTTTCCATACATACTAATGGCGCATCAGGGCGACAATGCGCCATTACTAGTTCTAACTAGTAATGGCGCACCAGGCAGAGAGTGCGCCATTACTGTAAAAAATTTCTTATTCTTTTTTTTGCAAAACTACTAATGGCGCACTGTTTCACAGTGCGCCATTACTAGTTTAAACTAGTAATGGCGCACTGTTACACGGTGCGCCATTAGTATCCCCCTCCATCTTGATCTCGATTCCCCCTCCATCTCGATCTCGACCCCCTCCATCTCGATCCCACCCGCACCCTCCCCCGCTAGCTCC